>NC_083790.1:13658071-14032096 GCF_015708825.2 Lethenteron reissneri
TCCCCACACTCACACTCACCACTCACACTCACCCCTCACCACTCACCCTCCCCACTCACCACCACCACTCAGCCTCACCACTCACCCTCACCCCTCACCAATCACCACTCACCACCACCACTCACCCTCACTACTCACCACCACCACTCACCCTCACCACTCACCCCTCACCACTCACCATCACCACCACCACTCACTGCTCACCACTCACCATGCACTGACTCTCACCACTCACCCTCAACACTCACCACTCTCCCTCACCCTCACCACTCACGCTCACCCCTCACCACTCACACTCACCACTCACCCTCACCACTCACACTCACCCTCACCACTCACGCTCACCACTCATCACTCACTCTCACCACTCACTTACCACTCACCTTCATCATCACTCACCACTCACCCTCACCACTCACGCCTCACCCTCACCACTCACACTCACCACTCACACTCACCCCTCACCACTCACCCTCCCCACTCACCACCACCACTCAGCCTCACCACTCACCCTCACCCCTCACCAATCACCACTCACCACCACCACTCACCCTCACCACTCACCACCACTACTCACCCTCACCACTCACCCCTCACCACTCACCATCACCACCACCACTCACTGCTCACCATGCACACTGACTCTCACCACTCACCCTCAACACTCACCACTCTCCCTCACCCTCACCACTCACGCTCACCCCTCACCACTCACACTCACCACTCACGCTCACCACTCGCCCTCACCACTCACTGCTCACCACTCACCACTCTCACCATTCACCCTCACCACTCACGCCTCACCATTCACGCCTCACCTCACCCTCACCACTCACCCCTGACTACTCACCCCACACCACTCACCCTCACCGCTCACTACTCACCACTCACACTCACCATCACCACTCACCGTAACCACTCACACTCACCACTCACACTCACCCTCACCACTCACGCTCACCATTCACCCTCACCACTCACCATCACCACTCACGCTCACCACTCACCACTCACCCCTCACCGCTCACCGCTCATCACTCACCCTCACCACTCACCCTCACCACTCACTCACCACTCACCCTCACTACTCACTCACCACTCACCCTCACCACTCACACTCACCACTCACTTACCACTCACCTTCATCATCACTCACCACTCACCCTCACCACTCACGCCTCACCCTCACCACTCACACTCACCACTCACACTCACCCCTCACCACTCACCCTCCCCACTCACCACCACCACTCAGCCTCATCACTCACCCTCACCACTCACCACCACCACTCACCCTCACCACTCACCCCTCACCACTCACCATTCACCGCTCCCCACTCACGCTCACCACTCACCACTCACCGTCACCACTCACCCTCACCACTCACCGCTCACCACTCACACTCACCACTCACCCTCACCACTCACCCTCACCACTCGCCCTCACCACGCACCACTCACCCTCAGAACTCACCACTCACCGCTCACCATCACCACCACCACTCACTGCTCACCACTCACCATGCACACTCACTCTCACCACTCACCCTCAACACTCACCACTCTCCCTCACCCTCACCACTCACGCTCACCCCTCACCACTCACACTCACCACTCACGCTCACCACTCGCCCTCACCACTCACCGCTCACCACTCACCACTCTCACCATTCACCCTCACCACTCACGCCTCACCACTCACGCCTCACCCTCACCACTCACCACTCACCCCTGACTACTCACCCCACACCACTCACCCTCACCGCTCACTACTCACCACTCACACTCACCATCACCACTCACCGTCACCACTCACACTCACCACTCACACTCACCACTCACACTCACCACTCACCCTCACCACTCACGCTCACCACTCATCACTCACCCTCACCACTCACTTACCACTCACCTTCATCATCACTCACCACTCACCCTCACCACTCACGCCTCACCCTCACCACTCACACTCACCACTCACACTCACCCCTCACCACTCACCCTCCCCACTCACCACCACCACTCAGCCTCACCACTCACCCTCACCCCTCACCAATCACCACTCACCACCACCACTCACCCTCACTACTCACCACCACCACTCACCCTCACCACTCACCCCTCACCACTCACCATCACCACCACCACTCACTGCTCACCACTCACCATGCACTGACTCTCACCACTCACCCTCAACACTCACCACTCTCCCTCACCCTCACCACTCACGCTCACCCCTCACCACTCACACTCACCACTCACCCTCACCACTCACCACTCGCCCTCACCACTCACCACTCACCCTCAGAACTCACCACTCACTGCTCACCACTCCCTCTCACCACTCACCACTCACCGCTCACCACTCACCATCACCACCACCACTCACTGCTCACCACTCACCACGCACACTCACTCTCACCACTCACCATCAACACTCACCACTCTCCCTCACCCTCACCACTCACGCTCACCCCTGACCACTCACACTCACCACTCACGCTCACCACTCACCCTCACCACTCACCCTCTCCATTCACCATTCTCCCTCACCACTCACGCTCACCACTCACACTCACCACTCACCCTCACCACTCACCATTCTCCCTCACCCACACCACTCACGCTCACCACTCACCCTCACTGCTCACCCTCACCAGTCACCACTCACACTCACCACTCATCATCACCCTCACCATTCACCACTCGCCCTCACCACTCACCCTCACCACTCACACTCACCACTCACCTCTCACCACTCATCCTCCCCACTCACCACCACCACTCACCCTCATCCACTCACCCTCACCACTCACCCTCACTACTCACTTACCACTCACCTTCACTCACTCACCACTCACCCTCACCACTCACCATTCACCGCTCACCACTCATGCTCACCACTCACCGTCACCACTCACCCTCACCACTCACTGCTCACCACTCACACTCACCACTCACCCTCACCACTCACCACTCACCCTCAGAACTCACCACTCACTGCTCACCACTCACTTTCACCACTCACCACTCACCATCACCACCACCACTCACTGCTCACCACTCACCACGCACACTCACTCTCACCACTCACCCTCAACACTCACCACTCTCCCTCACCCTCACCACTCACGCTCACCCCTCACCACTCACACTCACCACTCACGCTCACCACTCACCCTCACCACTCACCGCTCACCACTCACACTCACCACTCACCCTCACCACTCACCACTCACACTCACCCTCACCACTCGCCCTCACCACTCACCACTCACCCTCAGAACTCACCACTCACTGCTCACCACTCCCTCTCACCACTCACCACTCACCGCTCACCACTCACCATCACCACCACCACTCACTGCTCACCACTCACCACGCACACTCACTCTCACCACTCACCCTCAACACTCACCACTCTCCCTCACCCTCACCACTCACGCTCACCCCTGACCACTCACACTCACCACTCATGCTCACCACTCACCCTCACCACTCACCACTCACCATTCTCCCTCACCACTCACGCTCACCACTCACACTCACCACTCACCCCTCACCATTCTCCCTCACCCACACCACTCACGCTCACCACTCACCCTCACCGCTCACCCTCACCAGTCACCACTCACACTCACCACTCATCATCACCCTCACCACTCGCCCTCACCACTCACCCTCACCACTCACACTCACCACTCACCTCTCACCACTCATCCTCCCCACTCACCACCACCACTCACCCTCATCCACTCACCCTCACCACTCACCACTCACCTTCATCACTCACTCACCACTCACCCTCACCACTCACCCCTCACCACTCACCATTCACCGCTCACCACTCACCACTCACCGTCACCACTCACCCTCACCACTCACCGCTCACCATTCACACTCACCACTCACCCTCCCCACTCACCCTCACCACTCGCCCTTACCACTCACCACTCACCCTCAGAACTCACCACTCACTGCTCACCACTCACTCTCACCACTCATCGCTCACCACTCACCACTCACTGCTCACCACTCACCACGCACACTCACTCTCACCACTCACCCTAAACACTCACCACTCTCCCTCACCCTCACCACTCACGCTCACCCCTCACCACTCACACTAACCACTCACGCTCACCACTCAACCTCACCACTCACCCTCACCACTCACCCTCACCACTCACCATTCTCCCTCACCGCTCACCCTCACCACTCACACTCACCACTCATCATCACACTCACCACTCATCATCACCCTCACCACTCACCACTCGCCCTCACCACTCACCCTCACCACTCACTCTCACCACTCACTGATCAGCACTCACTCTCACCGTTCACCCTCACCACTCACCACTCTCCCTCATCCTCGGTGAGTGGTGAGGGTTAGTGGTGAATGGTGAGGGTGAGTGGTTAGCGTGAGTGGTGAGGATGTGTGGTGAGTGGTGATTGGTGAGAATGAGTGGTGAGGGTGAGTGGTGAGTAGTAAGGGTGGGGTGAGTGATGAGGGTGAGGGTGAGTGGTGAGCATGAGGGGTGAGTGGTGAGTGGTTGGTGAGTGGTGAGTACAGTCAGTATGCACTGCTGTAATCATAGCAGGTACCACCAGTCAGTATGCACTACTGTAATCATAGCAGGTACCACCAAAGTTAGTATGCACTGCTGTAGTCATAGCAGGTGCCACCACTCAGTATGCACTGCTGTAGTGATAGCAGGTACCACCTCAGTCAGTATGCACTGCTGTAGTGATAGTAGATACTGCTATCGAGTTGGTAGATCATGCTTTATTGAGTTAGTAGATACTAAAACAGTGTATACCACGACAGTCAGTTAATACTGCTACAGTCAGTATATACTACTATACAGTCAGTACATACTACTACGGTGAGTAGCTACTAAAGTCAGCAGATACTACTATACAGTTAGTCGTTACTACTATAGAGTTGGTAGATACTACTGTAGGCCCAGTCAATACTACTACGGTCAGTAGTTACTACAGTCAGTAAATACTACTACACAGTCAGTGGCTACTACTGACTCAGTAGATACTACTGTAATAAACCTCTTGGAGACGGCTTGTGGAATCGGTCCTTTTATTTCACTTCTGCAGTTCACAAACATTCCCCGTTGCTGGCAGGCAACGGGAAGTGGGCAGAGAGCCCATCAGAGACCCACCGCCACGTGGCACCCGGAGCCCCACTCGCGCGTGGCCCCTCTCTCTCTTCGTTCCGTGTCTGACCACGTGTCTCTCCTCTCTCTCCTTATTTAACGCCTGGGTCACGTGGTACACTCCAGCCAATCCTCAATAGCCTGCGCCGAATGTTCCAGATTCCCCATCAACTCCCGGGACCATGCCCCTGACTTGTCTTCCCATTGGCTGAGGCCAAGACCAGCAGAACCAATCACCTAGCTGACATCCCGTGATCACGCCAGGGCCATGCTCCCAGGCTCTCCCCCCATTGGCTGTAAAGCGGGACCGGCAGAGCCGATCACCACGTGAGCCCGACATAGGCTCTTATTACACTACTGTACAGTCAGTAGATACTACTACAGAGTCAATAGATACAACTTCCTCTGTTGTATGTAAGGTGTGTAGGTATATATACCTACGCGGGGGTAAATATATTTTTTGAGGGGGGGGGGGGTCCACAATTTTCGGAAACCTTTTACATCAACTATTTACCCCACACTTTCTATAATTTTTTGGACTTGTGCAAGCCTCTTATAATTTTGTTGGTGGAGAAATGTATGTGTAAGGTTTTTAAGAGGTCTTGAAATTTATTTTTCATCCGGGCAACGCCGGGTACTTCCCGCTAGTAAGAAATAAAGGGTAAGGAAATAATCCTTTCCAGAGTATAAGAAATTATATTTTATATGGCATATACATTAATGGGGTTGTATAAAATATTTTAGACACTACTTATTACTAAAATGCATACATAAAATAAATGCATAAATATAAAATAAATTTCAATAAAAATAAAATGTAACATCACTTTACCTTGCTGAGAGGAGTTCATAGCCGACGAGGATGGTGGTGAGGAAGGGGAGGAGTCATGAATGGGGTCTACGCGGGTACGCGGTGACTCATCCCGACCCATACAAGTTCTAGCAAGCGCATCGTATCCCAAGCAAGAGGTTGTATCCCAAGACATTTTTTTCTCGTCAAAACACGACGTATACCAAATTCGACGTAATCCAAAGCGGTCATATACCGAGGTATGACTAGTATCTCCTGAGCCAGTTGCTACTGGCTCAGGAGATAGCTACTGACTGGATAGTAGTATTTACTGACTGTAGTAACTACTGACCATAGTAGTATCTACTGGCCCTAAAGCAGTATCTACCGACTCTATAGTAGTAACGACTAACTGTATAGTAGTATCTGCTGACTCTATAGTAGTGTAGTGGAGTAGCGCGCACGGGGGTTTGCAAGCGGTATGCACGCATGTGCGAGTTACGGGCAGTGAGGTCGGATCTGGGAGGAACAGGTGCGGCGAGAGAGAGCAATGGAAAGGAGACGGCTAATGAAGATGCATAGCGGTGATTGGCTGGCTGCAAATGCATGGAACGGAACAGGCGCCATGTTGACAGGAGATTGAGGCGATAGCCACGGGTGTGAGGCGATGGGAGGTCGCCAACTTAATTAATGAGTTAATAAGGACGGCGATATATACGGGAGCGTGAGAGACAGGGAGTTGAGTTGGTCGGAGTGCAGATGAGGAAAGACAAGAGAAGCCCCAGGCCCCGCTCTCCACACCTCGCCCTCTCCAGTGGTGATGGCTTAACCCCCACTGGAGGCAAGGGCGAGGTAGGAGAGGCGAGGGGAGAAAGGCTAGCGGTAGAGAAGCACACCTTCTACAGAGGCACCGTTGAGAGCATCTTGACGAGCTGCATCACCGTGTGGTACGGCACCTGCACCGTGTCCTGCCGCAAGACTCTGCAGCGCATAGTGAGAGCAGCTGAGAGGATCATTGGTGTCTCTCTCCCCCCTCTTCTGGACATTTATAACACCCGCATCACCAGCAAAGCAATCAAGATTGCAGGTGATCCCACCCACCCATCTCACAGCCTCTTCAGCCTGCTGCCGTCAGGGAGGAGACTGCGGAGTCTTCCAGCCAGGACCAGCAGGCTCAAAGACAGTTTCTTTCACCAGGCTGTCAGGAGACTCAACTCCCTCCCTGCTCTACCATCACTCCCCCCCTCTGCCCACCCACCCCCCTTTGCCCCCTGACCCCATCCCCCACACACACATTCACTCGTACATCCTGATCTCTGGACTGCACATTGCACTACATCGCACTCCCACACTGGTTTAAATATCTTATTTCTTTAAATACTTTATTTAAATAATATTTTACATTTTAAAAATTCTTGACTGTTGTTTATTTTAAGTTTATTACATTTTTGATTATTTATCTTGTGTTGATCGCCGATTGTTTATTGTTTATTAATGTCTGTTAATTGTGATTAATTTTTTTATTGCTTGGTTGCACCGTGGGACCAAGAGAGAGGACTGTAATTTCATCTGTGTTGTATGTCATGCATGTAACCCACTTGACAATAAAGTGACTTTAAGACTTTTTAAGACTTTTAAGACTAGTGGAATCCTAAGTGTGAGCGTGTTGTTGTCTCGTGATGTTCTCGATTCCTATTGTTCATGCTTTTTATTGAGAGAAAAGGATTTTGGTCTCCTCATCCATCAGACCCTCGCACACCCCCCGAGCTGCAAATCATCCCACGATGTGACACGGCCTCGAAGCTTGCGACTGCCCTGGCATTTTTAATTTTTCTAATGGCAGCGCTCATATTCATTCTCAGCTGGCTCTGAATGTTGGGGTTGTCTACCGTTGTTGCTGTCGCTGCGGCTTTGCGAGAGCTCTTCAAGAGGGGTGATGACGAAGAGTGATTCGGCATCTGGGAGCTGATGCTAGTTTCTGCCTCTTATCTCTGACCCAAGTGGCCACTAGCATCCATTATTTGGGCGGGAATCATTGCAGGAGGCTACCCGGAGCTGCCTGAAGTTGGGAGACTTGAACAAGATTACATGAGCTTGGGAAAAAAAGAATGAGGGAATTCTATCGTCTGAAGGAAGAAGCAGAAACATTACGTGCAGGTGGAGAGCGTGGGAGGAATGTATGTTGAAGTTCTTTTGCACCGTACGTAGCCAACCATGCTAAAAGGAAGTGTGTGGATAAGTGGGTGTGTTGTTGTGACCTGCGGTGTGGAAGCAGTCTGGTAAGGCAAGTCGTCAACAACGGTGAAGAAATCAATGAGTGACGTTTACTGATAAAGAGTAACGATTGGAGTAGCAATATTCGAGTGTGGAGGAGGCAATCGACTCAAGTGTTCAGGAAGTTTGCAGTGCAAAATATGTTGTTAAATAAGATCCGAGGTACACAATTATCTATTTGAAAATAGGTTGGAATGCAAAAACGTTAATTACGGACTTAGGTCACTTACAAGGTTGATGTGAATATATTAAAAAACAGGTAAAACATTACATTTTTTTACATTTTTAATTGTTGGAAATATGACAATAACCCCAGCACATATAACAAATAAACATGTGATTACAGATTTTTTTTTCCCGGTTATTACATTTTGACTAAAATAACACCTCTAACACACGTCACAGTACCGGCTCCAAGACGATGTACGTCAATTATCTGTCAAAGCGTCGACTGCGTCACTCGTGCATAGGTCAAACCAAGCGGCAAAGTCGCTGTGAGGCTAATCACAAACTCTTTAAACTATGTTTTATCTTAGCAGGTAAGGCCCACTGAGCTATTTAGTTAATTTTTAGAAGTGACCTGGCCACAAATGATAGCTCAAAAAAGTGGCTTATCAAGTGGAAATTTATAACAGCCAAATACTCGAAACGTTGAATCTAAATGTGGAGGGAAAAAACGAAGGACCCTGAGAAAAATCCACGTGACCACGGCGAGAGATGCACGCAAACGCCGAATACACAGCAGGCGTCAGGGTCTGGATCAAGCCCACAACCGCATGTAAACCAGGCGAGGTAGTCAACATCTCGCCTCTGCAGCGCCAGCATCAATCATCGGCGTTGCTCGCCGCGGCCGCATTTGGCTGCTCGGGAAGTTTGCCTGGCAGCTCGCGCGCCGCCCGCTCCACTTTGGTGCCAGGCTCCTCGCCGGCGGCGGCGGCGGCTTGCTTGGTGCGTTGCAGGGCAGCCTGCTCCAAGAGCAGCGGGCGGTAGATGTAGGTGCCACTCGCAACACCCAGCACCATCACAAACATCACCTCCATCACGCGCCGCCGCCGCATCATCATCCTGCACGCACAGTGCCAAGCGCGTTACTCTCACAGGGAACTTCATTCGGAGGTCAAAGCGAGTTCAGCGCGTTACTCTCACACACTGGGGGGAGGGGGGGTTAAAACGAGATCCTTCTCTCACGAGCGTGGGAGGGAGTGGTGCTCATCTCCCGTTAACGGCGCCAGAACCAGTGGTGGAAATGCCAGGTTCCAGTGGTGGAAATGCCAGGTTCCAGTGGTGGGGGCGAGTCTATCGACAGGACAACTTCCTCAGGAAGTGGTGACGATGGGCTGAGTCACCCCCAGCCAGGATTTGAACTCAATGGAGCAAAGAGATTTACAAGTGAGCAGCAAAATAAACGTAGATATATTAACAGGTAAACACCATACAGGACAGTGTGATTACCGTGTTGTGAATATTTACAGTGATTCCACTGCTCACCGCTTCCCAGTGCATTTGTGAATCTGCCTCCATGTTTATGTTTTCAAGTAATATGTTAATTTGTGTAAACGACTACTTAGTCGTGTACGTTCTCGCGGAATGTACGCAATGTCCCCTCTGCGTAAACCCCGTATGGGATGGAGCGTTGGGACGACATCTCAGCCGACGCAGCGCCGCCTGAGGCTTGCGCAGTCGCCCCGTGCCCAGCGCCCCGTGGCCCGGGGCACGGGGCCCGGGGCACGGAGCCCGGGGCACGGGCCACGGGGCCCGGGGCACGGAGCCCGGGGCCCGGGGCACGGGGCCCGGGGCCCGGGGCACGGGCCACGGGGCACGGGGCCCTCCACGCGGGACGCAGCTTCCACTCACGGCGCCACGGGCGGAGCGCGGCTCCTCTCGCTCGCGCCGCCAGTCGCGCCGAGGCCCGAGGCCGCGTGGAGGCCGCGTGGAGACCTCGTGGGGACCGGGTGGAGGCCGCGTGGAGCGTCGCCGTCGAGACGAACCTGGCTGACGCCTCCGCGCTCAGCAGCAGCACCGTAGAGCTGTCACCCACACAGACAACAGCCACCAAGTGGCAGTGGCGTTACCACGGCGCTTGTGCCAGGCTCGGTGCACGTTGAGACCGTCACGTGAAGTGTGGAAAGCGCGCTGCCGGGAGGTCACGGCCCTGTGGCGTTCTGGGTTGACTGCTCCCCTCTGTGCCGTCTTACTCGCACATACAGTATCTACTGTACATACAAGAGGCACCCCTCCGTGTCGCCTTTAAAGAGACACGTTTGGGACAAAAACTGTTCGCCAACACTTACGAAGAGCGGCAGGGCACACGGGAGGCCTTGGAGGTCAGGACCGCGCACGAGGCCACCTTTGTTTCCCTAGTGCTGACGTTTACTACACACACCGCACCAAGTGCTCGTTGAAGGCCGAGTCGACCTAGGAGGAGTCCCCCAGACACAATGGGAGCGCGCTCACTGCGAAGCCGCCGCCGGGAGAGGTCGCGAGGGCGACGCCCGGAACGTGAATGGGGCGGCGCGATGCGGGCTGCTGCTGCCGCGTGGCCGTGAGAGACGCGAAGCGCCCTCCCCCTCCTCCTAAACTTCAGCTGCTCCCCGCATTACACTGGACACCCACCTCAAAGATACACGTACCCGAAATACAATCACAAAATACGCCTCGGTGGATAGATAAATGTGTGAAACCGTTGTGAATGTTTGTGTAACAGCTTCAGTATCACGACGGGAGAGAGCGACACGGTGGCCGGGAGATGTTGACTCCCTCGCCTGGTACACAGGAGGTCGGGGGTTCGATCCCGACCCTGACGCCTGCTTCTGTATACTTGGAGTTTGAGGGTCTCCCTTTTCCCGTGGGTCGTGTGGGGTTTTTTTTGTTTTGCCTCCACATTTAGAATTGATTTCACGCAATTAGAGTAATTTGGCTGCTATAAATTTTCACGTGATAATCCACTTTTTAAATCCTTTATATTAAGTTCGTATGCTTGCTTTCTTGCGTGCTTGCTTACGACCGTGCACATCTTTTGGTCGGTTTTTAACCCACTTCCCGTGATCCAATCGAGCTGACATTTTCCACACAGACTCGTTGTGCCAGACAATTAATGTTCGTGAAAAAAAATTCCCAAAATTTTACACTTTTTAGGCAAAAAAAAATTATTTTACATATATTCAAATATAACTCATTCATCGCTTTGGCTGAACGTCACAGTATAAGAGCCCAGAGCGTAACCCCTCCACAGGCCGTGGCGGAGTAGCGCAGTTGGTAGCGCCCTCGCTTCCCATGCCAAAGGTCGCGGGATCGATCCCCGCGTCCTCCACAGGCGAATGTATTTTTAAATCCTTTATATTAAGTTCGCTGCCACGCATATAAAGGATTTATAGTGAAAAACGTTGTTTTTACGGGTTATACTTATTTTTAGTTATTTGTGGCCAGGTCGCTTCTAAAAAAAGAACTGTATAGTCCTGTGGGCCTTGGTAAAACATTTTTTTTTAGTTCAGTACGATGTTGGCTATCCAGTCCAATTGGATAAATTTTTTTTATCACAAGCAGCTTCCACTCCGATGATATACGCCCCTCTTCAGGCGTCTGCCCCTCCAAATAACAGACGAGCACAGCATGTGTTCTTACAATCATCAGCCACACGACCTTCTGGGATTCACACCATTTCAGCAGCGTTGGTTCAACACTAACAAAACGCTGGATCGGTATTGGCATTTGCCGTCTCGTCGGCAGTCAGGCTTGCTTGAACGAATACTGCGAGTCTATTCTTGCGTATATGATGGCAATATGTTCAGAAGGTAAATGCCAATGTTGAGATCTGCCGCGAGCCACGGGAGGGCTTCAGGGGAGAGAGTTTGTGTTGTATTGCTCTTTCTACTCGATTTGTTGAGGTCTAAGTGATGATTCGGAGGCAGATCTTCGTTTAAGGGCTTGCGCCGGTTATTTATTAAGGGTTTAGACAACTTCCCCAGGGGTAGGGGTCCTTCACACGAACCTTCACTCGGTCTCTTCCTTAGCTCGGCTAGCTCCGGTCTCTCTCCCTCGAGTCGGATCGGGGGATCAGCCAACACCGACCGACCGGGGAGAGTAGCACCTCCCATGACTACCGCCGGCTTCTCTCTCCAGACTCCTCGAGCCCTGGCTTGGCTCTTCACCCGTTCACCTTTCCGGGCTCCCACAGTGACCCCGCTCTCGTTACGGGGTCCCCCTTAAGTACCTCGAGGCGACATGACGTCATCACCCCGCCTAGCGCGCATGGCGTCACGTCCCAATATTACTCCTCTACACATTGAAGGAATGTGTCTAGACCACTGGTTTACTGCGTGGTCCATAGTTTGGGTTGATCACCGAAAAAACCAAAGAGTATGGTCACAACCGCACGGTAGTGCGGCTCGTCTTTAATTTTCCATTCATGAAGGAGATGTGTGCATCGGCCTGTAGATGTTCTGATGCGGTTTCATGGTAATAGCACCAGTGTCTTCAAGGAGGAATGTCAAAGCCAGGAGGAGAGTGCGATGATGTTTGGGTCTCGAATGAGGTGTTTATTCTGTACGTTACGCGTTCCACTCTGTTCATCAGCAACAGCAGCTTTTGCTGCGTTTTTCGGGATCTGGGTGTTATTCTAGAATGGTGCCAACACGAACCCCGAAGGGGGATCGGAAATCGAGTCGACGGCGAGGTACATTTGTAGTGTTGCAGCGCTAACTGGCGGCCACAAGTGGCAACTGCGGGTGTACCAACAGTTGCATATGTAGTAGGTAATAAACTGAAGGAAGCTTGCTTGAGGCAACACGTTTATTACAACTTGTCAAACTACAATAGAAAGGGGGTAACGGCCCCTTCCACCTGATGTGCTACGTAGTTGGCTAGCTCGCCTCTTTCGGCTAAACTGCCGGGGGCTTGAGTCTTCTCTGAAGTCTTCACTGGTTATAAGCTCGGAGCTTCACTGGTACATCTCATGCCTCACCCTAGCCAGGGGTTCGACTTTGCCTACAAGGCTAAAGGTTGATCTTCAGTCTTCAGCCGGACGATACTGAGCTGAGCCGTTCAGGGCCCTGGCTTATATACAGGGTCCCGGCTCACTCCGCCCCTGGCCTCGCCTCCCTTCCGGAACCTTCTCGAATGCCCTGGAGAATGACCTCATCCCCCAATCCCCTTCTGGGGGCCTGGGGTCCCAACCGTTGGCCCCGGTGCTCCCCCCATGCAACTGCACCTCCTAGGGCCAACTAGCCATCATTACTCTTGAGCAGGTCTGGTCTCCCTTCTGCTCTCTAGTTTCAAGTTTCATTTATTTGGTATAGTCCTGTGAGCCATGCGGCTCTTAAGTCAGGTGCAACCGCAACAAACAAAATATGAATGGAGAACATCTTAAAGCGACGACGCGCAACAGAAACATCCTGGATACGCCAAAAAAAAACGCTGTGTGCAAAAATCCCAGTGTGATGCAAGTCAAACAATAACAACCATAATACAATTTAGATTCCCCATATGTTTTCGAAATCACCAAAATAACGCAATAAAAACAATGTAACAACAGTAATCATAAGAACTGTGATTTAAATTTAACAATAAACGAGATATATAACATGTACGACCAAACTTTGCAGCCATAGCTGGCAGCATGACACTCCCAGTGTATGATGTGTGAGTCAGTGGTAGTGTGAGTCAGCGTATGATGTGCGAGTGAGTCAGTGTATGATGTGTGAGTGAGTCAGTGTAAGATGAGTGAGTGTATCACGGCCTCCTCCATGCCATCACGGCCTCCTCCCCTCGGCTCCCTCGGCTCCCTCGGATCTGTCGGCTCCCTCGGCTCGCGCCTCTCGCCCACCGCACGCCATCACGGCCAAGAGGCTGCGTCGTCACAGAAGCTTCTCCTCGGCAGAGAGATGCGGGAGCCGCTGTCTCTTGCGGGGCCGCCGAGGCCGCACGCACGCCCTGCGCCTCATCCCTCATCCTCCGAGACCGAAGCGGCCTCGGAGCTCGAGCTCCGGCCGGACCAGGGCGAGCCGAACCCTGCCGCCGAGCCAGGCGAGACTGAGGCTCCCCGAGACACCAGGCCGCAGTGCTGGGACTCCACCACGACCATTGTCACCCCCTAAACCCTCACACACTCATTCTCTCACACACTTCCCCACACACTCACTCATTCCCTCACACACTCACCCCCTAACCCCTCACATACACTAATTTCCTTCCACACTCCCTCACACACTAATTTCCTCACACATTCGCCACTCGGGTCGCCTCCTCACTCGCTATCCACAGCGAGCGAGGAGGCGGCTAGTACTGCCGACTATGAGTAGTGGCGATCGTGACCAACCATGCCACTACACATATAAGGCGCAGACAGTATACACGGGAACGTCGGCAGAGGGGAGGAACTGGAGTGAGGGTCATTGAGGGGATCTATCTGGAAGCTCCGAGAACCTGCTAGAGAGTTCCAGAGAGGGGGCGTGGCCAGGGCGGAGACGGGTCATGCTGGAAGGATAAAAGGGGGTGTGAGTCGGAGCTGTTTGTGGGAATCGGGATCGTCTCGTCGTGGAAGTCCTCTTCGCCGTCGCCATTGTCGCTGTCGTCCTTGTCATCGCTCGATGTCGCTGCTGCTGGATAGTCAGCCAGCTATCTAGGCAGTTAGCGCCGTCGTGCTAGACGATCAGCGTTGTGTTATGTGCTAGTGACTTGAAATAGTGTGATGTACGAGTAATTAATAAAGAAAGTACCTCTACAGTTATTATCTCCGGAGTCCTACATTACACATTTGTAATGACTGAAATGAAGAAGCACTCACCCCAAGCAAACGTGCAGCCAAACTGTCCTTCAAAAAGTAGGCCAAGGCCTCCTATTGGCAGACAGAGGCCTCCTCGATTATCGGTCGGGAGGCAGGGCTTGAAAAGATTGGAGGAAAGATTTAAGCGGGAAAACACGGGAAACAGAGTGGGACCCGGAAGTGACGGTTGGGAACCGTTGGAGGACGGGGTTTGGCTGCGGTAAAAACGGTGAGGGAAAGTTCGAGAAAGGAGGCTCGAGAAAGATAAAAGGGGAGAGCATGAGGAGAGGGGACATTCAAGGGAAGTGACGCGCTTCAAGGTCAAGAACAAAGCCCGTGCCTAGTGTTGTTCAAAGTTCATTTATTAGGTATAGCCCTGTGAGCCATTCGGCTCTTGAATCGGGTGCAACCGCAACAAACAAAAAAACATGAACAAGAAAACATCTTAAAGTGACTATGTGCAAACAGAAAATCCAAGAAAAGACAGCAAAATATTGCAGAAAAAGCACCGTACACCAACCCTGTGCAAATATCCCAGTGGGATGCAAGTCAAACAACAACAACCACAAGACAACTTAGACTAAGGCCATCAGTCTAACTCTGTACTACAACAAACAAACATGGCCAAACCAAATAACTTTTCGAAAATCACGAAAATAAAGCCATAAAAGCAATGAAACAGTGGTCATAGGAACTGACCGAATTTTCACAATAAACGACGTAAACAACATGTACTACCAAACTCTGCAGCCTTAGCTGGCTGCATGAGTCACTCCACAACAGTAGGAGCATCAGTCGGATTATCAACATTTTTCAATGCACCTTTAAGATCAGCACACTAAATCAAAACACAGATCATACTTTGCATACTTTGGAGCGAAACATTGTATTTTAGGCCAATAAATTGCAGTGGCAGCTAGGGGTGTACAACTCCTCTAGAGCAGTTTTGATTGAAGATCTCATAGGTAGTGATTCAAGTTGCAGTTTATTGGCAATAGCATTCCAGACCCTGGGGGCATCAATAGCAAAGGCCCTTCCTCCAGTATTTTTACGTCAATAGGGAATGTGAAGCTGGTAAATGAGCGAAGAGCTTAGGTCAAATTTGTTCTTTGAAACAGAGAGGAGATTGTTACTGTCTATAATAAACAAACTCCCAGGATAAGTCGTCAATGATGGGTGTTGTTTCATCATTCGACCTCCTTTTCCAGTACCAAAATATAATAATAGTGTTTTTCCCCTTTTTTTCTGGCAACAAAACTGAAACCTTTTTACAAGGATTCATGGCTGCATTAACCACAATACTTGCAGTCAAAATTCAAACAAAAAACATACTATGTGCATTGTCCTTGAAACTGATTGGTCCACACCAAAGTTTCAGTTTTGTTGCCAGAAAAAATGGGGAAAACCCCTATTATTACATGGGTGTTGTTGATAAGAAAACGGGCAAACTCATTTGTGGTTTTCACGTCTGTATATATTTGGTGGGAGAATGTTCACTAGAATAGACAGCCAGGGAATTGTCGGTTTCAGTGTTCCAGTTATGATGAGTGCAGCATCTTGACTTATTTAATTGTGCATCTTGTAGTAGTTTTGTGTCCTGTGCGATCTCCCGGTACGCAGTTCTCTGCCACTGCGTAGATCGTTGAGGTGGCAGCCTAGGTCGCTGAAATTATGCACTCCCCGAAGGGCTGATGAGATGCGTGAAAACATGTTCGTGTTTCGTACGTGGAGAGAGAGGGGCGAGTCGTCTGCCCCCGGTACTCGGTGCCTCGTGGATGTTGTCGGCTCCGCCCAGGTCGCGCTGTAACAGGGTATTAATGAATCCGCGACAGAATGAATGATTCATTAAATTAATGTGGAGGGAAAGCAAATCAGCGTCAATGGGCGGCCGAATATGGAATTTTTGGATCCACAAATCGTCTTTTTCGATCCAGAAACCACGTGACAGAAATAACTTTACCGATTTTAAAACAAATCGCCCAGATGACTGCTCCAACACAGACACTTGGATGGCAGTTTTTGATCTTTGGATCGTAAGAAATCCGATTCCCGTTCCAGTATGGTACTTCTTATCAGAATCAGAATATTTATCTATAAAGCTCTTTTTCACATATGTCCAGTCGGGGCGGTTAAGAACGTTACAACAACAAACAATACATAAGAAAGGTAAACAAATCACCCAAACACATACAAACAAAACTCAACCATCCTCATCCTACCAGACAAAGCCCACTCAGGTATCATATGGCCAAAGCCACGGCCAATTACTCCATATCTGGGTATTTTTTTTTACATAATCTAACCTATATAATTCATTTTTTGTCCGTCCGTCCGTCCGCGTACGCTCCCTACCGGGGGATTTAGCTCTCGGACCGTGGGGTTCGGCGAGATTAAATTTTGCAGGTGGGCACGCCCCCGGCCCCGCGGTAAACTTAGGCATTTCCGATTTTTCGTCTCTAAACTTTAAATCGAACCGATTATCGATTTAATGCGATTTATCTTTATATATTTATTTAACGCTTTATTTATTTACTCTTGCCGGCCGGCGCGGACCACGGCGGTTGCCCCTGGCAACGGATAGGAACGCGTTCGCTGCGGGGTGGACGCCATTTTGAATTACCATTAAAAATATGTGCACGCATTAACACGCGACTCTGAGGTAAATTCATCAAAGTTTCACGTCCTCTTCACTCCCCCCCCCCCACCCCAATGTGTGCAATTACTATTATAGGGTCGGTAGATAATAAAATTATAGCGATTAGACAGTATTATTGTAGCGCGGGGGGGGGGGGGGTGGTTAACGGCCCCAGTACCCAGCCTGAGCCGGGTGGGCAATCTAGGCGAGGCCGGAGGCTCTGCACGGTACTAGGCCTCGACACGTAACTCTGTCAGGCGACGAATTTGTGGTATAAACTCGATATACCCAGCGTTGCCCGGGAGAAAAATACATTTAAATCTTCTGAAAACTTTAAAACATAACATTCCAATGAAAATACAACTGTGTAATTAAAACTCTAAACCCGACCGCGCCAAGAATCGATTCTCTGAATCGCGAAAAGGAATCGAAGGTTGTAGATTCACTTAGAATCGCCTTATTTCCGTTTAATATAAGTTGGTTATAGAGTTGATATAAATTGCTGCGAATGGGAAATATCCAGCGTTGACCGGGGCTAAAATATAATTAAAAACTCCTGAAAACTTTAAAACATAACATACGAATGAAAATAAAACTCTGTAATTAAAAATGGAAACCTCCTATGCGCCAGGAATCGATTCTTTGAATCGCGCAAAGGAATCATTGAAGGTTGTAGATTCCTTTAGGAGCGCCCTTAACATGTGGTGAGGGAGAGAGTGGTGAGGGGGAGAGTGGTGAGGGGGAGAGTGGTGAGGGGGAGAGTGGTGAGGGGGAGAGTGGTGAGGGGGAGAGTGGTGAGGGGGAGAGTGGTGAGGGGGAGAGTGGTGAGGGGGAGAGTGGTGGTGGTGTGGGTGAGTGGTGAGGGGGAGGTTGAGTGGTGAGGGTGAGTGGTGATTGGTGAGGGTGAGTGGGGAGGGTGAGTGGCGGTTGTTAGTGGTGATTAGTGAGGGATGAGTGGTGAGGGTTAGTGGTGAGCATGAGTGGTGAGGGTGAGTGTTGAGCGTGAGTGGTGAGGGTGAGTGGTGATTGTTGAGGGTGTGATTGGTGAGGATGAGTGGTGAGTAGTGAGGGTGAGTGGTGAGGGTGAGTGATGAGTGGTGAGGGTGAGTGGCGGTTGTGAGTGGTGATTAGTGAGGGGTGAGTGGTGAGGGTGAGCGTGAGTGGTTAGGGTGAGTGGTGAGGGTGAGCAGTGAGGGTGAGCAGTGAGGGTGAGTGGTGATTGGTGAGGGTGTGATTGGTGAGGATGAGTGGTGAGTGGTCAGGGTGAGTGGTGAGCGGTGAGGGTGAGTGTTGAGGGTGAGTGGTGAGTGGTTAGGGTGAGTAGTGAGGGTGAGTGGTGAGCGTGAGTGGTGAGTGGTGAGCGTGACTGGTGAGGGAGAGTGGTGAGGGAGAGTGGTGAGGGAGAGTGGTGAGGGAGAGTGGTGAGGGTGAGTAGTGAGTGGTGAGGGTGAGTGGTGATTGGTGAGGGTGAGTGGTGAGGGTGAGTGGGGAGGGTGAGTGGCGGTTGTTAGTGGTGATTAGTGAGGGGTGAGTGGTGAGGGTGAGCGTGAGTGGTGAGGTTGAGTGGTGAGCAGTGAGGGTGAGTGGTGATTGGTGAGGGTGTGATTGGTGAGGATGAGTGGTGAGTAGTGAGGGTGAGTGGTTGTTGTGAGGGTGAGTGGTTGTTGTGAGGGTGCGTGGTGAGGGTGAGTGGTAAGAGTGAGTGGTGAGGGTGAGTGACGGTTGTGAGAGGTGATTAGTGAGTGGTGAGGGTGAGTGGTGAGGGTTAGTGGTGAGGGTGAGTGGCGGTTGTGAGTGGTGATTAGTGAGGGGTGAGTGGTGAGGGTGAGCGTGAGTGGTGAGGGTGAGTGGTGAGGGTGAGCGGTGAGGGTGAGCAGTGAGGGTGAGTGGTGATTGGTGAGGATGTGATTGGTGAGGATGAGTGGTGAGTGGTCAGGGTGAGCGGTGAGGGTGAGTGTTGAGGGTGAGTGGTGAGCGGTGAGGGTGAGTGTTGAGGGTGAGTGGTGAGTAGTGAGGGTGAGTGTGACTGGTGAGTGGTGAGGGTGAGTAGTGAGGGAGAGTGGTGAGGGAAAGTGGTGAGGGTGAATGGTGAGGGTGAGTGGTGAGGGTGAGTGATGAGTGGTGAGGGTGAGTGGCGGTTGTGAGTGGTGATTAGTGAGGGGTGAGTGGTGAGGGTGAGCGTGAGTGGTTAGGGTGAGTGGTGAGGGTGAGCAGTGAGGGTGAGCAGTGAGGGTGAGTGGTGATTGGTGAGGGTGTGATTGGTGAGGATGAGTGGTGAGTGGTCAGGGTGAGTGGTGAGCGGTGAGGGTGAGTGTTGAGGGTGAGTGGTGAGTGGTTAGGGTGAGTAGTGAGGGTGAGTGGTGAGCGTGAGTGGTGAGTGGTGAGCGTGACTGGTGAGGGAGAGTGGTGAGGGAGAGTGGTGAGGGAGAGTGGTGAGGGAGAGTGGTGAGGGTGAGTAGTGAGTGGTGAGGGTGAGTGGTGATTGGTGAGGGTGAGTGGTGAGGGTGAGTGGGGAGGGTGAGTGGCGGTTGTTAGTGGTGATTAGTGAGGGGTGAGTGGTGAGGGTGAGCGTGAGTGGTGAGGTTGAGTGGTGAGCAGTGAGGGTGAGTGGTGATTGGTGAGGGTGTGATTGGTGAGGATGAGTGGTGAGTAGTGAGGGTGAGTGGTTGTTGTGAGGGTGCGTGGTGAGGGTGAGTGGTAAGAGTGAGTGGTGAGGGTGAGTGACGGTTGTGAGAGGTGATTAGTGAGTGGTGAGGGTGAGTGGTGAGGGTTAGTGGTGAGGGTGAGTGGCGGTTGTGAGTGGTGATTAGTGAGGGGTGAGTGGTGAGGGTGAGCGTGAGTGGTGAGGGTGAGTGGTGAGGGTGAGCGGTGAGGGTGAGCAGTGAGGGTGAGTGGTGATTGGTGAGGATGTGATTGGTGAGGATGAGTGGTGAGTGGTCAGGGTGAGCGGTGAGGGTGAGTGTTGAGGGTGAGTGGTGAGCGGTGAGGGTGAGTGTTGAGGGTGAGTGGTGAGTAGTGAGGGTGAGTGTGACTGGTGAGTGGTGAGGGTGAGTAGTGAGGGAGAGTGGTGAGGGAAAGTGGTGAGGGTGAATGGTGAGGGTGAGTGGTGAGGGTGAATGGTGAGGATGAGTGGTGAGGGTGAGTGGTGATTGGTGAGGGTGAGTGGTGAGGGTGAGTGGGGAGGGTGAGTGGCAGTTGTGAGCGGTGATTAGTGAGAGGTGAGTGGTGAGGGTGAGCGTGAGTGGTGAGGGTGACGTTGAGTGGTGAGCGGTGAGGGTGAGCAGTGAGGGTGAGTGGTGATTGGTGAGGGTGCGATTGGTGAGGATGAGTAGTGAGGGTGAGTGGTTGTTGTGAGGGTGAGTGGTGAGGGTGAGTGATGAGGGTGAGTGGTAAGAGTGAGTGGTGAGGGTGAGTGACGGTTGTGAGAGGTGATTAGTGAGTGGTGAGGGTGAGTGGTGAGGGTTAGTGGTGAGCATGAGTGGTGAGGGTGAGTGTTGAGCGTGAGTGGTGAGGGTGAGTGGTGATTGTTGAGGGTGTGATTGGTGAGGATGAGTGGTGAGTGGTCAGGGTGAGTGGTGAGGGTGAGTGGTGAGGGGGTGAGAGGTGAGGGTGAGTGTTGAGGGTGAGTGGTGAGTAGTGAGGGTGAGTGGTGAGCGTGACTGGTGAGTGGTGAGGGAGAGTGGTGAGGGAGAGTGGTGAGGGTGAATGGTGAGGGTGAGTGGTGAGTGGTGAGGGTGAGTGGCAAGTGGTGAGGGTGAGTGGTGATTGGTGAGGGTGTGATTGGTGAGGATTAGTGGTGAGTGGTGAGGGTGAGTAGTGAGGGTGAGTGCTGAGCGGTGAGGGTGAGTGGTTGTTGTGAGGGTGAGTGGTGAGAGTGAGTGGTGAGGGTGAGTTGTGAGGGTGAGTGGTGATTGTTGAGAGTGTGATTGGTGAGGATGAGTGGTGAGTAGTGAGGGTGAGTGGTGACGGTGAGTGGTGAGGGTGAGTGTTGAGGGTGAGTGGTGAGTGGTGAGGGTGAGTGGTGACGGTGAGTGGTGAGGGTGAGTGTTGAGGGTGAGTGGTGAGTGGTGAGGGTGAGTGGCGGTTATGAGTGGTGATTAGTGAGGGGTGAGTGGTGAGGGTGAGCGTGAGTGGTGAGGGTGAGCAGTGCGGGTGAGTGGTGATTGGTGAGGGTGTGATTGGTGAGGATGATTGGTGAGTGGTCAGGGTGAGTGGTGAGGGTGAGTGGTTGTTGTGAGGGTGAGTGGTGAGGATGAGTGGTGAGGGTGAGTGGCGGTTGTGAGTGGTGATGGGTGAGTGGTGAGCGGTGAGGGGTGAGTGGTGAGGGTGAGTGGTGAGGGTGAGTGGTGAGGGTGAGTGCTGAGTGGGCAGGGTGAGTGGTGAGAGAGTGGTTAGTTTTGAGGGTGAGTGGTGAGGTTGAGTGGTGAGGGTTAGTGGAGAGTGGTGAGTGGTGATTGGTCAGTGGTGATTGGTGAGGATGAATGGTGAGTAGTGAGGGTGAAGTTGAGTGGTGAGGGTGAATGGTGGTTGTGACGGTGAGTGGTGAGGGTGAGTGGTGAGGCTGAATGGTGAGGGTGAATGGTGAGAGTGAGTGGTGAGTGGTGAGGGAGAGTGGTGAGTGAGAGTGGTGAGGGTTAGTGGTGAGGGTTAGTGGTGAGAGTGAGTGGTGAGGGTGAGTGGTGATTGGTGAGTGGCAGAGGTGGGACAAAGTCATTGTTATGCAAGTCCAAGTCGAGTCTGAAGTCATCAAATTCATGACCCGAGTCTGACTCGAGTCCAAGTCACATGACTCGAGTCCACACCTCAGAGGTGGGACAAAGTCATTGTTATGCAAGTCCAAGTCGAGTCTGAAGTCATCAAATTCATGACTCGAGTCTGACTCGAGTCCAAGTCACATGACTCGAGTCCACACCTCTGGTGAGTGGTGAGGGTGAGTGGTGAGGGTGAGTGGTGAGGGTGAGTGGTGAGGGAGATTGGTGAGGGAGGTTGGTGAGTGGTGAGTTGTGAGGGTGAATGGTGAATAGTGCGTGGGAGTGGTGAGTGGTGAGGATGAGTGGTAAGGGTGAGTTGTGAGTTGTGAGTGGTGAATGGTGAGGGTGAATGATGAGTACAGTCAATATGCACTGCTGTTATCATACCAGGTACCACCACCACAATATGTACTCCTCTTATCATAGCAGATACCACCACAGCAGTATGCACTGCTATAATCATAGGTTCCACCACAATATGCACTGCTGTCATCATAACAGGTACCAACACAGCAGTATGCACTGCTGTAGTGATAGCAGGTACGACCTCAGTCGGTATACACTGCTGTAGCGATAGTAGATACTGCTATCGAGTTGGTAGATACCGCTATAGTAAATACTAAAACAGTCAGTATATACCGCTACAGTCAGTCAATACTGCTACAGTCAGTATATACTACTATACAGTCAGTACATACTACCACGGTGAGTAGCTACTAGAGTCAGTAGATACTATTATAGAGTGAGTAGATACTGCTATAGATTTTGTAGTTACTACTATAGTCAGTGGATACAACTATAGAGTCAGCAGATACTATACAGTTAGTCGTTACGAGTATATAGTCGGTAGATTCTACTGTAGGCCCAGTAAATACTACTATGGTCAGTAGTTATTACAGTCACTAAATACTACTACACAGTCAGTAGCTACTACTGGCTCAGTAGATACTACGGTACAGTCAGTAGATACTACTACAGAGTCAATAGATACCACTTCCTCTGTTTTATGTAAGGTGTTGTTAGTATATATACCTACGAGGGGTAAAGATATTTTTGAGGGGGGGGGGGGAGACCGCATTTTTCGGAAACCTTTTGACATCAACTATTTACCCCACACTTTCTACAACTTTTTGGACTTGTGAAAGCCTCTTATATATTTGTTGGTGGAGAAATGTACAAACAGCTCACCGGGCTTTGACAATACCTTAGTATCTGTGTATATATATGTAAGGTTTTTAAGAAATATATTTTTCACCCGGGCAAAGCCGGGTACTTCCGCTAGTGTATAAATAAATCTATCCCGGATTCTACAGCCTGACACAGCGCACGCGGCGCTGCTGACCTCTGAATTTTGACCCCCGTTGCTGCCAATTATTTCGTGACGCCCTTTTGGAATAGCCCCGCCCATCACGCCCACCAGCCCCGCCCGCCATACCCACGACCCCTGCCCACCACAGCGGCGAAGCCCCGCCTCGCGCCGCGCTCTGATTGGCTGCGGGCGCCGTCGCGGAAGCCCCCTTCACTCGGACCATGCCGCTGCCGCCGCCGCTGGCGCTGCTCGCGAGGCCGCGGTTCGGGGTCGTCGCGCTGCGGGCCCTGGGGGCGCGAGCGCACTCGGGGGGAGGAGCCCCCCCGGGGGGGGGGTTCGTCGCGGGGCCCCCCGCCGCGGGGCCCCCCGGCGCGTGGCAGAGCGCGGTGCACGCGGCCCGGCGCGAGGTCGGCTACCCGGGGTCGGTGCTCGGGCTCCGCGCGCTGCTGGGGGACGGCGCCAGCCACGCGGCCGGGAGGGCGGGGAGGCTGCGGCGCGCGGGGCACCCGCTGCTCAGCACGGCCACGTCGGTACCGCACCAACACACAACGACCTCCTGCGAGTAGCACCTGTGAAGGCCGACGCGGCACACGAGGGGGTGGGTGGTGTTTACACACCGTACAAGGGACTTACTTGAGGCCGAGTCGACCTAGCGGAGGTCCAGGACCCATTTAGACAATGGTCACTGGTATTGATCGGGAGCAGGAATCGAACTCGTGTCGCCGGGTTGGGGGCCGTCCATAAATGACGTCACGCACCTAGGGGGGGGGGGGTGTCAGACATTTGTGAAGATGTGTGACGAGGGGGGGGGGGGGTTGAGAAATGCGACGTCACATCAAAATGCGCAACTTTATGCGCAACTTTAAATGAATAGTTAAATATACCTTTTTCATAAAACATTTCTCCTACAACATCAGAGTGCAGCGCCACATTAAATACGCACTACTATGACAATAGTTTAAAACGATTTGAAGCATGTTTTATTTTCAAAATGGAAATATGATTTGGGGGAGGGGGTAGAGCTTTGTGACGTCATATGAGGGGGGTCTGACTTTGTGTGACGCCGTGTGCGCGAACCACTGCACCGCTCCCCAACATCACACAAAGTAACACTCCTAACACCAACACCCTCTCCTCAACATGGCCACGTGAGGATAGCGCAGCATAGGCAACACACGGACACAACACACGGACACAACAACACACGTTTGGGTGGCGTTGCACTCAGATGCTGTTGGGGTCCCTGACCCTTTGCTGGGTCACGGGTGATCGTCACGGTGGCGGCAGCAGCTCGGGTCGCGATGCTGGGTGGCTGCCGGTCAAAGCTGTCCACAGACACATCGTGGATATTCTCAGCGATGCAGGAAGGCACTGGAAGAAGAAATGTTTGTTTTGCTGTGGCCTCCTCCATGCGCCGTGTCCCCGAGGTAGCCAGCCCTCGCGTCGGCCTTCAGGGCACGTCGCCATGTGTGGGGTGTCCACCACCACCACCACCACTGGCCCCTGTCTCTGAGGCGCTGCACACTGAGCCGAGCCGTGGAGCCGGGCGCAACAAGTGATCCTTATGGCGGTACCCCGGGGGGGGGGGGGGGTACCAAATAATACTAAATGGGACACTTTTTCCAGGGGTGTACTTAACTCAGTGCCACTCCGCGATGTCGAAACGAGCGAGGACGATTGCGCTGAAACCCTGGACGCTCGCACGCACCACGGTGGTGCATCGTGTCCAGCTCGTCGAGATGAGTCGATTGCCGCATCGCCGACCATCAACAGACTAAACATGACTGCATCACAGACATTGTGCGAGAGCCGGGGTACTATGGTACCCTGGGGTACCGCCATAAGTTTCAAGTGTCTGTGCTCACATTCGAGGCCCTGATTTACAGCCTCTGGTTTTGGGAAGATGGCTTCTGCGAGTGCGGCGTCTCATTGTCTTACAGTATGACTGCTGTGTGTTTGTGCTGTGGTGTGTGACTGCTGTGTGGTTGTGCTGTGGTGTGTGACTGCTGTGTGTTTGTGCTGTAGTGTGGTTGTGCTGTAGTGTGTGACTGCTGTAGTGTGTGACTGCTGTGGTGTGTGACTGCTGTGTGGTTGTGCTGTAGTGTGGTTGTGCTGTGGTGTGTGACTGCTGTAGTGTGTGACTGCTGTAGTGTGTGACTGGCGTGATGTGTAGCTGTGGTGTGTAACTGTGCTGTAGGGTGTGACTGTTGGGTGATGTGTGGCTGTGGGCTGTAACTGTGCTGTAGGGTGTGACTGTTGGGTGATGTGTAGCTGTGGTGTGTAACTGTGCTGTAGGGTGTGACTGTTGGGTGATGTGTGGCTGTGGTGTGTGACTGTGCTGTAGGGTGTGACTGTTGGGTGATGTGTAGCTGTGGTGTGTAACTGTGCTGTAGGGTGTGACTGTTGGGTGATGTGTAGCTGTGGTGTGTAACTGTGCTGTAGGGTGTGACTGTTGGGTGATGTGTGGCTGTGGTGTGTGACTGTGCTGTAGGGTGTGACTGTTGGGTGATGTGTAGCTGTGGTGTGTGACTGTGCTGTAGGGTGTGACTGTTGGGTGATGTGTGGCTGTGGGCTGTAACTGTGCTGTAGGGTGTGACTGTTGGGTGATGTGTAGCTGTGGTGTGTAACTGTGCTGTAGGGTGTGACTGTTGGGTGATGTGTGGCTGTGGTGTGTGACTGTGCTGTAGGGTGTGACTGTTGGGTGATGTGTAGCTGTGGTGTGTAACTGTGCTGTAGGGTGTGACTGTTGGGTGATGTGTAGCTGTGGTGTGTAACTGTGCTGTAGGGTGTGACTGTTGGGTGATGTGTGGCTGTGGTGTGTGACTGTGCTGTAGGGTGTGACTGTTGGGTGATGTGTGGCTGTGGTGTGTGACTGTGCTGTAGGGTGTGACTGTTGGGTGATGTGTGGCTGTGGTGTGTAACTGTGCTCTAGGGAGTGACTGTTGGGTGATGTGTGGCTGTGGTGTGTAACTGTGCTGTAGGGTGTGACTGTTGGGTGATGTGTGGCTGTGGTGTGTGACTGTGCTGTAGGGTGTGACTGTTGGGTGATGTGTGGCTGTGGGCTGTGACTGTGCTGTAGGGTGTGACTGTTGGGTGATGTGTAGCTGTGGTGTGTAACTGTGCTGTAGGGTGTGACTGTTGGGTGATGTGTAGCTGTGGTGTGTAACTGTGCTGTAGGGTGTGACTGTTGGGTGATGTGTGGCTGTGGTGTGTGACTGTGCTGTAGGGTGTGACTGTTGGGTGATGTGTGGCTGTGGTGTGTAACTGTGCTGTAGGGAGTGACTGTTGGGTGATGTGTGGCTGTGGTGTGTAACTGTGCTGTAGGGTGTGACTGTTGGGTGATGTGTGGCTGTGGTGTGTGACTGTGCTGTAGGGTGTGACTGTTGGGTGATGTGTGGCTGTGGGCTGTGACTGTGCTGTAGGGTGTGACTGTTGGGTGATGTGTAGCTGTGGTGTGTAACTGTGCTGTAGGGTGTGACTGTTGGGTGATGTGTGGCTGTGGTGTGTAACTGTGCTGTAGGGTGTGACTGTTGGGTGATGTGTGGCTGTGGTGTGTGACTGTGCTGTAGGGTGTGACTGTTGGGTGATGTGTGGCTGTGGTGTGTAACTGTGCTGTAGGGTGTGACTGTTGGGTGATGTGTAGCTGTGGTGTGTAACTGTGCTGTAGGGTGTGACTGTTGGGTGATGTGTGGCTGTGGTGTGTAACTGTGCTGTAGGGTGTGACTGTTGGGTGATGTGTGGCTGTGGTGTGTGACTGTGCTGTAGGGTGTGACTGTTGGGTGATGTGTGGCTGTGGGCTGTGACTGTGCTGTAGGGTGTGACTGTTGGGTGATGTGTAGCTGTGGTGTGTAACTGTGCTGTAGGGTGAGACTGTTGGGTGATGTGTGGCTGTGGTGTGTAACTGTGCTGTAGGGTGTGACTGTTGGGTGATGTGTGGCTGTGGTGTGTGACTGTGCTGTAGGGTGTGACTGTTGGGTGATGTGTGGCTGTGGTGTGTAACTGTGCTGTAGGGTGTGACTGTTGGGTGATGTGTGGCTGTGGTGTGTAACTGTGCTGTAGGGTGTGACTGTTGGGTGATGTGTAGCTGTGGTGTGTAACTGTGCTGTAGGGTGTGACTGTTGGGTGATGTGTGGCTGTGGTGTGTAACTGTGCTGTAGGGTGTGACTGTTGGGTGATGTGTGGCTGTGGTGTGTGACTGTGCTGTAGGGTGTGACTGTTGGGTGATGTGTGGCTGTGGGCTGTGACTGTGCTGTAGGGTGTGACTGTTGGGTGATGTGTAGCTGTGGTGTGTAACTGTGCTGTAGGGTGAGACTGTTGGGTGATGTGTGGCTGTGGTGTGTAACTGTGCTGTAGGGTGTGACTGTTGGGTGATGTGTGGCTGTGGTGTGTGACTGTGCTGTAGGGTGTGACTGTTGGGTGATGTGTGGCTGTGGTGTGTAACTGTGCTGTAGGGTGTGACTGTTGGGTGATGTGTGGCTGTGGTGTGTGACTGTGCTGTAGGGTGTGACTGTTGGGTGATGTGTGGCTGTGGTGTGTGACTGTGCTGTAGGGTGTGACTGTTGGGTGATGTGTGGCTGTGGTGTGTAACTGTGCTGTAGGGTGTGACTGTTGGGTGATGTGTGGCTGTGGTGTGTAACTGTGCTGTAGGGTGTGACTGTGGGCTGTGACTGCCGTGGTGTGTGACTGTTGGGTGATGTGTGGCTGTGGGCTGTGACTGCCGTGGTGTGTAACTGTGCTGTAGGGTGTGACTGTTGGGTGATGTGTGGCTGTGGGCTGTGACTGCCGTGCTAAGTATGTGGAACCTTTTTCACACCGTATGTGCTAACCGGAGGTGTGGGGACTGGGGTGGTGTGAGTATGTGCTGTGAATGTGGGGTGCTGTGTTGGTGTGGGGTGCTGTGTGACTGGTGTGTCTGCTGTGGTGTGCACCCACAGGGGCTTGGTTTGTGACAGCAGCCAGATGGTTCAGATGCGAGGCCTTGTCGTGCTTCTCATGTCCAAAGCGGCCGGACCCAAACCCAGCAAGCAGCCCGACGGCAAGATCTCCTCCGATCCCGAGGTGATGGTAGACGGCATCTACCCAAGGTAACGCCTGGATAGGCAACATCTCTACGTGTGTGCACAATGCGTGTTGAATGTATTTGTTGCGGTATGAATGTATTTGTTGGTCGGCAGAATTTCCGTGAGAATAGTAATTGGTAATTGAAATTCGGTTTCGGTTTCGGCGCCTGAAAGTTGGCAAATGGCCTCTTTCGACATACTTGCGGTTTCGGCCGAAAGTCAATTTTTAACTTTCGGTCTGGTTTCGGTTTCGGCCGAAACTGATATTGACTTTCGGTCGTTAACCGAAGATCTATTTTTAGAATATAATGCTAGTGCTACGTCTATCACTCTGCCTATCGGCCGGTCAGTCGGCGCTAGGCAATCCTATGCGATAGGCTGAAAACACACACGTCAGCAGCAGCAGCTTGGGAGCGAGGTTACAGCCGCAACCACGGTCTGCTAAACCGCTCAACAGACGGCAGCCTGCATTTCCATCCGTGGGTGGAGTCTCTTTGGCGGGACGACAACAAAGTGCCTCTGTTGTCTGTTCCCAGCCGCCTGCCCGCCTTGGCTTATGTGTATTGCGTTCGCTTCAGTCTACACGCGTGTTGATACCGAGATTCGAAGTCTGACAATATTGATATTCAGTTAGTTTATAGTTCTGTAGCGAATTAGTGATAACGACATTACGAATCTTGAGTGAAGTAGAAAATTAAAGTTAATAAACGGAGCAGTTAATCATCGTCAAGAATATCGAAACACGCGGTGTGGGATTACTTCACTAAAGTCGATTCTGGTGCAAGCAAGGCGCAGCAACCTGCTGGGCGAGAATGCGGAAAAACTGTTGTTTCTTAACTACAACATTCGTTTGTTTGGATATAATTATCTAGGTTAGTAACACCTAAAGATTTTATATTTAGCTACTCTTACTGCAGGCTCTGAATGATTAGTTCTAGATTTATTTTAAATTAAAGTAGCATTGCATCATGACATATTTAATAAAACTTGTGTTCGGTAACTTCGGTTATATACCTTTCTGTTTCGGTCTCGGTCGAAAGTGAAGTTAAATCTTCTTGGTTCTTTCGGTAAAGTCACGTGGGAGGGAAATAATAAAATAATAAAAATAAAACATAATAAAATACAATTCTCACGACGTTTCAGACGCTGTCTTTCCGACAGACCTGTTCTTCACATGAGGACGGCTGCTTGCGTTGTGGCCGAAACGTCGTGAGAATTGTATTTTATTATGTTGAATTTTTTTTATTTTATTATTTCCCTTCTACGTGACTTTACTGAAAGAACCAAAATTATGAATCCCTGCAGTCACAAAAGCTTTAAAGTGAAGTTAAACTTTCGGTTTCAGCTTTGGTTTTGGCCGAAAGTGAAGTTAAACTTTCAGTTTCGGCTTCAGTTTTGGCCGAAACCAGAAATTTAGTTTCGGTCAGCCTCTAATGTGTACATCCTTTCAAGGAACCGTTTAAGATTGTTTGACATCACGAGGGAGAATTGCCTGTCTGGTTCGGTCATCATAACCATTGAGTTATGAGCTGTGACTTGATCGCTAAAGAAGAATAACCATGCCAACTAATTGAACCGTTAATTGAAGAGGCTGCTGTGGTTCATATACACAGTACATAACATCCCATGCTTATCAAATGCAAATTATATTTTATTATTGACTGCCACGATGCAAAAACACCTTGTTGTATGATTTGACTTGTAATATTTGTGTGTAACTTCCTTGAAATAAATAAATAGTGCACCACCCTCCCATATCTGTCACTTCATATGAATAAAATATATTTTTTACACATCGCATCAGCTGCACAGCCTTTGGGAAGCGCACAAATTCAGGAGCATTGGTTCAACACAAGCAAAACTCTCAACCGGTTTCGACATTCGTTGTCTCTTCAGCAGTCAGGCTTGCTTTGGACTCATTGCTGGTGAAGGGAATACCTTATTGGAGCTGTGCACTTTTGAAGCTAGATTGAAAACTAATTTCTTTAGAACTGCTTTTTTGTATTTAGTTTGTTGTCCTTCCCTCATACCTCCGATTAGCAGTTGGTTACGTACGGTGCGAAAGAAGTTCAACATACGTGCACACACAGACTCAAATAGAGACCCATAGTTTTTTTCGTACCGTACATATCTATGTGTGCACCGTACGTATGCGTGTGTCTGTTGAACTTCTTTTGCACCGTACGTAGCCAACCGTGATAATCGTGGGTACGGGGAAGGACAACTATGGGTCTCTGTGTATGTATCTATGTTGAACTTATGTACAGTGCGAAAGAAGTTCAACACATTCCACGTCGTCGTTGTTCTAAACGCTTAATGTTTTCCATGCACAGCCAGCGCAGCTTGGCGGAGATTGCCGAGCTCATCCACACTGCGTTTGCCGTGCACCGCGGCATCGTGGATGTCGCCGCCATGGTACTCAGCGACGACTGCCGCGACGACATGGATTTTGGGAACAAGATGGCAGGTGCTTAGCGGTGACCTCCTGCTTGCGAACGCGTCCACGGGGCTGGCGCGCCTCAACAACACGCACGTGAGCGCGTGGCGCTCGCCCTGTCGCTCCGGGTGTCGCATCGCTTTCAAGTTTCGTTTTGTGTAGTTTTGCGTCGAACTAAGACCCGTATCTAGCGGAGGGTCCTAGTTGTCTATTAACATCTACAGTTATTTTGCTGTGCCTTTTTACACCTGATGAAGAAAGCTTGTGTTGCCTCTGAAACGTCGTGATTTAATTTATTTTCATTTATTATTTTATTTTTATTTCTACCTACGTGACTTTACCGAAAAAAACCTAATAGTATGAATCCTTGCAGTCACGAAAGCTCAAATCTAGAATCAAGTGTAAGTTGTTGATGAGACACTGAATTTCAAAACAGGTCCCAAGTTTTTCTGGCGTTGTACTAATGCTGCTGAAATTATGCACTCCCAGAAGGCTGTGTGGCAGAGGCATGTTATCGTGGTTATTTATTTTGTTGCTTTAAAAGATGTGCGCCATGACGAGACAAGGTCTGCAGTTAGGATGGTGAAGACGATGCTGTGACGTGTGCAGGTTGTGGAGTTAATGTCCAGCGCGATTGGAGACCTCGTGCAGGGGTTGTTCTATGAAGGAAGTGGAAGCGAAGGGGTGAGTGGGACACACAGGGCGGCAGTGTGGCCCCGTGCTCACACTCACGCCTCACAGCAACAAGGGCCCGGGTTCAATTCCCACCTCATGCGCCTTTCTGCATGGAGTTTCTATGCCCCCTCCCCCTGTTGTGCATGGGCTTATCTGGGTACTGTGGGATGTTGCAATGTACCATCCTAGTGCTGAAAAATTACCTGCAAATCGCTCAATTCGGATTACACACAGCAGCATCACCTCCAACTGCGAAAACTTGGAAGGACCCTCCTGAGAGTTAGGCTTTCCTTTTTAAAGTGTAATAATAATTATTTGTAACTTGCCACCGCAGCAGAGTTCATTCGCTCTCGGAGAGGGAGGCGCGAGGAGGAACCAAAGGGGGATTAAGGCAGCCAGGCGATCGGCCATGGATAAATTCCACCCCCCGCCCCAAGCTCTGCGGTCCTCTATATATGAAGGTGGTATCAGACATTGAATGTGTGTTACATGTGGGAGGAAACCAGAGCGCACGTAGAATAATGTTAAACGTGTGTTTCAGGTTCCAGAGAATGCCAGTGTCTGTGATTATCTGGACCGGACCTTCCTCTCCCACGGTGCCTTGCTTGCCAAGAGCTGCCAAGCGACGCTCGTGCTGGCCAATCAGAGCGCTGAGCTGCAGCGGTCCGCGTTCAGCTACGGCAGGGACATGGCGGCGGCGCACCAGGTGCGAGCAGCGCAGACGTGTCACGCACCTCACACGGCCGCCTACCTTTCATCCCTTGTGGGCGATAAAATGAGTTTGTATCATTTTGTGGGAAGTCAGCAGCGGTCGTGATTATGGAGAGATGGATCCCACATCGCCACCACCACCACCAGGGATGAGTATGGGCCACTCTCGCTTGAGCATCCAGATTTGGAGACCGCTTGGCTTTTGGGTTCACTCGTTATGGTCGCGCAGCACACCTTGTACATACGGAAATGGTCACGTACCCTTCGTATACTCTCATAACAAGCACGCGGCATGCACGTACAAACCATGTAACCAAGTGCCATTCATCGCGTGAGACGAGATTCTGAAGCACTCTGTGGGATGAACTAAACTCCTAACAGTACGCATGACCGCACAGGGGGTGTGTCAATGAAATACACAAGGTGATATATTCATAGATACCCCACTGATTTTTTTTACGAACCCTCTCTTTTCTCAACAGCCGAGTAAATATTGTGAACGTGACGGCTCAGTAGCTTACACAGGGGAGGGTTAGAGATGTAGCACGTGTGTTGAGATTGGTAGGAGGCTGCACGTAAAGGCTGTGAAATCAAATATAGTTTTATGTTGGTAGAGTATCTATAAATGGATCACCTTGTCACTGTCTCGCACGGTGAGTTAGCAGTCGTGTGGCTGGGAACATCGGGTTTTCCCGTCTCCGGTAACCGGCTTGAAAAGCAAAGGTGAACCGTTGCCCCCTGGGTTTGCTGGAGGCAATGAACGATGTCTCTTGCCATGAACATCGCGCGCGACAATCGGTACCGGCATTCCGCTGGAAATGGTTTCCACTTTACCGCTTAGTAGCCCTAATTTACATGTGTGTGCACATGTGTTTGTGCGCGTGTGTATAGCTCATCGGATTTCTCCAGTATAAATATTCTGATGTGCGTGTGTATGTGGACTGCAGCAGTTAGCGCGTTGCACTACAAACCAAGTGACCCGAGTTAGATTTCCGTTCACGGCCAACGCCAGTGACAATTATCTGAACCGGTCCTGGGCCTCCCCTAGGTTAACTCAGCCTCAAATAAGTACCTAGTAAACATCACCACTCGCGAGATAAAGGTGGTCGAGCGTGGTGCTTACCACCCACCTCCTTCCCGTACTTGCCAACAGCACTTGCCCCAACAGTCTGTTCAGGTTATATGGCGGATATTTGTCTTTTTTGTATGCGTGTGCATTGGAAGCAGTAGTGTAGCGGTTAGTGCGCTACGCTATGAACACGGCGACCCGAGTTAATTTCCCACTCACCGCCAACACCAGTGACGATTATCTGAATTGTTCATGGGCATCCCCTGGGTCGACCCAGTGTTAAATGAGTGCCTGGTGCCATGTTGGCTTCATAGGTGCTACATGGTAACAGCACTTTCCCCGACAGTCTGTGTAGGCTACACAGGGAATCTGTGTCCGTTTGTTTACGCAGCTGAATCTGGACATGCAGCCGTTTATTGGGGTGGACAATGATGCGGTGCACTTCAGCTTTCACTCCGCGCCGGCGATCCTGCACCAAGAGCGAGTGGGAACAAGAGCCTGGCAGAGCGCCGTCAAGAAGGTATGCAAGCATGCGTAGAACGCCGGCACACGTGCGAGTGATAACAAAATATTAATTGCAACATATAAGGAGCTAGCCGCACAGCACAGCGAGTGGTGTTTCTGCTGTAAAATGCAAAAAAAAAGATTAGTCTCGCGGTGTAGAATATTCGTAACATTGTGAACAAGCGGGCAATACACGTCCCCCACTCATCCGTTCCTTCACAAAAAGTATCAAAGTAGGTTTACTTTTAGAACTGCTTTCTATGTTAAGTTTGTTGTCCTTCCCTCACATCTCCAATTAGCACGGTTGGCTATGTATGGTGCAAAAGAAGTTCAACATACATATGTATATCCCGTCAACCTCACGGCCTTCTGGAAGTGTGTCATTTCAGTAGCGTTGGCTCATTACTTGCAAACTCTGGACCGGTTTCAACATTCAGTGTCTAATCAGTAAAGCCACGCTTGTCATTTTATGGATTGTTTTGATTTTAGATTGCTCTGTCATCCGTCTGCGTCTGTCATATCTGATATTGTCCCGGTATACTTTTGAGGGAGAGAGGTGTTTACCTTGGTCGGATCTTGCCCAGCTAAAGATGCCTCTGGCAATGTTGAGATGTGCAACGTTCATCATGGGGGGCTTGTGGCAACGTGCGTGGGGAATGCACGCCGTCGCCCACTCATGGGACTTCTGCCATTCTCTTCCAGGCCACAGATGCCTCGGGACGCATTGACTTTGGAAAGGTGGGAATCTCTTCACGTGCAATATATAGCTACACACACGCATTGATATTTAAACACAGTTGATGAGCACAAGGCGCAGACGCCCAAAATGTCAAGCGACCAGCAACTGTGCCACGTGCATGACGCATTTGGCGTGTGCCGTTTGTGTATGCTCTACGTGTGTGCTGTACGTGTGTGCTGTACGTGACGCTCCGATGCTGCGTGCACAACACTCGCGTTGTGTTGCATGCAGCTGGCCTCCTCCCCGGATGTGCGCCAGTCTGTGCTCGCCACGTCCCAGCTCTGCCACCTGCACGGAGAGCGGGCGCTGGCGGCGCTGGCGGCGCTGCCTCCGTCTCCGGCGCGCGACGCCCTCACCACGATGGCGCACGCCGCCTCTGTGCTGTGAGATGACGCTGCCCTCGACGTCACGGCCGACCCCACCCCACGCGTCAAACTACGGCGATGTCCGGCACGAATGAGCATAGGCGGTGCTCGTCTCCCGTTTACGACCCCGAGCCGGTGGTGGAAATTCCATGTTACTATGGTGGGGGGTGAGTCTCTCCACGGGACAACCCCTGTTGAATTCCCTACAAAGTGGTACATGTTTTTACGATGGGCTGAATCATCCCCAACCGGGATTTGAATTCTCAACCCCCGCTCGCTTGTGCGCCGAGCCACGTGGCTGGACTCCCAAGCACAATATAACATTTGACAAGGCCCTACGGCTGTAAATTAAACATATAACATACACAAATACGGGAAAACCTTGCACATGTCTGGAACACGGGGGGGGGGGGGTTTATGCTGCTACGGTGTGAATTAATCGACTGAGAACGATTTACAGTATTTGTCATGTGTTTGTGTGATAATGTAACGCACTCAACATTCACAATGGCACAACACAAATAGGGTGCCGCGGTGGCGAGATGTTAACTGCCTCGCCTGGTTTCCAGATCGTGGGTTCAATCGCGATCCCGACCAACGCCTGTATATTCGGAGTTGACATGTTTTCCCTGTGGTCACATGGATTTTTCTCCAGGTCCTCCAGTTTTTCCCTCCACGTTTATAAACGTGCGTTTAAGAGTATTTTGCTGCTATAAATTTCCACGTGATAAGCCACTTCGTTGAGCTATCATTTGTGGCCAGGTTGCTTCTGAAAAGAGCTACACAGCTCAGTGGGCTTTACCTGGTAAAATAAAAAAAATGGTTTAGTTTAAAATGTTGACATTGTCGCATGATCCAGCCGCTCGGTCGTTGAGGACTGTCAGGTGCAGGCCTAGATGGCGAATCGTTAACATTCAAGTATCGGTGTCAGTGGCGAGCATTGGGCGTTAAGTGCCGCTCGCTGTGCGTGAAAAGGAATCGAGCCGGGGGTTTTGTGTCGAGGTTAAATTGAAAAATAAAGTGTATGCACTGCAGAAATAAAGAGCAAATCACCATCCCTTAGTACAATACCAAGGTTGGAAATCTTGTAGAATTAGTTCAACAACGGAGGGGGCGGGTGATTTCATACCCAGGAACGCTACTCTATTTTTCACCATAAGGTCTATTATATATTTGTTGAAGATGGTTTTGCCCAACACGGAATATTCCAGGGATGTACCCCCCCCCCTTGTTTTTTCGTGGTCTGCCTGGACTCAATGTGGAAGGGATTGCATCGGTAGTGGTGAGATGGTTATTTTATGTGCTCGGACAGAGACTTTTTGAAATCAAACACTTGTTAAAGTACACAGCTAATTGTATTTTCTATGTTCTTAAGCTCATGGTAGAACCCTACGCAGCATCACTTAAAATCTGCTTCGGACACTAAAGGTCTCAAACTGTTTGTTACAGCCTCATATTGCAATACATGACACTATACATAACTACTATACACGACACTATTGTTCCAGCCTCAAGTCGGTTCTTTGCTGTCGCCCCCTCAGTGTGGAACTCTATATCCCTATGCATATCCGCAACATCAGGCAGCCCTAAGCTTGGCTCCGCGCCTCTGAGTTCTTGACTTGTACACAATCTGGCGTGTTAGAAATGTCATCATTATTATTAAGGCCTGGGTACAATGATGCAATTTGAGCACGATTTATGGTATGCGATGGTGTTTTGCGCTGTCCATGGCATCCCCACCGACACATACGTGGTTACGTTGCTAAGTTGGCACCGTGCCGTCTCTCTTTACGCGTTTGAGCCCAGTTCTCAATTTTTGCAGTTGGGGCATAATTGCAATAAAACTACCAATCGGTGGACGAGTTTGAGTCATGTGACCACGTAGAGGAGTCTCTCTTCAACGTTGTGCGTGCGGCAGTTAGCAAGCCATGTTATGAACCCAGTGACCCGAGTTCAGTTTAACACGTCGGCTTTCACGACCAATATTCATAATAAAGGTTTTTTTTCGGTAAAGAGTAATCCCTGCAGTCACGAAAGCTCCAAATTAAGATTGAACCACTTCTACGGGGAAGTTTTAAGCTTATCTTTTTTCTCTCTCTCTGGGTTTTTTGTTTTCTCTCTCTGCCTGTGTCCTCTCTTTGGAATTTTCACACTTAAATTCTAACTTAGCAATCTTTGAAATACGTAATCAACCAGGCTATGCGTTAATTGTGTGTTGACCGACTCTGTGTTGCATTACATTACATTTCGATATTTTGCTAGGTTATTTAATTTTAGTGTGTCTCTCCCGTTCACCTAATTTTCAAACTTGCGTACTGTACCACACGTCGTCTTCGTAATTTTCAAGCTTGCGTACCGTACCACACGTCGTCGTACTCATTGACATGCTAATTTTTTCTTTGCCCCCTCCCTCTCTCCGCCCCCGCCCCCCTCTCTCTATTTAAGGCCCCGTCACAGAGACGATCTCTCTTTGTGCCGATACGTGTTCTCTCTCTGTGTATCTTTGTGATATCTGTCTGCTTATATGACTGTCTATAGTTTTCTGGTTAGATTTTTGTTGCCATTTCTTTTATACCTGATGATTGCTTGTGTTGCAATCGAAACGTCGTAGTATGCTATTATTTAATTTATTATTTTATCTTTATACATGACTTTACCAAAAGAACCAAAGAGTAATTAGTAAGGGATTTGTCACGTAAACAAAATGCCAAATAGTTACCAGAGTTCACTGCCCACTCACGGCCAACACCAGCCACTATCTGAACCGGTTGTAGGGCATCCCCTAGGTTAAGTCAGCCATAAATGAGTACCCTGGTGTGATGTGTAACAATCACCACTGGCAAGACAAAGGCAGCCAGGCGTGGTACTAGCGATACTTGCCCTAATAGTTTAAGACTTTTATGCTTGCGAGACTTGGAATTCGAACCGTGTGTGATCGACATCGCTCTTGCTGAAGGTATGCCTTCAGATAAGTCGTGTAATGTATACGCAACTGCGCACAATTTTGTGAGTTACTTATTGCCGATTATGGACTCACCCTATTGTCCTATCATCTCATCGAGTCCCTGGCACAATAATATGCTACACTGGCAGTGGTGGTCGCAAAAACCCGATTTATTACTAATAAACCCCAATGATCTGATCGAAATTAGGGATTTCAATCGGATCATTGGGGGGGCACGTGCCATCCCCCCCCCCCCCCCCCCCACTGGCTCTGCCAGTGAATAAGGCCATAACCCCAAAACCACATGCACAAACAAAAACCATGAAAACAGATGCAGACACTTGAAGCACAAATGGAAAATTAAAAAGTTTTGGCTCGGTGTAAGGTGACTGCGATCGCCGAGAACTAAACCATGGAACATCTAACGGCTGCAATTCACTAACACGAAGGGGGCATCGCAGCGCTACACTCGGCTGCTTCAAACGCAGTTGTTTGGCTCCACCACCTCAATGTAAAAGTATAGCTGTTGCTCTTCATCAACACCAGCCATACCAAGAAGACCAGATTGGTGATACTGAATCTGTTGCACAACAAAAATCCATGACGGTTTTCACACATTTATTAACCATTTAAAACCGCAAAACAAAGTTATAGAAAATATTTAATTCAGTCTACCATGTCAGGTTTTATGAACACGGTGGTGTAATTATGAACGAATCCACGACAGTATCTTGGCCAGCCTCCTGCTTTTGTAATGGAAGAGTTAAGGTGGCCAACCAGGTGGCCAAAGCAGTGCCAAATAAAATGGGTGGCCGAGCACTGTCCAGTAACAGAGATCTGTAACGGCCGAAAGTCTGGGCCAGAGCAGACCTTGTCCAGCGTCTCCTCGTGCCCTTGTATTTTGTGGACAGCAGCTCCGGCACGAGCTTCAGATGTCTCCACATCGCTCGCAGGGCCAGGAATCGCGTGGTGACGGCGGCCCCCCGCTTCACCCGACCAGGTCAAAGTCGTCTCTCTGCGGCGAAACAAAAGCATAGCACGGCCATGACGCGGCTGACACCAATCGCTCAACAGCCACCACACCAGAGCTATTGAGCGGCACGCTTGTATTCTCCACTACGACACTCGTGATTATGTTATTACGTGTTCTATGAGACCCATGTTGAACAGAGAATCCTCGCCTATAAACACCTGGTAGTTCACCAGCATTGGTTAAAGTAAGCGCGACTGCTGATGAGACAATGTCAAAAACTGGCCCAGTTTGCTTGCGTTGAACCAATGCTGCTGAAATTCTGCACACCCAGAAGGCCATGTGGCTGATAGTATGTTACGGAGGGACAGATATGTGAAGGAGACGTGTTACATGCTTAGTTATTTAGCTAACACCCTGGGGTCACGCTGTGCATGACTGGGAGTTTGAATGTCAATACGTATGAGTGACCATCGATTTTCCTTTGACTAACGTCGATCTTTAACAATGGGCACGACCATCCACTCTTTAAAATCTATGACTGTACGCATTTGTAGTGGTGGTGTTGACGTGCGCCGACAGTGATGGATCACGGGGCGGCACGGGGCGCGGGGTTGGGCACGCGATGTGGGCGTGGTTTGGACGCGCGCGCCGGTGGTGAGGCGCGCTGACACGAGGTGCGAAAAGAGGATCGTAGCCAGCGCCCAGTGATTGGTCAAATGGGATGGGTGCTCTCAGCGACGTCCGCAGGAGGTGCTTAAAGGGGGACGCGCGAGAGCACTCGGGGTTGTTGTTAACCAGTTGAAGATCGAAGACGGAGTGGAGGAGGTAGTGGCCCGAGACCCCTAGTCCCGCCGTCCTTGTCAGGACCGGGGCCCTGTGAGGCTCGGAGCCGAGACTGTGGGACCCGTGGTCCGACGCCCGTGTGGGTCGGGACGGTGGGACCCAGAGTCGAGACGGACACCCTGGCCGGGTGTGTTCCGAGAGGCTACGGGGCGTAAGAGCCCGTGTCGGTGTAGCCAGGAGAACTGTGTGGGTTAGGCTGGTGTTAGCCACCCGTGTAACTAAGTGGGTGTTAGTCACCCGTGTAACTATAAGTTGGTGAAATAAAAGAGTGTGCTACCCGTGAAGTCGTCTCCCGCCGAGTTACTACTTTACACATTGAAAACATCACAGCGCAGGCGGTGAGCATCTTGAGAGAGAATGTGGATGGCTGTTGCTGCAGGCCATGGCTCTGGTGAGCGTGGGCTGTGAGGCCATATCTTTGGTGAGCGTAGGCCGTGAGGTCATGGGCTGTGGCCATGGCTTTGGCGAGTGTGGGGCGTAGTTCAGGCTGCAGTGGGGGTAGTGTTGGCTGTAGTGGGGGCGGTAGTGCAGGAGAAGTGTGGGAGGCCGTACCTCTTCGTTGTAGTCCATGAGATGGCGCCGGATCTTGGACGAGTCCACCCACGTGACGAAGTCCTCCATGCTCCTGGGATGCGGTGCACACGCAGATACACACCAGCTCACTTCCACACAGCTGCCAAGCCACGGCCCGACGACCCAAAACGCCAAGCGGCCAGGAGCAAATGGCATAATCGCAGTTGTCATTGAAATCAGAGCGAGGTTGTTGCAAGAGCTTGGCGACAGACGATGGGAGAGGGAATTCCGAAGTAGAGTGGTGCAAGGGAAGAAGCAGAAAGAGGGGTGAGGCGACCTGGGTGAGTCGTTGGGTGAATGGGTTGGTGACCAGCTTCGTGGTTGAGACAAAACATCATAATAGGTTTTTACCTATTATGAAAGAGGGGTGAGGCGACCTGGGTGAGTCGTTGGGTGAATGGGTTGGTGACCAGCTTCGTGGTTGAGACAAAACATCATAATAGGTTTTTACCCTTTTTTTGGCAACAAAACAGGTGTTAAGATTTTAAAATACCAAACTGAAAACTTTTACAAGGATTCATGTCTGCATCAACCACAATGCTTGTGGTCAGAATGCAAACAAAAAACACTCTGATAATATATGCATTGTCCTTGAAACTGATTGGTCCACACCAGAGACCGCTTTCTTTTGAGCCTCGTCTCAAACGGTGTTACACCAGAGGACGCCAAAAGGCATACAGCCCAAAGACAATGCACTATCAGAGTAATGAGAGCTCGTGGCAAGTACCTACATCATGGGACCTCCTTATCCAGTACCAAAATATAATAGGTTTTTCTTCTTTATTCTGGCAGCATCTTAACACCTGTTTTGTTGCCAGAAAAAAGGGGGAAAGTGGACGAGTTTGATACTGGCAAAGGAGGTCCCATGATGTAGATGCTCACCCCGAGCTCTCATTACTCTGATAATGCATTGTCTTTGGGCTGTACGCCTTTTGGCGTCCTCTGGTCTAACACATTTTGAGACGAGGCTCAAAAGAAAGCTGTCTCTGGTGTAGACCAATCAGTTTCAAGGACAATGCATATATGATCAGAGTATGTTTTTTTGTTTGCATTCTGACCACAAGCATTGTGGTTAATGCAGACATGATTCCTTGTAAAAGGTTTACGTTTGGTGTTTAAAAAAAAAAAGTGGAAACACCTTTCATCTTAACACCTGTTTTGCTGCCAGAAAAAAGGGGAAAAACCTATTATCATATTTTGTTACTTGCAAAGGAGGTCCCATGATGAGACAAAACAGTCGGTGTTCGGTACTCTCAACGTGGGTGAAGCGACCAATGGTCATGCGTTCCGAATATTTGGCTGCTTTAAATTTCAACGTGATAAGCCACTTCATTGAACGATCATCTGAAAATGAGCTATATAGCTCAGTGGGCCTTGGTAAAAAAAATGTAACCACGGAAGTGGTGACAGGTGAGTGACCGCTGGTGAGGAAGTGAGAATTGGATCCTCGATCCAGGACTGATGTGGTGGCAGGAGTGGGGCCGGCCCACCTGCAGTTGTGCGCTCACCTGGTCACGAGGAAAGCCGGGTCCATCACCACTTCCGTCCCAACTCGAACGTCTGATCGTTCCTTTAAGGGAAACATCTCACGGCAAATGTGTCCCGAGAGCGTTCGCTGCAGCGACGACCACTCCACACAGACGCGCACAAAAGTCTCGTGGATCACAGGGACAGTTGAGAACCCCCACCCGGACTCTAGATTTGAAGCTTTCGTGACTGCAAGGATTCATAGTCTTAGGTTTTTTCGGTAAAGTCACGTAGGTAAAACATTTACTTGATACAGCTGTCGTGGCTGTGACGGTTCCACCTGAAGACGGAAGCTTGTGTTGCCTCCGAAACGTCGTGATTTTTATTTTATTTTACTTTTATTAATTTTAATGTTTTACCTACGTGACTTTACCGAAAAAAACCTAAGAATGCCCCACCCTGACGTCGTCTCGCGGAGGATCGCGGCGTCGACAGACAGCACCGTGGGCCGCTCGCAGTGATTACCGTGGCTAACGCCGCGGTAATCACTGCTGCTGCCCATATGATTCACGACGAACGTCAAAGATACGCTGACCTCATTTGAAATGAGGCCATTTGCATGTCGGCATCACAGTCTAAATTTTACAAAATGAAAAAATAAATACCAGCAAATTGACTCAAATGGGACCTCGCACACACAGCAGTAATCGTCGCCCCCTACTGGCAGACGAAAGCCAGGTGCCGAGTCTCCTTGTGCCACAAGGATAGCTCCCCCATTGGGGGTGCCCTTTAAACGTCGGAGACGAGATGCGGTGCAAATCGCTGGGAAACGCCCGGCGTATGGGAGGGCGGCGCCATCACATGCCCGTCTCCAGTGACACGCGGTGTGGCGCACCGCCACGAGCGCTCGCGACAGAGGATACGTCCCTGCTCAATGAAGGTGACGGCCATCTTGAGATTCTGGGCCATCCTCAGCTTGATGATGATCGTTGGCAACCGCCGCCTACGCTCGGAAAAAACGAGGGGATTGAGCGGAGACCTTTACTAAGGGGCAGGACCCTCCCAGAAAAGGGACTTGTGGGTGAGGCTTTCCTGGATATACAAGCAGCATGATAACAAGACAAATCTATTCATCTCTAACACCGCATGGCTCTACAAAACGCGCGGCCTGCACCAACTGAGCGTGCTGTTGAAGCGCAGTGCTTCCCGTGGAGGCACGGTGCTTCCCGTGGAGGCACGGTGCTTCCCGTGGAGGCACGGTGCTTCCCGTGGAGGCACGGTGCTTCCCGTGGTGGCACGGTGCTTCCCGTGGTGGCACGGTGCTTCCTGTGGTGGCACGGTGCTTCCTGTGGTGGCACGGTGCTTCCCGTGGAGGCACGGTGCTTCCCGTGGTGGCACGGTGCTTCCCGTGGTGGCACGGTGCTTCCCGTGGTGGCACGGTGCTTCCCGTGGTGGCGAGGGGTCGCCGGAGCTCCATGTCAGCCGGGTTCCCGAGCGGCTATCGCCACGATCCGCCCCCCTTCGGTCCTGACCTCTTGAGCCCCACAACGGAGCCCTCCACTCGTGGAGGAGGAACCCACCTTGGGTTCCAGCATAGGAAACGACCGCTCTCCCCAACTTCAAATAATAATCCATGCGGCTGATGGGTTATTTTAAAAATGACGTTCCTTTTTTTATATGAAGGGACAGAATACAAAAAGAAGAGGTGTAGTAGTAAGGTTTCTGCATAATGATTTCAGCGTCGTGCCGGCCTCGCGGCATCTTCACGGCACAAACCTCTGGATCGGCGCAATGAGCAGCCTCGCGGACTAAGCGGTCACGATGAAACCGGCGTGGTGGTGTGGTGGCGGTGCGGTGGCGGTGCGGTGGCGGTGCGGTGGCGGTGCGGGGACGGTGCGGGGACGGTGCGGTCCTCGTACCGGCAGAAGGAGCTCGCCGACACGTTGTCGCACAGCTGCAGGCCCTGCCTGGTGGGGATGATGCCCATGGCATACCTGAATGACCCAACAAACAAGCAGAACGGCATTCGCTAAAAAAACGTAAACACGCAAGACGGCGACGTGGTGGCGGCAATGAGTTAGGAAGCAGGTGGTGCAGATTTTGGACCCAAGAGATTGTCATGAATCAGTGTCTTGTACGAATGTACACTGGCCCCACACACATTTACACTGGCAGTATGTGAGCTGCGTTCGGCCAACGCCGGCCCTTCCCCGGCAGGGGCGAGTCACGGAGGAAGATGCGAGCGATGTAAGCAAAAACATTTGTTATTGCGCACTCTAATGTGCAGTCCATCACGAATGCACGTCCCTGAGCAGGAGTGGAGGCTAAATAAAGGCGGGCGCGGTATAAATACCCGGTGAGCGCGAGACCCGGGGCTGTGCTGTGGGACGCGCGGCATCAGCACTCGACACTGGGAACTTGGCACGCGGCACTCAGCACTCGGCACGCGGAATGTGCGACTCACCACACCACACATAGCACGTAGCACACAGCACGTAGCACACAGCACACCGCATCTAACACACAGCACGTAGCACACAGCACGTAGCACACCGCATCTAACACACAGCACATAGCACACAGCACGTAGCACACCGCACGTAGCACACAGCATCTAACATACAGCATCTAACACACAGCACGTAGCACACAGCATCTAACACACAGCACGTAGTACACAGCATCTAACAGCACGTAGCACACAGCATCTAGCACACAGCGCATAGTGAGTGAGTTGTGTTTGCTGGGTGAGTGTGTTTGCTGGGTGAGTGTGTGCTGCTACCAGAGAATCTAGCCATAGCCAGAAGGGGGAGTGTAAGAGCCAAGTGGAGGACTAAAACTATTTAAACTTTTAATTTTACCAGGTAAGCCTCATTGAGCTATTTAGCTCTTTTTTACAAGTGACCTGGTCACAAATGATAGCTCAAAGAAGTGCCTTATCATGTGAATATATATAGCAGCCAAATACTCTAAACGCAAGTTTCTAAATGTGGAGGGAAAAACCGGAGGACCCGGAGAAAAATCCACACGAGAGACGCAAACTCCAAATATACAGCAGGCATCAGAGATCGCTAATGATGGAGCAGGGTGAGAGCCAAGTGGTGGACGCGAGTGGTGGAGCAGGGCAAGTTGTGATGGCTGTGGATGATTCTGGTGGACAGCTGGTGCTTGCACCCAGCTGTCCCTACTGCGGCACTGTCTTTTATTGCACGTGCACCGATTTAAAACTTTCCTCTAGCAGGCAATTATTTAGCTACGTCTCACCATCAACCTCAATTCTTAAAAAAACAGCCCCACTTCTTTTCACTCACCTCCTCGGTGAATCATCATGACCCCGGTGTGCATTCAGTAAATGATCGCAGGTGAAGTGCAATGCGATGTTATTTCACAATAATTGTAATTGTTTCAGAGACAGCAAGAGGAAGGCGTGGATTGGAGAACGACCACGACCGAGAGGCATCGCGTCGACCCCGGAACAAAACGGAGTGCGTTTGGGCGCAGGGCTCATCGCCAGAAGCGACGATGGCCGGTGACGAAAATTATCTCAACCTCCGAGAGCGCGGATAGCGTGCGTGTGCGGTAGAGTGTGAGAGGTGGGCCAAGAGCGTGTCCGGTTATGTAGCTCCTCGGAGTGCACGTGAGCACCGAGGAGTTTTCCCATTTTCAAACACTACTTCATCAATGCGGAATTTTGACAAAAAACAAGAACCTTTTTAAGTTTCCTTCAAGATTAACAACGTTCACGCTCTGCGCGCCTCCCTGCGGCCTCCTCCTCACTTTTGTCCCAGGGTCGTACGAACGGACATTCGGCTTAAAGTAAACAGTGGGAGCGTTTCAGGGCCCGTTTAAATCAACCGCTGCTAATGGTCACTCGGGCATTTCCCACGCCCCCACGGCAGCTTTTATTCTCATCAGAGCCGGAGCGAAGAGCTGCTCAGCACATGGGCGAGAAACTAGACGCCGCCTGCTGCTGCTGTCCAAGTTGCAGCTCACTCAACCTCGCCCGCCTGCTTCTCCCCTCCCTCTCTTCCTGCCGTCCTCTCTCACACCCCCCCCCCCCACTACTCCCACCAGGAGCCACAAATCACACGGAGAGCAAGCCACACAGAGAACCAGACACACAGAGAACCAGCCACACGCGGTGACAGCCACACAGAGTCAGGGGCAAGTCACACTTCAAACGCTCGTTTACCCCCCAGTATAGTCTCACGAAGTCTCACAGATGTGCTGCTTGTAAGCGTATTATCAAGTGATGCTACTACACTGTTTAACTGCATGCCTATACAGGCCACCATACGTCGATGGTGACTAACTGTGAGCAACCAATAACAGGTATTGGGATTTCTTGTACTCAAAAAGGGCAGGATGTGCATGCATAATGTATGTGGATCACACATGCATACGCATTGTGCATGCACATTATGTATGTTGATTACCCTATGAATAACTCATCCAGTAATATATATCCATTGTACTTTAAATGAAAACATGAACCCCTCCACTGGCCTTCACACCTGATTGGTTCCCAAGTGATGACATCACGTATCCATCTATTTAAGACCGAAACAGGATTTCTCCACAAATTTCGCTGCCGCCTGATAATGCTGGTTGTAATTAACGGCGAAACGTCACGGTACTTGAATTGTAAACGTTGTGGGTTTACTCTCTAACACACCGGTCTGCTTAAGTAGTAACTAATTGCCATGTTTTGTTCACGTGACAAACCTTACCCATTGGCTGTCAGGTGGTGGTGGTCTAAAAGACACTTTTTATATTTACGTAATCAAACACAAAAAAACCTCTCGAATATGATTTCTACACGTAATTCGAATTGAATAATTTGAGGGTTTATTATTGAAAATTTGGACCACGATTCCGGCACACAATGACTACTCTTGCGAATGAAGTCATGTGGATCTGTAACGCCGGATTCAAACCGTGATCCCCTGCAACAAGCAGTGAATGTGCTTCCGCAAGGCTGCGTCACCACAAAGGAACACTCAACGATTCAACCAAGCCCCGACTGCTGATTTAGAGACACTGATAGTTGAACCGAGTCTTCAAACGGTGCACTCCCAGAAGTCCGTGTGAATGATGGGTTGTGCAGAAAACAATACCGTCGGTTTTTACGTGGAAGGACAGACATGTGAATGAGGCGTGCTGTCCATTTATTTGGTACCTGGGCAGCAATCCCTCGCCAAGCGTGGACTTGCCAACCGCGGGATTCATGTACACACACGGTTTATTATCTGTATACCAATGTATCAACCTCGGCCTGGAAATATGAGTATCTACGGGTGAGCATGGTGTTAAGGAAGTTACGTGACGTGTATTAACGTCATTGTATTGCGTGACGTCATTGTCTGCTGACGTCGTTCTATGCATCTATAACACACACGGGGGGGGGGGGGGGTCCGCAATACACAGTTACATGGTTCTCCTCTGTGCTGCCACACCACCCGTGCGCCCCCCCCCCCCCTCCGTGGTGCTGCTGTCCGTCTAAATTTCGATTTAAAGCTTTCGTGACTGCAGGGATTCATGTTCTTGGTTCTTTCGGTAAAGTCACGTAGAAGGGAAGTAATAAAATAATAAAAATAAAACATAATAATGTGTGTTTCGGCCACAACGCAAGCAGCCGTCCATAGGGACGGCTGCTTGCGTTATATAAATGGAATATACAGTTAATATAATGTGTATGTTATTGTCATTGAGTAATGTGCTGCATTTTATTTGGTGTTTATTATTTAATAAACAGGCAACTGGGTTGAATTGTGACGAGCCTGACCGTGGCTGTCGTTCTGAATAACCCCGTAGTTCCCATAGGCCCCCCCTGTACTTCAACTGCGGATTTGCCTACCGCAGCCTTTTCCAAGTATCTAAACCCCGCAGTTGGCAAGGAATTGTTATTCTCCACACGACGCTAACAATGACGATGATGGTGGTGGTAGAGGAATGCGTTGCGCAGTAGCAGCACTTACAGCTTGTCGAGGAGGCGGTTCGTGCCTTCACTGCGGAACGGATCGGCCGGGTCCAGCTCCTTGAGCTTGCCGGCCAGCGTGCGCACCTCGCGGCTCAGCTTGTTGTACCTGCACAGCAGCAGCACAACATCGCACAGCTCGCCAGCGCTCACGGCACGGGCAGAAACCACGGTACCTGCACAGCCAAAGATCTCCTGTGGTGTGGCCTTAATAGACTGTTGGGGGAAGTGCTGTTAGCGAGCACCTATTAAGACCGAAACGTTACACGATTAGGTGGGTGGCTTGCACCACGCCCGACCGCCTTTGTTTCCCTAGTGACGATGTTTACTACACACCACACCAGGTACTCATTTGACACTGAGTCGACCTAGGCGAGGCCCATGATCGGTTAAAATAATAGTCACCGGTGGTGGCCGTGAGCAAGAATCGAACTCGGGTCGCCGGGTTCATAGCGCAGCGTGCTAACCACTGCACCACTGCTCCCATCACACCACCCACCACCCCTATCACACACACGCCACCCCCATCACCACCTACCACCTCCATCACACACACGCCACCCCCATCACCACCCACCACCTCCCACCACCCCCATCACCACCCACCACCTCCATCACACACACGCCACCCCCATCACCACCCACCACCTCCATCACCACCCACCACCCCCATCACCACCCACCACCTCCATCACACACACGCCACCCCCATCACCACCCACCACCTCCCATCACACACACGCCACCCCCATCACCACCCACCACCTCCATCACCACCCACCACCTCTCATCACACACACGCCACCCCCATCACCACCCACCACCTCCATCACACACACGCCACCCCCATCACACCACCCACCACACACACGCCACCCCCATCACACACAACGCCACAATCCCATGCCGTCCGCCACGTGTGTCCGGCCCAAGCCAGGTACTCATTTGACACTGAGTCGACCTAGGCGAGGCCCAGGATCGGTTAAAATAATAGTCACCGGTGGTGGCCGTGAGCGAGAATTGAACTCGGGTCGCCGGGTTCATAGCGCAGCGCGCTAACCACTGCACCACCGCTCCCATCACTCCACCCACCACCCCTATCACACACACGCCACCCCCATCACCACCCACCACCTCCCATCACACACACGCCACCCCCATCGCCACCCACCACCCCCATCACACACACGCCACCCCCATCACACACACGCCACCCCCATCACCACCCACCACCCCCATCACACACACGCCACCTCCATCACACACACGCCACCCCCATCACCACCCACCACCTCCATCACACACACGCCACCCCCATCACACACACGCCACCCCCATCACCACCCACCACCTCCATCACACATCCATCACGCCACCTCCATCACCACCCACCACCTCCATCACCACCTCCATCACACACACGCCACCCCCATCACCACCCACCACCTCCATCACACACACGCCACCCCCATCACACACACGCCACCCCCATCACCACCCACCACCTCCATCACACACACGCCACCTCCATCACCACCCACCACCTCCATCACCACCTCCATCACACACACGCCACCCCCATCACCACCCACCACCTCCATCACCACCTCCATCACACACACGCCACCTCCATCACACACACGCCACCCCCATTACCACCCACCACCTCCATCACACACACGCCACCTCCATCACCACCCACCACCTCCATCACACACACGCCACCCCCATCACCACCCACCACCTCCATCACACACACGCCACCCCCATCACCACCCACCACCTCCATCACACACACACAACACCACAATCCTATGCCGTCCGCCACGTGTGTCCGGCCTAAGCCTCCCCGTGCCCCCCCATGTTGCCTGCCCGCCCGCCCGCACTTGGTGTAGTCGTCGCGGCGCTGGATGTGGAAGCGGCGTAGCGCTCGCAGCTCCTTGCGGTCCGCGTCCGCCTCCCACGAGATGAAGTCGACTTTCTTGAGCAGCTTCTGCTCGTGAAAGCGAAGCTTGCGAACCATGGCGGCGGTGGAAATAAACACTCAAGCACACACACGTGTCTCACGCTCTCTCTCACACACACGAACACACGTGTCTCTCTCACACGAACACACGTGTCTCTCTCACACGAACACACGTGTCTCTCTCACACGAACACACGTGTCTCTCTCACACGAACACACGTGTCTCTCTCACACGAACACACGTGTCTCTCTCACACGAACACACGTGTCTCTCTCACACGAACACACGTGTCTCACGCTCTAACACGAACACACGTGACGCGTCTCTCTTCCTGCCCGCTCGGATCGCCCACCGCGCCACGTGACCGCGCAAGTGAAACCCCATTGGCTGGTTTTCCGCGATATGGCGATATATCGTACAATATGAACATAACTACGATATGGCGATATATCGTACGATATGTAATTAACCGCCTCCTGGTCATATATCGTACGATATGTACATACACACGATGTCGCGAAATTTCGTACAATTTATAAATACAGATACCGATCTTGGATAAACCCAATAACTCTGGTCTGTGTTTTTGCCGCATTGTCACTCAAACCATCAAACTCACCGCCACCCCATCCATCACACACAACACACTCCGATATACCTTCTCAAACAATGGAACATCCCATATTCTGTTCATTTTATAATATTCTACAAAATCATAATATTGCTCGTTTCATAAGAAAGATTACAAAACACGTCGAGAAGCTATCAATATTTATATTCTTGATTAGATCAGGTGTTGAAACCAATCCTGGTCCCATTACTGCCACATTTTCTCCATCACTCATCTTTAACTCAATAGATTTCAAAAACATCGTCTTGGCATTGTCCATGTCAACATTCGAGGCCTTATTTTAACAATTCAAATTTTAATTCAATAATATTTGCTCGGACATCTTCTGTCCGTCTGAGAAATGGCTTACCCACATATAACTCCTCGCCTCGTAGAAATTGAATGGTATAATATATTCCGATTTGCCAGACAATCAAGAGGAGGTGTGGCAATACATGTAAAAAACGACCTACCTTACATTCAACTTACTATTGTGTCCTACCCGGACTCTTTTGAACGTATCACACTCATCATTCTTTTAGAGATAACCAACATTTGACTCTGATGCGTTGATATAGACTACCAAATAATAAAATATGAAATTAATCCCTCGACAAAATTGTCAACCATTCTCATAGGTGACCTCTTGATCATAGGGGAACTAAATTGGAATTGGTTAAACCTACCACATGATGCATTCGACTTTAGAAACCAGTACCATATAAATCAATTGATAACTTCAACTACTAGACCAAATATAAAAAAACTCCGATCGTTCGTCCATACTTGATATCCTACTAACAAATTCACCCAGTAAATTTTAAAAAGTGGGAGTCTTAGGTAACCATCCCAGTGACCATGCCATTTGTCATACAAAATTACTAAAACACCTCATAAATTCATTATGAAACGGTTTGCAAAAAGATTGACCCTTCAAGCATGTATACATGACACTCTCCATTCTGACTTGGATACGGTGAGCAAAATCCCAGTTTTTGAAAGTGCTTAGACATATTTTAAGAACCAGTTCCTGGGTCTTAAATGTATTTACGCGATCTAACCCCAAAAAAAACCTTTATTATGGATGATATTGGTCACGAAATCCTATGTGTTAAACAGTTCCTAAAGTTATTGACAAACATGTCCCCTTAAAAAGTTCAGAATAAAGGGTGATAGTCCACCTTGGTTTGATCCGAACATCTCTGAATAAATGAAAACTATATAGCCTGGTGTTATTTAAAAAAAAAAAACATCAAATAACCTCCATGATTAGATTAACTACAGAATAATAAAACGTAGACGTACTCCACAAGTAAGAAACACTAAATTATCTTACTACCACTAAAGAACTATTCAGAAAAAAATCCAATACTTTTCTGGCAAAAATTCAACTCAGTTGAAAACAAAGGAAAGCTAAATATTACTTCAAATAAACTCTTATTGGATGGCAATGGAACTGTAAAAAAAAAACCAAGACATTGTGAATGGATTCAATTATTATTTTGGATGAGGAAAGCATATATTCGACAAAAACACATCAGAGTAAAATGTATCCTAATACTGTACGCCACTGTTTACATCATTCATGTCTTCCTCTTCATCCACCAACCCTCAAAATGTTCGTGAAAGTCATCGTCCATACTTCTCGTTTAGTCCCATATCTCAACTGGATGTATTTTAAACCTCTCAGTTACCGAAGGTACATTTTCACAAGAGTGTAAATCCACTCTTATTTGTCCAGTATATAAAATGGCTCCATATAAAATCCTAATAATTACAGACCAATCTCTATTCTTTCACCAGTGACTACAGTATTCGAAAAATACTCAAATTACAAATAAACTCCTACATAAAAAGGCACAATCGCCTTCACAGTAAACAGTCTAGTTTTCGACAGGATTACTGCACTACCATAGCAAATGATAGATGTGTTACATTTTCTCTTCAGTAACCTGGTTAAAAGCCACTATTGCTGTACGGTATTCCTTGAGTTGTCAAAAGCCTTTGATACTATTGACCATCGCGTAAATATAAATGCGTCGTTAAACCAGCCACCACTTGACCAGCCATTTAGTAAGGTGTGTCACGTAAACAGAACATGCCAATTCGTTACTAGTACAACACACCGGTGAGTTGGAAAGCAAATCCACAACATTTACAATCCTCAGATTATATTATAAATGTTGTGGTTTGCTCTCCAACACCCCGGTGTGCTGTACTAGTGTAGTGTCCTTCATCCTCCCGGCGTGTGTGTGCATGTGGTGTGTGGCGAACACACTCAGTCGGAGACGAGGTAGTTGCAGAAGGCACCATCTCTCTCTTTATTCCTCTATCTTGTTCACACCACCAACTCCAGCCTCCTCTCTCACGACCACGCTGCTGTACAGCCCGGCCCAGACACAATCCTGTCCGCGTTGCACCGGCGGCGTCGATCGTGACAGCCAACTACTGTTTGGCCGCGCAATGATCGGGTGAAGGCGGCAGCGACGAAGGCGGCGGCAACGACAGCGACGACGAGACGAGTCCACTCCCCGAACTTGCAGCCCGGAGCTTTCGCTCTTCGCTGCTTATATTCTACTCGGCGTGTTTTGGTTCTGCCCTAGCCGCACCTCCCTTCTCAAACCCACCAGAGAGTTCCAGGGGTCTACCGTGACCCTTGCCCCAGTTTCTCTGCCCTGCCGGTACACCCGTGTATATGCTCAACGGCGTGTGCGCTAACTGTCCACCGCAGTTGCTGCTGCTGGACAGCAGTCGGCACTGTGTTACTACATCACCCCCCCCCCCCCCTCCGTAAAAAAAACAGTCATCCCGGCTGCCAATACAGCAGCCGCAAACGGTGGACAGGCAGAGCAACCCCCTACTCTCGAGGAACACCCCTAACACCAACGAACTGAACTAAAAAAACGAAGAAAATTTTTTTCCCCACAATCCTGTTACAACCACGGTGCTCCCGCGAATCAACAGAAAACTTCGCTACCACCCCGGTGCCCTCCGCGAACCAACGCGACGCCCCCGATGTCGCGAATTGGCAACCTCCCTCACAGCGCGGCGCCCCCCTCTGCAATCTGCAACACTCTACTCAGCACGGCGCCTTCTTCCGTGAATAGGCAACATTTTACACAGCACGGCGCCCCCCATCCGTGAATCAGCAACATTTTACACAGCGCAGCCCCCCCCCCCCCCCCGCAATCGGCACATCTTTAATTACCTCTTCACCCAAGCCCTTAGCTCCAACACCTCCTCTCCTTCGGATCCCCTCCCAATGCAAGGAAGTGTCCCCCCAAACCGGGTCGCGTGATCTGGTCCATAGAACCGGTCACCCCCATCTCAGGAGCGTCTTGCACCTCGGCTTCCAGGGCATGGCCCCTCACTGCTCGGCAGCACCCGTTCGTATCCGGTCCCCGAGACCTCGTACTCGGCGGTAGGCCTCAGAGACCCGGGTCCGTCGGGGCTTGGGTCGACTTTGCTGATGGGTTAAAGGGTGTGGGTGACTCTGCTGGTGGTCCTCTGTCACCCCGACACTCCACAGGAATGTGGCCCGACCAGCCACACATGAAGCACCTGGGCGTGCGTTCCCAGGGCGGAGGGAACTTCCCCTGCCGTGGGTCCCCCCGTGGGGATCCTTTTGCTTGCGTTCCCCGGCCACCCACCGCTGCCATCATGTCGTCCATGCTCCATGCCACAGCCTCCCATTTTACCCGTTGCTGGTGTTCTTCGAAGACTTGTATCTTCCGGGCCACCATTGAGGATAAAATTTCTGTGCCGACGGCAGAGGGCAAAGCAACCCTCAGCTTTCTTGCGAGCTCCCGCAGCCTTTCCGCCACCCGAAGGTCGAGCGCCTTCTCACCCAGAAGTGGGTATGCCTCCCGTCCCAGCGCCAGCAGCGCTGTCCAGAAGGCGTAGGGCGTCTCGGCCTCCATCCGCTCCCTCTGGAGGAATCTTGTGCGAGCCTTCCATTCCAGCTCAGGAGCAGCCTCTTGCAGTTCCGTCAATCTTCACACCTCCTATACGTGTTCCCGCACTCACCTCAAAATGGCGTTTTGCCAACTCCGGGTGAGGAGTTAGCATTACCTCCCCTGATGGTCGGAGCGCTGGGTCGGTGGGGGATGTTGCCACCGGCACCAGCATCTCGGTGAGCGGCCCGATGGTGACTGCCGTCGCCAGGATAGCGAGCACAGGTGCGAAGCGGGGACGCGTCAGCTCTCGTCCCAGGAACGGAATCCGCTCGCCGTTGTTCTCCATGGTGGCGCATCGCTGGCGGGGTTGCACGTTGAGTCCCAGCTGTTCTAGGAGGTCGGTACCTGCAATACACTCGTGACACAACGCACTCGACACGTAGAACTCCTGGGTGCACACCTGGCTGCCTATGCGGACCTCTAGGGTGGCTCTCCCCAGCAACCCCATTCCGGCTCCGCTCACCGTGTGCAGCGCGCGGTCCGGGGCCTGCAGGTGACGCACGTCGACCCCGATCGCGCTGCAGTGCACTGCGCTCACGAGTGAGGCCACCGCCCCCGTGTCCAGCAGGATTCGGGTACGCATTCCGTTTACCTCCCCTTCCACCAGCGATGTGGCCCCCGTGATCCCCGCCACCAGCTCCCGTAGCCAGTCGCCAGGAGTCACCGTTTCCGTGGGCGTTGTTGCTGGAACCTATGTGGAGATCACTCGCTCGCCATTATCACTACAGCTTGTTTGTGTCGGGGCTACGTCGATTTCACCCCCCGGTGGTCCCCTCTCTAGGGGGGCCTTGGTGTTTGACCTTAGCTCTTGTCTAGCTCGAGCGACCTGAGGACAGTCCCTCATTCGGTGTCCCCGTTGGTCGCATATATGGCATGTAGGGGGAAGGGTGGCGGCTCTGTGGCGAGCTCTCTGCCCACTCCCTTCTCTCCCAGTGCGCTATTGCTCATACTCTGCCTCTAGTCGGGTTATCCTTCCAGTTAGCCCTCCTACCGTGGAGTCTAGTTCCCCCATCTCAGTCTGGATGGCCTCAACGGTGGATTGCAGCTTGGTCATATTTATATTCGCTTCCTCGCGTATATCTCCTATGCCGGTCTGTAGCCCGGCTACCCACCCTGGGGTTGTCTCGCTGGGTCTCTGGGGCTCCCTTGCCCGTCCCCTTACTGCGATGGCGAGCTCTTCCTCCTCGTCGGAGAGTAGGCTCGCTACGGCGCACTCTCGTTCCCTACCTCGAGGCTGCGCGCGCTCACCCGAGAGTTTCTCGCATTTGCGCGCGCGCTCGACGAGGGTGTTAAAGGAGAGGCGTGCACCGTCTACATTTGGCTGCCACCACGGGGTGCGTGCCAAATATCGCTGGACTTTACCGGCGGCGAGGCCCTCAATTATTTTTGCCTCGTACTTCGGGTACGCGAGCTGGGTCAGCGTGCGTACATCTTCGGCGTAATCTCGCAGATCCTCGCCGGGTTGGCGGCGGCGTGCCTCTAAGGCCGCCTGCGCCTCCTCCTCGTCATAGGCGCCGAAGCGCCGTTCGAGTTGGCACAATAATTCTTTCCACTGAGTTTGTGCGCTTGCGGGCAAAGCTTCCACAAAGTCAGCTGCCCGCCCATCTAAATGTAGCTCTAACTGCTGCAACGCCTCCTCATCTGACCACCCATTAACCTTTTTAGCCCCCTTGATGCTGCGGGCAAACGATTTCCATGATGGAATCCCTTTGCCCGTAAATGTGCCTTTTAGTTTAACTTGGGTTGGGGGGCCTCTCTCCCTTGGGGGCGCGGGGGATCGTCCCGTTTCTGACACCAATATGTGGGGGCCGTTGGCCCCCGGGGTCTCTCCCTCACGCATCCCCTATTCCGGTTGCGTTGCCGCACCGCCCTATTACCCGCTAGGGTTTCGCCGGCATTCGAACGCGACGCCCCTACTGTTACAGCCTCGCGCAGCGCTCCCACGCTGCGAGCATACGTACGCACAGCATCATCAATCAAACGCCATACACCGTTACGTACAGCTCTCGCACGCTGCGCGCGTGTGCCCGTCTACCGCCCTGTGCAGCACTCGTCTCCACGTCGAATAACCACGTTACCAATCGCGCACCTGTATCATACACGGAGCGAACGTACGCACACCCACACACACACACGCAGCTCCGTGCACTCCAACTCAACACTGACTACTCAAGTTATGATTGCGCACCTGTATCATACACGGAGTGAACGCACGTGCACACACGCAGCTCCACACGCGACACCCACTCTCGCGCCGCTCTGCGCAGCACTCCCACGAGGCGAGCCGCTGTATACACAGCACCACACGCATTCACACTTCTCAACGAGATCACACGAGGCCACGATCAGCTATTAATGATTTATTTTCTGCTACCTGGGACCTGTTGTTAAATCAGTACGTATCGACGAGGCTGGCCTATCCTACTACTCCTTGACCTATTCCCTATTTATCAGCTTACGATACCCTTTCACCTTGCTACTCACGGTTCGAAGTATTCGGCGTCCTGTGGCTTTTCCTCGATGCTCGTCTGGACACGTCACGCGGACGTCCGGAGGGCAGAGCTGGGAGCTGACTTGAACGCGGGCCTTTTGAAGTGAAGTGAGATCGCTCTACCTCGCTACGCTCCCTTTTATCATAATTCCCGGACTCAGGCCCCCCCCCCCTTCCCACGTATTCTTCGCTCCCTCTCCTGCCATGTTTGGGGCATGTGCTATTCAATCGCTTTCTTATGCAGGGTGCCTTGGTTATGCAAATCAGATGCGCTGCGTGTTTTCTAATTATGCTCCTCCATAACAATGCGTATGCGCGGCGCTTATTCTAATTATGCTCCTCCATCACAATGCTTATGCCCCTCTGCCTGCTCCGTCAATACTTGCGTGTGTGGGGTGTTGTGGGGTGCGTTTCACCCGCGGTGGCCAAGTGGCCCCTCGCCGCGACCTTACAATCTTAATGCTGGCCGCAGCGCCGCGAAGTAGCATCGGGGGAGGTCGACCAATTCCCTGGTCACCGGAAACCGTGAAAGTTATCCCGATAAGGCTTTCTCGGATTAAAACCGGTCGGCCAGGTGACTTCCCCTCGGAGCTCTATGGGGGGGGGGGGGGGGAATGCGTGCGGGTGTGTTCATGTGAGGTGAGGTGGGGGGACGCGGGGGTCGGCTCCGTCACTTGGTGGTCGGCGAGGTCGGGGATGGGGCGCCCGCCGAGCGGCTTCGTGGCGGCGGCATCACAGCACAATGGGTTAGTGGCGTGTTCCGCGTCCCACAAAGGGCCGGATACACCTGACAACGTGGAGCCCGTCACAGCCTGCACATCGACCCAGAGTGGAGGCGGGCTAGGGGACGGCATGGTGCGGCAGGCGGACGACCAGCGATGGCGGAAGACATCTCCTCATCCCGGGAGCAGCCCTGTCGTGTGCTACAGCTGCGGCCTGCTGGGACACATCTCGTCGGGCTCTCACCTACCACGACGGCATCTCCCCGGACCACGGCCATCATTCGCCTGACTGTCCTTCGCTCCACTGCACCCTAAGGCAAGTCGCAACACATTCCACACTTGGCCGCTAAATCCACCTCACCCATCTCGTGCGTTCGGGGTTCGTTCCGGTCGCGTGTCGGGGAGGAAGGATCCTGATGTTGATCGGGCCGGCCGGACGCTCCGACAGGGTCAGTGGTCGGAGCTGGCCCATCGAGTGGTGGTCGCGACCAACAAAGCTAAATACAACATTTCTGACTCTGTGCGTTTCACCCTTCAGAAGCTTTCCGAAGAGCGGGAAGCCTCTAGGGTTAATTCTGATTTGCGCCAATTGGCCAATGAGCGGCTGAGGGGTTCTCGTGTTTCTACACATGAGTGGGCGCCTGTGGACAGAGCCGGTTGCACTGTCCACAGGTATCGGTAGGTACGTCGCCCAAATTGTTCAAACCTTGGAGAGGGCCGTTTGATGTGATTCGGGTCGTTCGGCCACAGTGTGTCCAGATCCGCTTGGGGCAGCGAAGTTGGTTTGTGAATCCCTCGCGCCTCAAGCCTTTTATTGCGCCGCGTGAGTTCGTTCCATCTCCACACCGTAGGGGCCGAGTGTCAGATGTGCCCGGCGAGCTTGGGTGTGTGCCCGCTGAGGGTGGTCCTCAGGGGAGTCGTGCGATCCTGTCCCCAGGTGCCGCGCATTTGACGTCCCCAGCACTGCCACCTGCGCCATCTCCACAGGATTCAGGAGAGGAGAACCCGTCGACCTGGCCTACTGCTCTTCGTGAGGAGCCGGGCTCGACGGGACAATTGCATATTCCACCAGGGACCTCCAAAGAGAGCAAGTCCACCTCCCCTGGATGCCCGGCCACGAGAACTCATTCTAAATCTCTTCGGGTTTCGTGATCCCCACGCACACACACTCCCACTCCCTCAGTTGGTTATTGCACTCGTTAAGCCGTATCGGTTATTGGCTGAACCTAACCCTTATTGTGCTTGTGGGTGTTGTTACACGGTGAGGTGGGAGGTGTTGGCGATGAAGGGGATTCTGAGCGTTCGCGGTTCACTGCACTGTTTTTTTTTCCTCTCGTGTTGTTCTGTACTCACACCCTTTTCCCTGTTGTAATGTACATTTGTAGGTGGTGTAAATATTGTATAGGTGGGTTTGGGTATTTAATTGGTAAGTGTTATTGTTAATTGTTGAGGCACACATAGCGTTAATCACTTTCTTTTCTCACTTTTATCACCTTACTCACTTAGATCATTTTAAGGGGGAGTTAACAGCCGGGTCGGCTGAGTGCTACAGAGGGGGGGGGGGGGGGGGGGGGGGTGATGTAGTGACATCGCGGGGCACGGCATGCGATGTATTCACATCGCGTTCATCATGTATGTAGCAACATCGTGTATGTCACAGGTTATCCTTGGCCATGGCACTCTGGTTGACCCTGGAAGGCACATGACCAATAAGATCTACACAAGGGCCCCAGGAGGGGGCTTGGGGGTGGTCACGTGTCAGGGTAAGATCATACGGGAAGGGTCGAGAGATGACCCGAGGTTTCTCGAAGGTGGTCGTGGCCAAGGGCGGGGCCAGCCACGACCCAGCAGCATATAAATCGGGTCTGCACAGGGGACCGGGGTTCAGCATTGCTGCCATCATCTGAAGATCTACGATCTACGTTCTACGTCCAAGAAGTCACCAACACGTGGACGAGGACTCCAGCTAGGGCCCTGTCCGTTGTAGCTACTCCCAGTAACTAGTGTAGTTAGCCTGGTGGTCCACCACCATAGGTTATCTGGTAAAGGGGCAGTAACCCCTTTGTGTTATGTGTTGGTATTAATAAATATGTGTTGCCTCCAAGAAGTACGTCTGCGACTCAATTGAATCCACTACACTTGTATGAATGTGTAGTGAGCGACTTCCGAGACATGACGTTTAGAGGGCTCGTTGTTTATTTCTCACACTTTACAGGCACAATCACTGAGCAACATATATATTGGGCTATGCATGGCTGACCCACTCGCACAACCACATCGCTGGCTTCTAACTATATAGCTGGCTGACTAATACAGCGACGACGGCTATGGGAGCCATACAGCGGATCGGCCATGCGCTCGGGCGATTTAGAAGAGATGACAGTGAAGACAGTGACTGGCAGCCAGGACCCGAACCCCCACAACAGTCCCGAACCTCTGATTACATCCCCCTTATATACTCCTCGGCGTAGCCAAGCCCTGCCTCCGGCCACGCCCCCTTCTAGAACCTTCGAGCAGGTTTCCGGAGCTTCCTGACTGATTCCCGCCTCTGACCTTTAGCGAAGTTACACCCCCCCTTATGGTTGGCTATCATATACGCACCCATACCCGTAATTATCCCTCCTGGTCACTCCACATATTATGTTGAACTTCTTTCACACCAAACATAGGCAACCATGCTAATTGGAGATGCGGGGAAGAACTTTCTAAGCACAAAAAATCAGTTCTAAAGAAATGAGTTTTCAATCTAGATGTATAACTCCTATGCATCTCAAACCGTGTGATGTGGTAACTATCTTTGTTCGATGGCTAGCCAAAACCTGCTGCGAGGATGACTGGAGTTTGAGTGATGTAACACAGGTATTGTGGTTCATTTGTAGCAAGCAATTTCTGTGTAATGAGTATGACCTTATAACGTATTAATTCGGCAACCGGAAGTTAACGCAACTCGGCGAGCACAGCACAGATGTAACGGTGTAAATAGTGCAGGAGACGGTTTACGAAGGCAACACGTATTTATTTATAACACACTACAGTAACAGTCAGCTATACAGCCTAGGAACACAGCCTACGGCTAGCGTGCCTGACACCGGCTACGCTCTCAGGTCCTCCGGCTATGTATTTCCTAGAGGAGCCTATCTGACCCGACCTAGCCAGGGTAAGGGTCCCAACCACTGGCCCATCGGACCCAGCCCTGATAAGGACGTCGGGCCGGGGGTTCCCAGGGTCTCACCACTGAGCCCTGATAAGGGCGGCAGGGCTAGGGGTCCCAGGGTCCTACCGAGCTTGCCCTGTCTTCCTTCTTCACTGGCTCTTCTGCTCCAACGACTCCTCGAGCTCTCTCGCGCACCGCCCTATATACCCAAACTTCCCCCCGAGGGGCGGGGCTGTATGCGGACGTCGATGTAGCCACCCCATGCACGGACCGTGATGTAGACACCGCAACGTAATGGCTTGCTACACCCCGGTACGTACCACCTCTACACAGACATGGTCGGATCTTGCAGTACCCGTCACGACACATGTCAGAGAATTTTGCACAAGCTGCAGCATGAGGCCTTGGTCAACGGATGGAGTCTGTCTCCCCATGGGAGATTCTGACCTCCAGCCCTCTCCCCTCTCCCCATCTCTCTTTTGCCATCTTCCACCGTCGTTGAACTTGGAATCTGGCTGAGTTGTGTTGTGATTCTCCTCCTCCTTCCCCGGTTCCTCTATCATTCTCCGCTCGCTTCTCCCCAGTAGCGCGCGTTGGGGGGTTATGGGGAGGACTGTTGTTGCAAGCAGAGTTCCCCTCTCTCCCCTCCATCTCTCCTGCCGCTTTGCTCACCCCCACCTCCACCCCTTCCCCTGCCTTTCCCTTTGCGCATTAGTTATCATGTCCCAGTTCAGTGCAGTATGGAAATGTCTCATGGCCCTCGTCCATCCCCGGGAAGAATGCCTGGCACGGGTCCCCTCGCCCGACCCCCGTTATTAGCAACAGATCTCCCGGCAGTGGTTAAACTGAATATCGTTTTTTTAAACGTGAACGGCCCGAATCACTTCGTAAAAAAACGTGTCCTAAAATTTATAAATGAACATAAGGCGGATATAGCTTTCATACAGCAAATGGACCGAACTCAACTAAGAAGCCAGTAAACTAAGGAGAGGCTAGGTTGGTCATGTGCATCATGCCATATACACCTCGGGCAGTAGGGGGTGGCCATCTTAGTCAATAAATAAGTATAACCCGTAAAAACAAAGTTTTTCACTCTAAATCCTTTATATGCGTGGCGGCTAGAGTCCTCTCGTCCTCTGGCTTGAGATGGCTGCCACCTATGGGTCAGATGATTGCAGTATTAAACAATTGGTAATTAAATATGTAATTTGTTTTCCCTAAACAGTGTAAAATTTAGGAAATTTTTTTTCACGAACATTAATTGTCTCGCACAACGAGTCTGTGTGCAAAATGTCAGCTCGATTGGATCACGGGAAGTGGGTTAAAAAACGACCAAAAGATTTGCACGGTCCTAAGCAAGCAAGCAAGCACGCGAACTTAATATAAAGGATTTAATAAAGGATTTAACAAGTAAACCCGTAAAAACAAAGTTTTTCACTATAAATCCTTTATATGCGTGGCGGCTAGAGTCCTCTCGTCCTCTGGCTTGAGATGGCTGCCTCCTATGGGTCAGATGATTGTCTGCCACCATTAAGCAATTGGTAATTAAATATTTAATTTGTTTTCCCTAACAGTGTAAAATTTTGGATTTTTTTTCACGAAAATTAATTGTCACACACAACGAGTCTGTGTGGAAAATGTCAGCTCGATTGGATCACGGGAAGTGGGTTAAAAAACGAGCGAAAGATTTGCACGGTCCTAAGCAAGCAAGCGAACTTAATATAAAGGATTTAAAAATATATTCGCCTGTGGAGGACGCGGGGATCAATCCCGCGACCTTTGGCATGGGAAGCAAGGGCGCTACCAACTGCGCTACTCCGCCACGGCCTGTGGAGGGGTTACGCTCTGGGCTCTTACACTCTGACGTTCAGCCAAAGCCATGAATGCGTTCTATTTGAATATATGTAAAATAATTTTTTTTGCCTAAAAAGTGTAAAATGTTGGGAATTTTTTTTCACGAACAATAATTGTCTGGCACAACGAGTCTGTGTGGAAAATGTCAGCTCGATTGGATCACGGGAAGTGGGTTAAAAAACGACCGAAAGATTTGCACGGTCCTAAGCAAGCAAGCAAGCACGCAAGCAAGCAAGCAAGCACGCGAACTTAATATGAAGGATTTAAAAATATCAATATCTCTCCTGAGTTGCTAGTTTTCGATCCTCAAGGCAAGTATCTCCTTCTCTCTGGCAAGTTATGAGATAGGGAAATCACCTTACTAAATGTCTACAACCCACCTCCCCATTAATTCCAAAATGTTAACATCGATTCCTGTGTTGATTGAGAAGAGAATGGGCAAGATTGTTGTGGGAGGGACTGGAATCTGGTACTGGACCCTACCCTCGACAAATCCCATGTTACTGCATCGGACCAAAATGCTGCAAAAATTCTCCTCACCGAAAAAATTTCCAACACAACTTAGTCGATCTCTGGAGAGCACTTAACCTGACAGAAAATGATTTTACCCATATCTCTAAAGCACACAGTAAACTGTCCAGAATTTACTACTTCCTGGTCTCTAAGCCGCTCTTACCACAACTCACGAAAGCCAAAATCCTGGACATGCAACTTTTTGACCACGTCCCGATATTGATCCAACTAATTTTAAACCCAGACGAAGTAGTTTTTAATTTCTTGTCCCAGGACAGGCAGCTCTTGGATGAAGAAAACATGATGGAGGAGCTGAGGAAGGAGATAGGTGAGTTTATACAGATTCATTCGGCTCCGAATCCCCTTCTTCTACCCAGCTAATCTGGGATTCTCTTAAAGCCTTCATAAGGGGCTCATTAATGGAAAAGGGTGCTCGCAGAGTTAAAAAGATGAATAAAGGCAATTGGAGCTGAAGGAGGGTGTCACTGCTTTGTATGCAAAGTTCCTGATGACGACCGCTTGTGTTGTGATCGAAACGTCGTAGTTTTTTGTTATTTTATTTGAACCTATCTACGTGACTTTATCGAAAGACCCAAAGCATATGAATAAGTTTAAATCCACGCAACAGTCAGGAATCATATGATAAATTAACGCAACAAAAATCTAACTAGAAAAGGTTGTCAACAACCAAGCTAGCTTGTTATATAGGAGAACCAGGCTGCACTTCCATGACCCCTCCCCTGGCAGTGGCCAGACTGTTAGCCAGAATGGTCAAGTCCCAGCGACACCGCTCGTTTATTGCTTACATCTGGCGCGGGAAGGACCCTCGTCAAACTTAAAACCAAAGATATTAACACTCACTTTAGGGAATTCTGAGTCCCTGTACACTTCTGAATCCCAACCGGTGAGGAGATATACACCTTCTTAGCAAAGATTACACTTCCTAATCTGGATCCCCACCAGAGTGGAGAGCTGGTCAGGCCTATTCCTCTCCAAATTTTATGGAAGCTATGGCCTTGTCATCTGTAGGGAAAGCGGCTGGTCCAGATGGTATCCCAGCGGAGCTTTACAAGAAAGTTGGAGCCCCCCTTTACTTCCCAACTAATGGTTAACCTCAATGCGACCTTACATTCCTGCTCTCCATGATTGAAGCCAGGATCTCGGTTTTACATAAACCGGGTACCCCAGTGGAAATTTTAGGTAACTATAAATCTATCTCCCTCTTGGATGCAGACTATAAACTCTTCGCACAGATCCTTGCAAACAGACAGGATGAAATTATTCCGACGATCATTGGAGAAGCACAGACTTGTTAAGAATAGGGACTCGGCAGATAATGTGAGGACTCTGGTTAATACAGTGGATATACTATGAGACCTCATTTACCAGTGGTAAAATATAGTAATAGGTTTTTACCCTTTCAACTGGTACAGAAACTGACACCTTTATACAAGGCATCATGTTTGCAATAACCACAACACAAGCAGTCAAAATGCAAACAAAAAAAACAACTCTGATGATGATAATGATATGCACTGTCCTGATGCCTTGTATAAAAGTGTCAGTTTTTGTACCAGTTGAAAGGGTAAAAACCTATTACTATAGTGGAGATAGCCACGAAGGACAGCTTGGTCACCTATGCCCTTATTCTGGATGGGGAAAGGCATTTAACAGGGTGGAGTGGGCCTTCCTATTCCGGGTGATGGATAAATTTGGCATTCCTCCCCCATTTATTGACAAATGAACCTTATGGCGGGACCCGGGGTCCCACATGCTCCTGGCTCTCGCATAAACATTATATCATAATGTAAACAAAAACTTTGCTCTTTTTCATCAATTCGTTTGAAGGATGGTGGCAAGTGTTGTCTTGTTAAACTATGCCTTTAAAACTGAAAACTACTTACCTGCAGTACATGTATTTAAATCCACTATCGAAAAAATTATTCACACCCCTCTGTTAATCATCGTGTTTCTCAGTGTGTATTTGTGATTACACTTTGTAAACAGTACACGAAATAGTACGCATTTTCAATGTGCTGTTCATATTGTAACAAGCGTTTATACCAATGTTACTCTACAGAGTAGTGGGTCGCCGCTCCTCTTATCCGCATTGATACGAGCTATGGCTTAACCACAACAAAAACCTATCTGCACAGATGCATACGGACAAGAGAAGTATTATCAAACAGGATGAATTAACGGTGCAACGCATCTCATCTGTTAAATATCTGCAGGTAATAGGATTGTTATCGATTGATCCTGGCTGCAGACATTGGTAGGTCACAAATAATAATGAAGATAAGAGAGCAGTTTCACTGTATTATGCATACGACTTACGATCCTGCCCATACCCGAGCATGGAGTGCATTCACTTGTTCAGCTCTTCTACGCATTCGTCCTCGTTGCACTTGGACGACATGACAACAGAATGATCCATGCCAGATGGGTTGCGGCGTTTATGTGCGCGGTGGGATGGAGTCGCCAAAAATAAATTAATTAATTGCGGGTTTTTTTTTTACTTCCGTTTATTTGGGACCACGAGGTCCCGCCATAAGGTTCAAATGTAGATTCCTATATGCTAACACATCGGCTCGGTGGTTATAAATTGCTTGGTATCTTCAAGTAGAGGCACAAGGCAGGGTTTCTCTCTCTCTCCGCTACTGTTCACAAGGGAGGGTTGGCCTCTCACTCCGCCATGGTTTACTTTGGCCATGGAGTCATTTGCTGAGTGTGTCTGGAGTAGTCAATAGATCTCAGGAGTAAGGTGTGGAACGGTATCAAGTAAAATTAACCTGCATGACAACGATGCTCTAATCACGTTCACGGACCTGGAAACTTCGATCTCCGCTATTTTGGCCTCAGTAAGGGAATACGGTGGAGCATCGGGATACAAGTTGAATGTTTCTAAGTCGGAACTGATGCCCCTATCCCCTGTATGCCCAACCCATATAAAACATGGATGTGACAATCCCTTCTTCCTTAGCATCGCTTTTCCAGAAGAACTTTCCTCCCCTGCTCCAGGAAATTACATCTTTACTAGTGGCATGGGCAGATGTCCCCCTATGCCTCCATAACATTTTATTAAGATGATGGTCCTCCCTAAACGTTTATACTATTTACAAATGGCCCCCTCCCAGATCCCAAGGCCCTTTTTCTAAATGACTTCACTCCCAAGTATCGTCTTTTATCAGGAACTATAAACTCACACGGGTAGATAATCACTCCGTTACTCGCCCTGTGAAGGAAGGAGGCTTGGCTGTCCCAGATCTACTTAAATGTCATAAGGCAGTCGCCCTCCAGAACATGAAAAGCTGGTTTGACCCTACAAAGTGAGGGATCGGTAAACGGTGGGGGTGAAATCTGTGAGCTCGTGGTCCCTTGCTCGGCTTTTTTTCTCCTCGGTCAAAGATAGACCCTGGGGCATTAAGTCAGGTGTGGACAGTTTCCTCGATGCTGGGGATATGTAGGGATAGACGCATCCCCCCATCCAGCGCCATTTCATCAAAGATCCTCACTTTGGGGCAACACCTCGTTGAAAATGGAGGGCAAAGAGATAAGGAGGATTCGCTGGAGATAGTTGGTGACCTCTTGTAGAAGGAAGGCAACGTGTTGCCCTTCGATCAGTTGCAAGCAAGATACAACATCCCCCAGTCACATTTCTTCAGGTATTTACAGACTAGGGGACGCCATCACTAAAGCCCCTGGAAAGAACCTACATTATTTGTTTTACCCGAAAATAGACTGGCTAGAGATACCAAAAGTTAAATGCATATTAGTAGAGGTAGAGTGAGTCACTCGGAGACAATAATCGTAGGAGGCACTTTATTTATTTCAGCCTTCACAGGCACAAGGGTTAACTACATTAAGGTCAGGATAGCTAACAAGCTGCCTGACTTACAACGCCGGGAAGGTGAAGACGGTGACGAAGACTCACGCCGCATGACGGTTCCACACCAACAACAGCCCCGAACCCGCACTCGGGGTCTTTCCTTTATACACCCAGCGTGACCTCGCTCCGCCTTCAGCCATGCCCCCTTCTCGAACCATCAAAAGGTTCCTGGGCTTTACCACACATACTCCCTCTATCCCCATTGCCTCACATCCCTCCCTCTGGCTCATCACATCCTGCAGGCAGACAGGGCTACTACACCCTCGATCCCCTTCTGTGCCAGCAACCAGCGCTATGCACCACAGTGACACATTCAATGTCAGTACATCACCCCCCCCCTGTGAAAAAAAACAGCCATCCCCTCTGACCTCCATACCTCGCGTAGCAGGACAACAAACACAACAATAATAACCGTCATCCCATTCTGCGAGTTGAATTAACGAGAACAATAAATAACTGGAACAATAAAAAAAATCGCGAACGCACAGCAATAAACCCGGCCCCCAAGAATATACAACACCCAACGACCTTCAGCATGCCTCAGCCCACGAGCACAGGAAGGACCTCAGTTCAACTGATAGCCACAGCCCGGCTTGTGTTTGCGACTACCCGCCAGACGGTGTTGGAATAAATAGGACAACGGGAAGGGGCGGGTTATTTGAACCGAAAAGTTTTGGAACGAGTCCTCATCGCCAGGCCCCAAAGCGGGGCAAGAATGGGTTTCCTAGGAACCCCGGGGACGTCTTGTAACTGGCCTAATGGGCGCGGCCCCTCCCGGGAAAAAGATGTAGGGGGAGAAGAAGCGGGTGGCGGTCGTTCCGTCCTCCCTGGCCCGCCTGTGGACGGCGTCGCTGGTGGTTCCACGGGTGTCAGGCGCTGGTATCCTGGAGGTCGAAGAATAAAGTCTTACTGAGACGCAATCTCCGTGACCGTATGTCCCGGGCTCAGCGGACACATCAGACACCTGGCCTTCAGGTAGTGGGGATGAAACGACCTCGCAAGTGGGAAATAGGGTTTCCCACCTTGACGGGTGCACATACCAACGCCTGCGACCGACCTGGATCCACACGCACTGCGGCCTCCTGACCTGCAAATTGAGTACAGGGCCGGACGGACGCACGCAAACGCGGACGCATTTTCAAGGCGACCTGCGGTGTGCTCCAAGACACGGGCTGAGGAGGCATGCCCATGCTTCATGGGGGGACCGCTGCCAATAGGCAGCACCCCCCCCCCTGGAATTCTCTGAGACTAACCCCCCTCAGTTGAGAGAGAGTGCCATGTGTGCCACAAAGGTCCCTGCGGAATGAGCCGGGGGCCCGGGGGGCCACCCGGCGGGCACAGAGCCCACACCCAGGGGCCCGAAGGGACACTCTGCCCCGCCCGATTGGATCCAAGAGGACATCGGCTGTGCGTTCCCTGGCCTGGACAATGAACAGCTGCGACAGGCCCAACAGCGGGACCCGGATCTGGTGGCGGTGGAGGCGGCCCTGCGGGAGGAGGTCGCCGTACAGGAACCCTGGAATGGTTTGTACCTCCGGTTGTGTGTGAAAGATGGGGTGGTGCGGGAACTAACCGAAGCCGGACAGCCGGGGTGCATCTGTGTTCCCACCCAGGTGCGACCCCAGCTGCTATGTTCGGTGCATGACCACCCGTTCGAGGTCCATGATGGGGAACGGCGTACTCGGGAGACCCTGCGTCGCCAATATCTTTGGCCCAAACTGGCCGCCTGGGTACAAGGCTGTCGCGCAGAAGCCGGCACGGTATCAGGTGCCCCTGAGGCCGTTCCGCGTCACCTGGGCGAACCTGTTGGTTGGGGTGGACCTACAAGGGCCATTCCCACGGTCCCACTGAGACAGTGATAGGCAAGGTTCTCACCTATCTCCGTCCCTCCGCCTCTCTCCGCGTCCGTGCAACGCCGTGAGAACAGCTGCGAGGTACATAACGCCTGATATTCATTTGAGGCTGAGTCGACCTAGGAGAGGCCCAAGACCGTTTCAGACAATCGTCACTGGTGTTGGCCGTGAGCCAGAATCGAACTCGGGTAGCCGGGTTAGTAGCGCAGCATGCTAACCACGCACATCACGCATCGCAGTGAGCGAGACTCAACTCAATCATTAGCGTCGTTGTGAGGAATAGAAAAATATATTATCGCCATATAAATAACAAACATTCTCCATAACAACGATAATGATTATTCTGTTGTGTATTATGTAAAGTTACGGAGATGCTCCTTGCAGTTAGCCCAGAATTAGTGCAGGCAAGCATCACCGCTGATGAGATACTGAATGTTGAAAAACTCGTCCAAGGTTTTGGTTGCACTGAAACAATGCTGAACTCCCAGCAGGAGGCCGTGCGGCTGATGGGATGTGTAAAAAAATACTTCACGTGGAGGGCGGATTACATGTGAAGGGGACATTGTCTGCCGGTCTATTTTGTGGGTCGTGTGTGATTGAAGATCTCGCGGTGGCAGTTGTTGAGTGGCTTAACTTTGATCTCTTTCCTGAATCCAAGGTCAACATTCAGCGACGTTGACCTGATATCGCGATTATCGCGATATGGTGAAGTGTGATACCGAAACATATCCTGGTCATTATATCGTGCCGACTCGTATCGTACAGAAAGACAACCAACACAGATTCGCCAACGCCTTGTGTGTGTCCTTGAAGGGAAGCGTACACAGACAGGGTGGCCCAAAAGTCAGGACACAGGGTTATTTAATGTATTGTAACACTGACATGAACACATTTTAATTGTTTATACCCTTAAGTTTATCTTTAGTCTCTTATTATTGTTTTCCTGTGGGGTCACCTCAAATCTGTCGTTTAACTAAGACCCCTGCATTAATTGAGATTAAACAGAGTTGATAAATTCTAGTTTTGAAACTTTCGTGACTGCAAGGATTCATACTCTTAGGTTTTTTCGGTAAAGTCACGTAGGTAGAAAATAATAGAAATAAAATAATAATAAATGAAAATAAATCAATTAAATCACGACGTTTCGGAGGCAGCCAACATCGGCCGTAACCCCGAGCGAGGTGCACCAACTGCACCCTCCCTGCTAGCCCCGCCCCCCCCCCCCACCGTTCCATTCCCTGACTACCACATTCAGATAAGCCCCTCCACCCTTCCCCTTAACTTGTATTTAAGAGCTTGTCTCTTGGATTTTTCCTCACTTGATAGAGTAAATTTAGCTGTGACGGTCCCACTTGAAGACGGAGACTTGTGTTGCCTCCGAAACGTCGTGATTTAATTGATTTATTTTTATTTATTAGTATTTTATGTATATTATTTTTTAACTACGTGACTTTACCGAAAAAACCTAAGAGTAGAGTTGATGAATGTTCAGATTACGTGCCATCTTAAAACAGCCTTACATTAATTTCTAAAGTTAATTTATGCACGCATTAACGTTAACATTTGTAAAAAGAAATTAAATAACTATTTGTGATTTGTTTAAAATAAATATAACCCTATGAGTCCGGTCTTTTGTGCGACCCTGTATAATAGGCAACGTTTCGGGCAATTGCACTCCTTCACAACACGTTAGCCCGAACCGTCAGGCATTAAAGCCACACGTAGACGTTGACGACTGCGCCGAGTGGTTTATGATCACCCCACTCTACTCCACTCTGCTGCTTTGTCGGCGCTGATTGAGCCAGTCGCGCACTACGTTTCCTGTCGGCTGGCGGAGCGCTCCACTGTGCTGGAGGGAGCGGAGAACGGTGACGTAGCGGAGGGATACAGCGCGTGGAGAAGGAGGAGGGGGAGTCAAGTCTCACGAGAGGGGCGGGGCATAGGGGAGGGGCGGGGCACGGCAGTCGAAGGAAGGGGGAGGGGAAGTTGATGTCTCACGAGGAGGGGCGGGGGATAGAAGGGCGGGGTACGGGGGTAGGGGGATGGGCGGTGGAGGGGGCGGGGCGTGGGGTGAGTGGGCGAGACGGGGGGGGGCGGAGAGCTCGCGGAGGCAGTCGCCTCGAGAGGAGCAGCGGCGGCAGCAGCAGCAGGAGCGGCAGCAGCAGGAGGAGCAGCAGGAGGAGCAGGAGCGGCAGCAGCAGGAGGAGCAGCAGGAGGAGGAGGAGAGCGGTGCCATGGAGCCCCGCGCGCTGCTGCCGCTTCTTCTACTTCTACTCGCGCTCGGCGCCCGGCTCAGCCGAGGTGAGAGACGGGGAGAGGAGAGACTGTGAGAGGACAGGCGGGGAGAGGAAACTATTCGAGTTGAAGGAAGCGAGAGACGACGAGGGACGGGAGAGACGAGTGGGAGAAAACTCGAGAGTCGAGGAATGTGAGACGGAGAGGCGAGGAAGGGTTGGGAGAGCCGAGGAGAAGCGGGGAGGGAGAGTCAAGAGGAGAGACGGGGAGAGAGCCAAGGAGAGACGGGAGGGAGAGAGGTGGGAACAAGGGATGGCGACACGACGAGGAGGGAGAGACGGGGGAGGCGAGTCGAGGCGGGGATGGATAAGGGGAGAAGGCGACGAGGAGAGACGGGGCGATACGTGGGCACGGACGGGAGAGCCTCCAACACACACCCACATGCAGTACACAGATACAGCACACACGTGCAGTACACACGTGCCAAAGCCCCCGTATAGCCTCTTAACATTCTGTTGGGGCAAGTGATGCTCGCGAGCAGCACCTCTGAAGGTCGGCACGGCACACGAGGGGGTGGTGTGGCCTACAGCTGCACATGCTCGTGGTATATATCTAACGTGTGTTTGTGTACACGTTAGATAATACCACGTGTGCAGTACACTCACACGTGTGTCGCGGCGAGTCGCTCTGAGTCGGAGTCCTGGGACTGGAGTCATGCGCTGCGGGCTGAAAGGTGGAGTGAAGGTGGTGGTGGAGGTGGATGAGACGAAGGTAGAGGAGTTTGGTTGCGTGGTGGCACGGCTCAGCGGTAGCGTATTCGTTCGCCAGTTATGGAATTTCGTGGTTCTAACCCAGCGGCCGCCCTGATTAATACTGCCGCGTGTTACCTATTATTACGCGCCGACTGCTTCGCAGGAGATGTTACCGATCCCCTGAGGTCATTCGAAGCGAGTAGGCCATTGCGGTATAAACTTGCCAAATAAGTAAAATTAAACCGCAAATTATTCAATTAGGATTACATATAGCGCCGCGGTGGCGAGATGTTAACTACCTCGCCTAGTATGAAGGAGGTCGTGGGCTCAATCCCGACCCTGACGCCTGTATATTTGGAGTTTGCGTGTCTCTTTCCTCGTGGTCGCATGGCATTTTCTCCAGGTCCTCCGGTTTTCCCCTTCACATTTAGAAACACGTGTTTAAAGTATGTAGCTGATATAAATTTCCACATGATAAGCCACTTCATTGGGCTGCCATTTATGGCCAGGTCGCTTCTGAAAAAGAGCTACGTAGCTCAGTGGACCTTCCCTGGTAAAATAAAAAAAAGTGTTTTTATGGTTTACTTTTTAGTTTTACCATCGACCCCTTAACTGTGACAACGACTGCAGACTGGGGAACCCAGCCAGCGCCGTCGTGGGAACCTGGCGCCCGTAAGAATGGCGTGAAGACAACATTTACTCCGTTATTGTTATATTACTGCTTTGCAATGGGGGGTGTTTACAGAGGCAAGGAAGCCGAGGGTTGGTAACCTGGGCAAAGTTCGCTCGCACTAGGAGTTAACGCTCCGCAGTCCGCGCGGATGGGGTGACAAACCTATTTGCTGTACTGCTGTCCCTAGGCCACCGGGCAGGCCAGCCGGCTGGCTATGGGTGTGCAACAGCAAAGCAGCTGATCTCTGTGTGCGCCACCAACCCCACTTGTAAAGCTGTGGCTGTCTGCTGCAGTTTACATCATGTGTAAGCTCGTTTACCTAGGATGAGCCGTGCCCAGTCTCAAAACTCCTTTTTTAAGGAGGGTCCTGCCATGTTTTTTGCAGTATGCCGGTGATGATGTTGCTCTGTAATCCCATTAGAGTAAATGTGCAGGTAATTTTTAAGCAGTCAGATGTTTGGTCAATACCAGTTACATTGCGTGTGTTTAGCTAAGGTAGGAAACCCAAGCAGAATAACAGGGTAACATACAAACTCCACGCAGAGAAGACACCCGAGGCAGAAATCGAACCCAGGCACTTCTTGCTATAAGGCACGAATTTCGCCACTGCGCCGCCGCCGCCGCCGTCGCCACCAACCACTGCCTGGCGCCCGTGATGTAGAGGCTAGGAGCACTTGGCACTGCTGCGCAGAGTCGATGGTGCCAGAACTGAGCCGAGGGAGCCCAGCTGACGTGAGCCCCACTCCCCCGTGTATCCGTGCAATAAAGGCCGTTAGCTCCTGCCTGTTAACCTCGCTGAGTCGGGCCCATATCTATCAGGAAAAGGTTCCTGCTCATCAAAATCTGACTCTACCACCAGCAGCGGTTTGAACAGCCTGGCTCTGCTGATGAGACACTGAATCTTAAAACCAGTCCAAGGTTTGCATTGAACCAATTGCTTCTGAAAATGTTCACTCCCAGAATGTGGCGTGGCTGATGAGATGTGTGAACATTTTTTTTATTTTTTTAAAGTGGAGGGACAGGTGTGCGAAGGAAGGAGGCGGATTGCTGGCTTAGTGATTGAGAACCACATGGGTTCTGTTGTTCCTTGTGGGTGGTGGTGGTGTCTTTGGAGGTCAAGGGGTCGGTGAGTCTTCTCATTGTTTACAGATCTCACAGGGCTTGTGGGGGAAGTGCACCATGGATAAACAACTCTCAGGCCTGCCATACAATGGGTTTAATTCCTTGAAAGTTTAATTGTGTTGATAGCGTGGTACAATCATGACCTGCCTTTAAATATGGATGTAAGTTTTGCAGATCACATGAAAAACAATATTATACAACTCAAGAGAAATAAAGTTTTTTCATTTTGCAGCCAGACATTGTAAGTCACTGTAAAGTGAAGTTTGTTACCACGTGAAGCCTGACTTTTAATGACTTATATGATTAACTCACCTGCGGGGAAATTGATGTCATGCAGCAGAGTCCCATGTGAACTGAATTCACAAAACTCCCTCTGAGCTGGCCTTCTTGGTTCAGCGGTTGGGGTACTGAGTTGGCACTCTTGAGAAGCGGGGTTCAAACCGGGGTCTCGTTCGCCTGCGGGTAAAACAAGCTTCTCGGAGTGTGGCTTTGGCCTTGTCACCAATGACTGCACTCAATTCCCAACGTGTTCCAGTCGCTTTTGTCGCTTTAGTTTGGTAAATTTCCAGCTCTTGAGAATCGTGCTAAACTGCCATGCGACGAACGTTTCTAAGGAAAGTATGTGCGCTCGTGAGTAGATAAAACGGTCACTTGAAGGGAGCTCAGATATAATTTGCCAGGTAAGGCCCACTTATTTACGTAGCTCTTTTTCATAAGCGACCTGGCCACAAATGATAGCTCAACGAAGTGGCTTATCTTGTGGAAATTTATAGCAGCCAAATACTCGAAATGCATGTTTCTAAATGTGGAGGGGAAAAAACTGGAGGACCTGGAAAAAAATCCACATTAATCCACATTAACACGGCGAGAGCGACATCCAAACTCCCAAATATACAGCTGCCTGAGTCAGCATCATACCCACGACCACCTGTATACTAGGCGAGGGAGTAAACATCTCGCCATCGTGGTGAGATGTTAACGTGAACGTTTACCTATGAAAGTTTTGAGTCTGAAGACTTTTTTAGTGAGGCGTGAGCCGTCAACGTTGCACTGCCGCCCCCCCTGCCACCGTAGTTATATCACCGTCGCTGACCCTGGGGCAGCTTCTTGGGGCTGTTGGTGTGCTGTACCCTTGCGCTGGTCTGCGAGAGTTTCTCAATGGCCACCTCATCTCGTGTCGCGATGCTTGCCGATAGCGCTCTTGGAGCACAGTTAAGAAATAGACCAGAAGCTTCGATTTAAAGCTTTCGTGACTGCAGGGATCCATCTTCTTGGTTCTTTCGGTAAAGTCACGTAGAAGGGAAGTAATAAAATAATAAAAATAAAACATAATAAATTAAAATAATTCTCACGACGTTTCGGCTACAACGCAAGCAGCCGTCTGAAGACGAAAGAACCAAGAAGATAGACCAGAAGCTGTGCTCACTCCCCCCCACCTCTTTTATATGAATATCACATTTATCTTTCGTGAGTGTATTACATCATGACATTAACCTTTCGGCTCATTACAATTTTCAAACTGCAGACTTGGTGCAGTTGCTATGGTGCAACTGTGTTCCACAGCTTTTATTACAGACGTGACATCTAATTATTTGTGGTCTTTGGTTGATGGTGTTGTGGGTTCTTAACGCTGGGCGGCGGAGGAATACATTGTCGTGCGATCTTTTGTGTTTGTTCTGAACAAATCCCAAAGAGAAATTCCCCCCCCACCACCTCCGTCAGCGACGGCGACGAGTGGCCAGGCACGTGCGCTTGATGGTGGACGCTGCGTTTCCCACACGTGCTTGCTTATTTTGATGAGTCTTCTCTTCGTTGTTGCCCCTGCAAGACCCGTCTGCATTGGCTGCTTTCCATTGTTAAAATGAACAAAGTAAATACAAAAGCGCGTGACGGCACACTGCTGCGGAAAGCCACAGACAGGTGTTTGGGGAGGGGGCCAAAACCTGCACCAACAATTGCCCAAGCTCCAGAGTCCTATTTTGCGATGTTTTTCCAGCTCCATTTAATGAGTATTTATACAGGTGGGAGAAAACCAGAGTTCCTGGAGATAACCCGTGCATGCGAGGGAGTAACACTCGATCCCCCGTACACATGGAAATGGACGGAGATTGATCTGCCACGTTCCGTACGGGTTGCCGTGCCGCCCATGTTTTTATGGCATTGTGCGAGGCTGACACTTTTTCTTCTGTTTGCAGGGCTGCAGTGCCAGGACTCTAACCAACCGTGCATCAACGGCGGCACGTGCGAGACATTTTCCAACGGCACGGGCATCTGCAAGTAAGTGGGACGCCTCAACATTATCGTTATCATGATCATCATCATCGGCATCAAGAATTTTGGCAACAAACTAAATATGCAGAGGTCGCCGCCTCGCCACGTCTGACACTTTGCACACACACAATGGAAGGCATGTTTTTGTCCGTCGTGTTTTTGTCCGTCGTGTTCTCTGCGACGCCGCCAAGGCTTGTTTTGTGCTTTGTGGTTGTGCTTTGGCCACCAGAGCCCGTCGACGCAGTGGTTCACTCTCCCTCCCGTGTTTCTCCGAGAGTCGTGGCTGTGTGTGTGACGCGCCGAAGTCGTTGTCATCATTATCCAGGAAATACTTTTTCAGGAGGGTCCTCTGACGTTTTCACAGTAGGAGGGTGATGTTGCTGCTCAGTGTGATCCCAATTGAGTAATTTTCAGGTACATTTTTTAAGCATTGGTTTGATTTGGCCGGTGTGAGTTCCGTTGTGTAGTTTAATTTTTTTAAGCTAAGGGAGAAAAACGGGGGAACCCGGAGGAAACCCATGTAGAACAGGGGGAGGGAGAACACACAGAATCCGCGCAGAAAGTCGCCTGAGTCGGGAATCGAACCGAGGTGCTTCTTGCTTTGAGGTGCGAGGGGGTTACCATGGCGTCATGGCTACCGCCCTCTTAGGAGTGTTGGATGGTAGGCACCTCTTGAACTTTAAACAAGCGGTCGGGTCGGTTCCTGTCGTGTTGCGCTTGACGGGCCGAGGTGTAGAGGACGGGTCGAGGCACAGCCCTGCAACTGCCTGCTCATGCCACTGCTGGCTGAAGGACCTCCACTCGAGAGAGCCCCAGAGAGTCCCTCTAGTGGATATTTGGCTTTCACTTCCACGCCAGCCGCACTTCACCCCACCACATGTGATCTGCTGATCGGCCACCAATGTTTGGGATCGCCGCAGGGGTAGCAGCGCTATAATAATGCCCGTGAAATAACCATAAAAATGCTACGTGCCACTTGCTTCATTTTACAGTGGCTGTTGAAGCTCCCTTGGCGGCAATGGGAGGGCCAATGTGCGCTGGCGTCGGGGTCAAAATTTGGGTCCTTCTACTGAAAATTACTCAATTGATATCACACGTACAACAGTAATCGTCGCCTCCTAGGGACAGCTGCCATGGGGGTGCCCCGTGTGTGAAGTGTGTAGTGATGACATGATGAGATGCCATATAAATGGTTCAGAGACACCCCCGGCGTAAGGAGGGTGCTCGATGGCGATAATGCGTTGCGCCAGGGCTGATCGCCGGTGCGTCTCCCTCCGGCTCCCCTGCCCTCACGTTCACTTCCTCCGCTCTCGCCGACCGCTCCTGCGGCCCCGCTCAACAGTTACCCTAGTGACGGGGTCATATTGGGTGGCAGCCAACTTTCGCGTTTTGTGGGCGGATCGCAGGGCCCTGGCGTGAGCGTGGTTTTCTCGTTTGTTACTCACAGAACCCCAGGGAGGAAGGTCAGCACCGACACGCTCAGCTGGGTAGAGGAGACACGGCGCTGCCCACAGCCACAGGGTAGCTCAGCGTCAGGCCGGAGAGGCCCACACGGCTATCGAGACCAGTGGACCTCTTGCCTTGCCTCAGTCGGTGTGGAGACAACGAGCTCTGTCAGAGAGGCTATTTTACACGGATCTTTGTGAGTGAACTGTTTTACACGAAGCTCTGTGAGAGAGAGAGAGAGGGGGATTGTTTTACACGGAGCTCTGTGAGAGAGAGCGAGGCTGTTTTACACGGAGCTCTGTGAGAGAGAGAGACAGTTTTACACGAGGAAGTCTACTGCTAGCTCCCACCACCTGCCTTCGTGTGGATGTATGCTTGATATCTACCTGTGGTGTACAAATCATCCCTCCATACACATGATCTGTCCCCAGGTGGTAACTTCGTGATTAAATGGAACTAAAGCGTTTAGAATGGCGACCTCTGGAGTGCGAGTCTCGTGTGCCAAGTCTGTTCGCCTTGTCACCCCTCATGATTAGAAACAATTCAGCTGCTTGGCACGACGATGGAATGTCTGAGCGTTCACCGGCGGTGGATGAGACACACACAGATACACGAGCACATGCAAGATGATTATGCACGTACGTATGTTGAACTGCTTTCGCACTGTACGTAGCCAATCGTACTAATCAGAGGTGCGGGGAAGGACAACAAACCAAACACAAAAAAAGCAGTTGACTATTTGGTGTCCACCCCAAACTCTTTTTGAGCGCTGCCACCATTGGTCCGTATTCATGAAATTTGTCCAAAATTTCCTTGCCATTGTTCTGTTATGAGGATTATTCCGTTTGATTCTAATTTGTTTGTCTGAATACACAGCTGATCGCTGTGTATTCAATGTTTGAGTTATTTTGCCAGTAAGTTTTCTAAATTGCCAAATTTGGACCCTGACGCTGGTACACAATGGCCTACTCCTGCCTAGCCTGCGAGTGGCTCCTGCGTGGCTCCTTTATGGTTCTTTCTCAGCCTGTGATGTAGTCCGCAAGCAGCCTGCGGTGAGGCCCAGGTATAGTTGAAGGTGCAGTTGGTAAGTATGCAGCTGGCGCTGCTTGTGCCCGCTGCTGCTGCTTGTACTGCTCTTGATTTCAAGGGGGGCGTAATGGACCACATGCAGCCTATTCCAGGCTCTCTCAAATTCCACTCCTTGTGCTGAGACGCGGGCTTTTTTTATCCGTCAGTCTCGCCCATTCAGATGCAAATGATGCTGTTATTCAGTGCATACGCATGATAAGTGGCAAAACTGGAACTCTAGACTGCATTGAGTTCAGAGAGCCGCGGTTTGGGAAGCACTGCACTCGTGTGAAAAATCATTTGCAAGGGGACTTACGATGACCAGCAGCAAGTCACCATTAATCACGTGGGATTTAACAGTGAACTAGTGATCAAAAGCACCCTAACAAAACACCTTTGAGGCCAATGTAAATAACCGAATAATGTACGCTGAAGCGTTCCTGTTGATCAGGTGCGATTCTGTGAGCAGTATCGGATAAACGGTTCCATCGCGCAGCTTTCCGTGGAGTTGGCGCTGGATCCGCCTCTCGCTTGGTTGCACCGCACGCGTTGGCAGAGCCGCGTTGGCAGAGCCGCGTTGGCAGAGCCGCGGTGGCAGAGCCGCGTTGGCAGAGCCGCGGTGGCAGAGCCGCGTTGGCAGAGCCGCGTTGGCAGAGCCGCGTTGGCAGAGCCGCGTTGGCAGAGCCGCGGTGGCAGAGCCGCGTTGGCAGAGCCGCGTGGCAGAGCCGCGTGGCAGAGCCGCGGTGGCAGAGCCGCGGTGGCAGAGCCGCGGTGGCAGAGCCGCGGTGGCAGAGCCGCGGTGGCAGAGCCGCGGTGGCAGAGCCGCGGTGGCAGAGCCGCGTTGGCAGAGCCGCGTTGGCAGAGCCGCGTTGGCAGAGCCGCGTTGGCAGAGCCGCGTTGGCAGAGCCGCGGTGGCAGAGCCGCGGTGGCAGAGCCGCGGTGGCAGAGCCGCGGTGGCAGAGCCGCGGTGGCAGAGCCGCGGTGGCAGAGCCGCGGTGGCAGAGCCGCGGTGGCAGAGCCGCGGTGGCAGAGCCGCGGTGGCAGAGCCGCGGTGGCAGAGCCGCGGTGGCAGAGCCGCGGTGGCAGAGCCGCGGTGGCAGAGCCGCGGTGGCAGAGGCAGCAGCTCCACGTCTGTTCCACAGTGCGGAGTAAGGCAAATAAAAACTTGCCTGAAAACTCTACCGCCATTGCCCCATTACAGTAAAAAAAGCGATTTATGCAGATTTGAGTTTTTCACCGCCGGTGCTGTCAGCGGCCCCGAGCAGGAGCTTCAAAGTGGGCGATGTGTCGGCATTCAGGGATGAGAGGCCTCGGATTGGCTGGCCTGCACTCTTTTATTCGTGCCCATTGAGGCCAGCTGAACGCGTAACAATGGCCCACATTGTGTGCCAAGAGCGTGTTGGCCGGTGGGGGGGGGGGGGGGGGTGAGGGGGGCTCCAGATCGGTACACGTGACGGCGCCTGCTAAATCGCACTCCCACCTTTGTGAACTCGCAAGGCCCGACTCCGCTGAAACCGGCCCTGAGTTCGGTCGCGTCGAACCGATGCCGCTGGAATGTCGCGCTCCCAGAAGGGGAAGGCTCCTCGTGTGTCTGAAGGAATGTGTAACCTTTTGGTGTGGTTGGACAGGGATGTCAAAGGGTTTGTGCTGTACCCGCTTAGTTGCTGGCGATGTGCCTCTTGCTTGGAGGTCACGTATTTTTGCTGTGGCTTGACCTATGCTGAACATGGCGGCCGATTGCGGCACTCATCCCGCGGCAACTGATGGAGCGAGGCAGTGCGCGCGCTAGCGATGGGGCTCGGTGGTGCATGCGAGCATGAGCCGATGAAACCACAGCAGGGTGCTCTAAGGGCTCCGCTTGGTGTTGCTCGGCGTCAGGACGGTGACCCCCCCCACCCCCCAGTCAGATTTTGCATTTGTTGCGCAAGTTGTTATTCTGGTTTCGCCCACAATGATTATTCAATGTTCATTGTACATCACCGGCTTGGAACCTCTTGGGCATCTTGAGACGCAACTGCATTCATGCACTGCTCGAAAGCCAATTGTGTTCCAGTCGTATACGTTGTCATGCAAATACAATTTGATATCGTAAAAACACGCATTCGTAAAATGGAAAACCCCAAAATATCTCAATAAGCGTAGAGAGGTCTGTAAGTTATGCACTTTGTTGGGTGCCTGGACGAGACACCGTGGAGACGAATGCAATATCTCTTAACGCAGTCGTCTTTACCCAGACACAAAGCTCTTCGGACGCAAATTCCTTGTTGCGAGGATGATCATGCAACCAGTGTGATCTGCTGCCAATTCGGGATGCGCTCACTTCCTGAGTCCTGTCCTGATGGTTGCCTGAAGATGCTGGGTGTAACCTCCGGTGACGCGTCGTGACAACATTTTTGGTGTGAATTGCCTTCCAAGATGCAATTGCCGCGTTTACTTTTGTTCGTTTGACAACCTGATGCTGTCGTAAGATGTCACACGTTTGGCGCAACGCTCCTTCACTGACTATGCGTTTCATGAATAACAACCTGATGTGTTTGTCCGTGTAAGGTGGAGGAGGGTATACGAGACCATTGCACATTAATGGTTTGTACTATATCCAACCCAAAAAGGAATTGTAAACGTTGTTGTTGTTGTTGGTCGTGGCTGCATTATACTCCCGTCGCGGGCCCCTGAGTCTGCACCCTCCTGCACGCTGCCCTGTGCAGCGATGCGACACGCCACGGGTGAGAGGCTGACAGCCCAATGGGCAAGGGCGCTCAATAGCAGATGCTGCTCTGCCACTGATCACTCACACATCGTGTATATCATCAAACTAATATGAATACTATTATTAATATGGTGTATCTACAGTCTGTTCTCTTATAACACAAATTGGATATAATGCGATGAATGTATTAGGGAACACATTTTTTTCATAATGCGGACGCGAATTGGATATAACGCGATTGAGAGAACAGAACTACGTCACACGAGTAGGAATAAGCGGTTGTACGGCTGCCTCGGCGTAGCATCACACAAGGCATTGGGATGCTGCTGGATGCTGCTGGATGCTTCGAGATGCTACCCACGCGCCTCAGTTTTTATTCAGCCTGCATACACATCTCACGTGTTATCGCGGACTGTCCTTTACCCTATATTATATTTTATTCATCGTAACGCGATTTTTCCATGATGCGGTGTTCTTCAGGAAAGCAACAAATACCACGTTATAGGAGAACAGACTGTATGACACTGCATAATAGAGGTTTTTTGGGTTAGATCGCGACACAGCCAACTAGTAAAGGTTGTCACGTAAACAGAACATTCGTCACTAGTACAGCACTAACCGGTGTGTTGTAGAGCCAAGCCACAACATGTACAATCTGAGTACGACGTTTCGCCAGTAATTACAACTAGCTTCATCAGGCGACAGACAGATTTGTGGAGAAGTCTATTTCGTTCCTTATATAGAGGCGTAGATGTGGTGACCACGATTCTGTGCTCTTGCGCCACGTGGGGGGGGGGGGGGGATTACTGAGGCAACGTACATTATGCATTATGCGAGCCCTTTGAACTTGTCCTTCCTGTCTATTGTGTGTATTAAAATAGCCGTACCAACGGTAATCTCTCTTGAAGTATGCGGCCCTTTGTGGGCATGCATTTAAATAATGTATTATTTGATGATTCGCTTCCACGCAGCACTAAGGCGGTAGCTATCCGAACAGTTAAATTTATTTATTATTTATTTGAATTTCGATAGATTATCTAATGAGTCTTGGCCAGTAGTAGATAGTTTTGCACAGAACTTCAACATCAAAATCAATTGAGTGTCCTTGTTGGCACGCGTGTTCTGCTACTGGTGACAGTTGTATTTGGGAGAATTTAATATTTCTCTGATGTTCTTTTAGTCTCATGCTGATCATTCGTCCTGTTTGCCAAACATAATATTTACCACACGTGCAGTTAATCCTGTACACACCTTCTGTTGATAGCTTTTGTACCAGATATTCAATTCTGTATTTTATGTACCGTGCCACATCTGACTCGGATGTTTTGTTTTTCCAAACATCTGGCTAGTTTATCAGTTACTCCCGCAATGTATGTATTTTGATTGTTTTAATTACTTGGGCAGTTTCAATGCTCGTGTTATTTGATTTGGTTTTCACATTCAATGCCCTATTGATTTGTGCATCATTGTAACCGTTCATTTGCAGTGCTTCTTTAATATGTTGAATTTCCCTTCTCAGACTGTCACCATCTGACACTTTCTTAGCTTGATGAATGAGCGTCTTGATAAGAGCAGATTTCTGTGCGGGATGATGGTGCGACTCTGCATTCAGATAGGCGTCAGTATGCGTTTTCTTTCGGTAAGCACTGTGTTATTTTACCATTTAGACCCCATCCGAGCAGAATATCCAGAAATGGTAGAGTTCTGTCAGCTTCCACTTCCATGGTGAACTGGAGGGATGGGTTTTGCGAGTTGAGATGATTTAGAAATGCGTTCAGTGTATCTTTGCGGTGTGGCCAGACACTGGACTGCCGATTGTTGCAGATGAGAAGAGTACAGACTCATTAGCATAAAATGCCATCAGGCTGGAGTCCAACATTTCTATTGTGAGCGTAGTTGAACCTGACTGTGCCCGGTTTGTCCAGTTTGTCCAGTCCCCATTCACTCTGGCGGGGAAAGTGCTCACTCCAGATATCTGCGTGGCGCTGTGAAATATGATGGCTCGATGCACAACAGTTGCAATTGAACACATGGCCGACTGACATGCTACACACGTGTATATGCTACGCATATTATGCAATGTCAACTGGGAAATGTCAACTGGGAAATGCCATCCAATTTTCCGGTATTGCCTCGTGCTCTCGGTGTGACGGTATTCTTACTCTCGACCGGCGTTCTCGGGAGTGACTGGGCCGCCGCAGCCACCGGTTGGCGCACGGCGTCCATCTCGGACCCCGTGGCCGTGCTGCGGGCGAGCGGAACGGTGGTCGCATCCTCCCGCTCGGCCCCCCGATGCTTCCGGAGCTGTGGCGGTGACGCACCGAGTCGCGTGCTCGGCTCGGTCCGCGCGCTCACAGGAAGTGGGTATGGAACTTGTGCAACACGCGTGGGGTTGGGAACGGTGGAGTTCTCTCGTCCGCTCGCGTATCTCGAAACGAGCACTGTACACGCGTGCGCGTGGCAAAGCGATAAGGCGGCATCGCATTGGTGGGGCACGGACGATCAGGGTCACGGTGGTGTGAACGTGGGCGGTGCAGACTGCCACAGGCGCTCCTTGTTGCCGATCGTGCATTTGCTTCTGCCTCATAGTGAACGTTTATAAAACTTCAACAGAGTTATTCCCTGCTCATTGGAGCATCGAGCCACTGTCGGCTCATCTCTTGTTTACAGCACCCAAACCGTTGGTGTGAATTTCATATTCGTGCGGCGTAGAGATTGTCTCTGTATCAAACAATTGCTGTTGACTTATACGTTAAGTGGTATGCATTTTATTGATCCCGTGACCAGGATTTGAACTTGCAACTTTCCGATTGTGAGCCGCTTGCTCTGCTCTGAGCTAAGGATGTCTCACGTGTATTATTTAGCAGCCACTCCTGCTGCTGCAGTGCCTGGTTGCCTTGTCTAATCGGTCGAGGTATTCCAGACGAAGAAACATAAATTTGGAAACGTCGCTAATTTATTCTCCTCACTGCTACGCACAACACTCCTGCAGCTGTGTACACATTGAGGAAATACCGGTCTGGGGGAGGGGGGCGGTGAGCGCCCACACCCCACTCGGCCTGATCAAGCTTGCAGCACGCTCGGCACAGGACCGGGAGCGCAAGCATCACTGGAGGCTCGATACGGCACTTCAGCTCCCCGTTCACAGAAGCGGAAAGCCAGGCGGAGCGTGGCACCAGCTCCTTCCATCCTGCCCCACCCTCGCCACGCCGCCGCCGCCTCCGGCTTTGCCACAGTCACTCCCACGGCGGAGCGGGAGGGGACGCCGCTGTGCAGTCCCGATCGCCGCGCTCGCTTCGTGCGGCCCAATGCTGCTGTTGGGGCCCTCGACTCCTCCGTATCAACCCAATGCGAAAGGCTTTGAACCCCCCGTGAAATAACGCTACTCCAAGATTATCCTGAAACCGAACACGCACACTCACCGGTGCAATAGTCATACCTCGAATTTGGTATATGTCGTGTTTTGACGAGAAAAAAAATGTCTTGGGATACGACGTCTTGCATGGGATACGACGCGCTTGCTCGAACTTGTATGGGTCGGGATGAGTCACCGCGTACAGTACCCGCGTACACAATACTGTTACGGCTCTAACAAGCCGCAACAGTATTGTGTGGAATGACCAGACAATGTCACACTTCAGGAACATTCTTAGAAGAAGGCAAAAACAAACTTCAATGGACAGGTTTTTAGTAAAACTCAAACCTGGTGAGCCTCAACCAGGTCCAAGTCAAGAAAAAAAACAGAAAAGAGAAAGAAAAAAACCCCAGAATTTTAGTTTCCTGAAATTATAATGGAAGGGGACTCTCCTTCCAAAAAATAACATCTCCTCCCCTTCCTCACCACCATCCTCGTAGGCTATCAACTCCACTCAGCAAGGTAAAGTGATGTTACATTTAATTTCAATTTATTTTAATTTATTTATGCATTTATTTAAATTTATGCATGCATTTTAGTAATAAGTAGTGTCTCAATTATTTTATACAACCCCATTAATGTATAATATGCCATTCTTATACTCTGGAACAGATTATTTCCTTTCCCTTTATTTCTTATGGGAAAAATTCGTGTGGTATACGTCATTTTCGGTATAAGTCCTACCTTCTGGAACGAATTAACGACGTATACCGAGGTACCACTGTATCTCACAAACCGTAGCCGCCGTTGTGGAGAATATAAATAGCGAAATAAATATACGTAAACAACGCGCCTCCTTTGCACGTCCGTCCCTCCACGTAAACAAACAAAAGTATTTCTTGCACAAGGCATCGTCCCGACGGCCTTCTGGGAGTGCGTAATGCGAACGGCGGTCTGCCCTTTTTTGTTGTTGCTTACGTTCCGCGCAAGGACACTCGTGGTTACGTTACCACTGCATAATCGGTGGTGGTTTTGAGAAGCTGCACTGAAGCACCAAACACTTTGTGAAAAACGCCATTTGTTATGAAGGCCACAAAGTAAATGTGTCATCTGCGTGCCATGAACGGGGGCCTTTCACAGTGTGTAAAACATCCAGCCACCCGTGCCCTCCCTACAGCAAGTTTTATGGATGAGTGAGAAGGGAAAGAGGTCCCCTTGAGCACAGATTAGCAAAGGGCTTCACTCAGGACTGCTGCCTATTTGGATTCTCCAAAACCCCGCTGGTGCTTCATTTCCAGTCCTAACATTGCCACCGCTAATTTTCATGAGAGCTCAAGCCGTGAACACAAAGTGACAAACGGAGTCGGCAGACCCCTGGGCTTCACGTTCTCTGCCCCTCAGAGGAGACTGACGGGGGAACCGAGCGGGCATGTGGGCACGCGCGCGGCAGCCGTCTCTCAGTCACACGGTTGCTCGCGTTCGTCCAAAGACATGGCTCTACCCAAATACCCCGATGTGTGTGTGTATATATAGAGGCCCGAGTTGTAGATAATTAGTATCGTAAGAGCTGAGTAATCTCTGGAGACTGCCGCCTAATCCAGCGGCGGCGGCTGCCGCTCTCTAGCTGTGAGGCATCGGAGTGGCGGGTGGGCGGCCCGCTCGGTGGGCAAACACGCGCAGGGGCGGGCGGCGTGCGTGCGGGCGAGTATCCCGGGGGGGCGGCTCGTGATCTGGTTTCCCCCGCACGCGACAGCTGCGGCATTCCGCGGAGGCCCCTCACGGAGCGGGGTGGCACGCTCCTCCGGGGCGACGCGCGGCGGCGGCCTGCAAACTGCGGGGCCTGGCTTCCTTTAAACCCTTAAAGCTGCCGTTTAAGGAAGAATTAAAAACAAGCGTGTTGCCACCAATAAATATATCAGCGCCGCTGTCTCTACATCGCCCGTAGTTTTTTTCGTTAGCTGATGTTATGAGGCGTGAGAAATGTTTGGGTTCGGGCCACGTAATTATCCAGCTGGTGAGCTGATACAATAATAATAATCGGCGTTCTTAAACACTTGTACTTGTGACAGTTTAATTTGTTGGCTGCGTTGGGTGGTGGAGGGTTTCATGACACATTTGGTCAGATCATGATGAGGCCTGACACAAAAAATCTATTTGTCTATTGTTGCGGTTTAAGCTTAATTATCTGAATGTTTTTACTGATCTTATTTCGATCTCAGGGCTATTCTCAACATTAAGATACATTTGACACCAATTGTATTAGAGAAAAAAAAGGCATAGAAATCAATGGAGATCATGTGAGCTACCGTGTGGATTTTTAAACGTATGCTTCGTATTGAATTTGCAGCCAGTGTTTGGCAGAACCCACACACTGGATCCCTCGCACTGGGACTCGTTCACACTGCGTGGATGAATCCAGAAGATGACTGCCTGGCATTGATGTGTATGCCTAACACCATTACATAAACTCAACACAATACGTTGAACTTCTTTTGCACCGTTCATAGCCAACCGCGCACTACATCCGTCAATAACACGGGCCTGAAAAGGAAATGCTGTGTCTGTAATAGGTGACGTTTTGGCCAATGGGGGCCCATCTTCATCGCACGTGTGCTATGGAGACTGGTCGCCCATTATCTTGTTTCTTTTGAAGGCCCACACCGTTGTTGTTGACGAATGTCCGGGTGTGTTGTAGTTTGTGGTTGTGCACCACTTTCCGCATGGCAGCAGCAGCCCCACATAATTAGTGCAATACAGTGACAATTGTTCAAAGAGCACGTTTATACTAAGTGAGCTTGCACAACAGTGTAGGACACAGCTTCACCCGACGGACTTTTGAGCACGAGGATCGCACCACGGTGTGTTCGTGCCCAATTGCGCCGTGCAGGAAAGAATGATCGGCGTAACGCGATGGGCACGAGTCACCGTGTTGGTAAGTCACATTCGCAGCCTCTGCCTTTACGTCAGGGGTAACTTCCTGGCATAGAATAGCAAATCCTTCCGAGGGTTTCATCCCAAACCCTGGCGCTTTATCCGTGCGGGAACGCTGCTGGTGGAACGGATGGGGTTTGTTGTTCCGGTTGACTCGGCGTTGAGCGCGAGCTGCCCGCGTGCGTGTGGAATGAGAGATCTCATACGTGGCATTTCAAGTGCTTTGGCCAGGTGTCGAGACGTAGCTGCAATATCACCGTGGCCTTCACAGGAGGGAACAGATACATCTACAATGGGCGAGGCTTTCAGCCGTCGCCGTCCTGGATGTGCTCTGAAGAATGGCAATTGGCTGAAAAGACTCTCATTTGTCGACATTTCTTTGACGAAGGTGGCGAGTTTGTGATGTTTGTGCTTTTGTGCACCGTTGCTGATGCAGCAGCAGCATCACCACCACCGAATAATCGATTTAACTTAGTGTAATGAGTGAAGTTTTTTTGTTTTTACACACTTGCAGAGCACAAGTTTCTGGCCCAACACGTCGAGCTTGCCAGCAACAAACAGCACTGTGATTGTGTGTAATAGATTAGAGTGAACACGTTTTTAACAAGGTTATGATTGTAAGAGGTTAGGAGGGGGGAAGAGACAATGGCAGGGAATTGAGCAGTGCGAGGGAAGACGCAGGAAGAGAAGTGTTGTGACCTGCAGTGTGGTGAGTTTGTGAGAGTGATTGATTGGGTGAATGGGTGAGTTAGTGAATTGTTGTAACCTGCAGTGTGGTGAGTGGGTGAGTTGTGACCTGGTTGAACACCGTGTGATTGAGACAAAACAGTCGGTCGCTGGGAGACCGATTCCTCAATTAGGGTGGTAACCACGGTAGTAGTGATAGTGATAGAATGGTGACAAGGAGGCGACTGACCGCTGGTGAGCGAGTGACCGGAGTGAATCGGTGAGTGCTGGATCAGCAACCCTGACTGTTGCTCTTCTCTGAATTTTATCGGGTGCAGTGAAGTGGAAATTGGGTGCTCCACCCCGGATGTGTTATCTTGCTTACATGCATTAAGGAACACTTACGTAAGAGCTTATGCCACTTGCGTTTCAGCCACGGGCGCAGCGTGTAGGCAAGCCATGTGCTTGCCATAGACACACGTGCCTTGTGTGTCCACGCGAAGGGAATGCGCGGGTATCTTGACACGCGTGTGCTGGCTGTATTTTGGAATGTGTGCCTACAGACAGACACAGGTGCTGCAAAGTGGCCCATGGGAGGAATTTCTATTCTTTTTGGAAGATGGAGTTTTTATTCGGGATAGTTTAGTGCTACACGTTGGGAGCGAGAGAGGGAGCGGCTGAGTTTATATTGAGGGTGGTAAATTAACCCCATGTGGTGTTAATTTGAAGACTCTCCACGCTGCCTCGAGTGATTGATAAACCATTTGTTTGGATGAGCCCTGAGCGAGCAGCAGGGGCGCAGCCGGCGCGTAACGCGATACGTGTGAGAAGCGGCGACTGAAGGACGAGAGGGCACATGTGGGGTTCCCATCGGGGTCGCCACGTCACCCGCCGCACCGGTTCCACGACGGCACCCACCGTCATGCCGGCACGTGCCGTCGAGCGCGCCCGCGCGTCGTGTTTTACCCGCGCACGGCAGGACGCGTGCCCTCGGTCGCCGGTGGAAACGAGCCGATACACCGTGCCGGTGAAAAAAAGCGGCAGAGCATGAGGGACGGCCCGGTGGACCCTCCACGCCCGTGTACGGTGACTGCTGCTTGTAGAACCGCAGGTTGGCACAATTTGGTGGCAGGGTGGCGCAGTGGTGACGCTTGTGCCCCAAACAGCAAGAAGTGCCTGGGTTTGATTCCCAACTAGGGCACTTTTCTGCATGAAGTTTGTGTGCTCTTCCCTCCTCCGTTTTTCATGGGTTTCCTCCGGCATCTCCGCTTTCCTACCATAGCTAAACAAAAGACAAAGATACCCCGTTAGGCCTAACAGACTGTTGGGGCAGGTGCTGTTAGCAGGCACCTTATGAAGGGCGGAACTGCACACGAGGGGGTGGGTGGGCAGCACCACACCCGACCGCCTTTGTCTCCCCAGTGGTGATGTTAACACACTGCACCAGGTACTCGTTTGAGGCTGAGTCGACCTAGGGGAGGGCCCACGACCAGTTCAGATTATTGTCACTGGTGTTGTGCCGTGAGCGGAAATCGAACGCGGGTCACCGGGTTCGTAGCACAGCGTGCTATGCGATACACTACCGCTGCGCCCTAGCTAAAGACACACATGCAACACAATGTCACCGGTATTGGTCAAACATCCCAATGATAAAAAAATAAACCTGCAAATAACTCAATTGGGATTAACACACAGCAGAAATATTGCCTGCCGTATTGCAACAAAAAACTTTGCAAGGAACCTGCTGAAAAAGAGTTTTGAGAAAAAATGAGGCTCTCCCGGGCAAACGAGTTCAGTGATCAAATAATGACATTCTCTTGCCACTTGGGAAACACAAGAATCCCCCTCCACGTGGCTTCCCCGCATGGCTTCCTCCACCGGAGTGAACTGGACTGGCGGCCGCCACCACTCCTCCAGCCCTGCTTCCCAGACGTGCGGGCTGCTGCGATGAACCCACTCGGCTCGCTTAGATCGATGTTTTGCTCTTATTATAAATGAGATTCTACGTTAAATAACAACCCATGCGTTTTAACAACCCTGGGGCAGTTTATTAGCCTATGAATAAAATATTGAGTTGTAATTTTTTTTAAAGCACTGCAGGGAGAAACAGGACCCTGCGGGGTGGGCTGGTAGGAACGAATAACCAAAGAATATAAACATAATGTATTATTACACTTGTTTAGCCAGGAAAGCCCCACTGAGTCTAAAGGTTTTTGTAGGGTCCTGCCAAGTGTTTGCAGTAGGGGGCGATGTTGCTACACCTAATCGGACGATCCGAAGGGAGATTTTGAGGCCTAGTTCTAGGCTTTAGGCCTAGCTGTAGGCTTTAGGGCGCTGTGACCTAATTTTTAATTTAAATGTTTTAATTATTAATGTATCATTTTAATGTTTTAATTATTAATGTAAAAGCTTTAAATGTAAATGTTTCTATTTTAAAACATCAGGGAATGTAACATTGTTAAACATTAACTCCCTTTCACACACGCGGCGGTACGATACGAAGGGAGACTGTGAGGCCTAGTTCTAGGCTTTAGGGCGCTGTGAGTTTTTTATTTAATTTCAAAGTTTTAATTAAAAGCTATCTCAGGGAATTATAAGGGAATGTTACACGTGTTTAGCCAGGAAAGCCTCATTAATTTAAATGTTTTAATTAAAAGCTATCTGAGGGAATTATAAGGGAATGTTACACTTGTTTAGCCAGGAAAGCCTCACAGAGTCTAAAGGTTTTTGTAGGGTCATGCCAAGTGTTTTCAGTAGGGGGCGATGTTGCTACACGTAATCGGACATCGGACGGACGGACGGACGAAATAATCTATTGTAGGCTGGTCCACTTCGTTCCTACCAGTATAAACAATATTTATTATCGAAGCTTAGAAAAATTGCATTTGCTGAATTTTAAACGTGAAAATCAGATTTCCCAATAACTCGTTCCCCGAGATGTTGTTTGGACAAACTGCAGTCGTTCGTTGGGCTGCATTTCCTAAGGGGATGTTACAGGTAGGAACAACAGGTTCCACACTGCCCACCAGGGGTTATTTGTCTCTGTCGTGCATAGCCATGCCCTCGATTTGTATTTCATAGAGCGCTTCGGGCGGGCTCAGCACCACGTGACGCGCCGTCCCACGCAGCTTTCGCCGCGTGACACGGATCGCACGAAAGCGCTGTCCAACCAAGTTCCTACCTGCCCACTCCGAAGGAACGTGTGTTTGTGGCAGAGGAGTGGGCTTCATTGCTCTCGAGGCCTGCTCCAGACCTGCTGCTGCTGAAGCCAGCTATGCTGCTGTGCTGATGCAGCCATTCTGCTGCTGCAGCAGACTGGCTGCAGGCGGGAGGGCGAGGGCTAGGGCGGGCGGGATTGCTAGGGCGAGGGCGGACGGGAGGGCGAGGGCGGACGAGGGCGGGCGGGAGAGCGGGAGGGAGGGCGAGGGCGGACAAGAGGGCGAGGGCGGGCGGGAGAGGGTGAGGGCGGGCGGGCAGGAAAGCGAGGGCGTGGGCGGGAGGGCGCGGGCGGGAGAGCGAGAACGTGGGAGAGTGAGGGTGGGCGGGAGAGCGAGGGCGCGGGTGGGTGGGAGGGTGGCGCGGGCGAGAACGTGGGCGGACGGGAGGGCGAGGGCACGGGCGGGAGGGCGAGGGCGCGGGCGAGGGTGCGGGCGGGAGGGCGCGAGCCGGGTCTCTGACCATGTGGAACTTGGTGATGAAAAGAGGCTGGAGAGGAACATCGCATAGCCGGTGCCCACAAAGAGAAGGGAACAAAAGCTGACATGTGCGCAAAAGAAGCGCGCAGAGGACGCGCGCTTAAATTACACGCAGAGAGGGACGCTTGCATTGGAGAGCAGTAACAAATAAGACATCTATAGACTCCATAAGAGGTTTTTGGGTTATATCGCGTAAATATATAAATGTGTCGTTAAAACCCGCCACCACCCGACAGCCAACTAGTAAGGGTTGTCACGTTAACAGAACATGCCAATTCGTCACTCGTACAGCACACTGGTGTGTTGGAGAGCCAAGCCACAACATTTACAGACTGTCAGAACAGTCATCAGTAGGCTTCGGCAGAACACATGGTAATAATCATAATGACAATGACGTAATTGCGTAGAAATTCTAATGTGCACAGTTGTTGACTCTCAGAGGGAGAGAGAGAAGGATTCAAAGGCACGGGAAGCCTCAGACAAGCGCGGGCAAAGGCAACCAAAACCGGGGCCAACAAAATTGTCCAAGTTCTGTGGTCCGATGTTGGGATGTTTGGCCAAGAAAGGGATAATGGCTTATGGACGAACCCACTAACGGAATACCGAGCCGTAGGAGGGAGCGAGCACTGTGGAGACAGCCACGCCATCGGCTGTTGTGGTGGCTGCCTCCATTGCTTCGCTCCGCTCGGAAACCGGTGGCCACGACGTACTGCCTTGGCGAGGTTCGCTGGCTGAGCGCGAGGTTCGCTGGCTGAGTGCGAGTTTCGCTGGCTGAGCGCGAGGCTCGCTGGGTGAGCGCAAAGCTCGCGAGCGCCCATGCTCCGAGCCACCCCGGGTAGTTCTGTGTTGGGGGTTCTCCTGTGAGGCATTGCTGGCTCTCGTACGTCTTGGTGTTTTTTACTTTCTTCGTGTGGTCTTGGTGAGACCAGGCTGTGGGGGAGGAGGAAGAGGGTCGGGGGGTAAGATGAAGACTTAGTATGATTGGTTGTGTCGTTGGTGCTGCAGTGGGTGACAGCGCGTGGGGTTTGAAAGAGGACGTTGGCTGCCGTTGGGGTGGTTTGGATGACGGCGAAGCCCTGGAGTCTCCTCGGTGTCGTTTTGTAATCGGCTCAATGGCTGGGAAAGGCCAAACCTTCCATTGTTCGCACGCGGTGCAATGATGAGAACACTTCGCTCGCTGTGCGTCCTGGCGTGTCGCGTAACCTGCCACAGAAGCCGATGCGCAGGCGACTGCCACCGGCGGTGGCGGCTAGATTCCTCACCGATGGTTGTGTGTGTGTCATGCACCCTCCTCCGCCCGACACAGCCCAGGAGAAACTTCGATGTGTTTTGTTGTTGTTGTGCATTCCATGTGTGTTTTGTTTCGGACGCGTCCTGATGAAAGTTTTGGTTTTTAAGGAAAGCAGCTTTTTGAGATTTGCATTAGTTAGGAGCGAGTTGCCGTTGCAGCATAAGTCAGGGGGTAGTGACAGGGACACGCACCCTGGGGCCTCGCAATACTCACCAATCTACGTTTACCCCTGGATTCCTTCTCCTCCTCTGTGCACCGAAAATACGGTCGTGGCGTTGTGGGGCGCTCTGGGTGTTTTTAATGTGGCCCTGCGTTGTGGCCTAACCCGGTGCTCGCTTTCTATCGCTCATGCTGTAGTTGAAGTGTTTTTATGACGTAGTCATTATTATTTTATTGTTTGTTAAGGCAAGGAGTCTCGATGGGTCTTAGGCATCGACACTTTTTCATGACTTTCTTGGGTAATTTTTCAGCATTGATATGTTAGACCAATGGCAGATGCATTGTTTTTTTTATTTCTTTACCTATGGAAATAAACCGGAGAACCTGGACGAAACCCATGCAGAACAGGGAGAGAGCACGCAAACTCCACACAGAAGGGAGCCTGAGTCAGGAACCAAACCAAGGCCCTTGTTGTTGTGAAGCGAGAGTGTTACCACTGGGCCACCACCCACTCTGCTGCCCTTTAACTGGCGAATGACTGCAGAGAAGGACACGGGAGGAGTGGCACCGCTCCCTGCTGCCCAACGCCAGCTCCTCAACAGGAAATTAAACCAACCTCTCCTGTGAGCTGCCGAAAGCGGCGATCGATCGAATTTAAATTGCCTTCTGTTTATCATTCTGCGTCACCATGACCCTGGTGTCTGTGCATCACCCTGACCCTGCTGTTTGTGCGTCACCCTAACCCTGATATCTTTTGTGGTTTGTGTGATGCGCAGGTGCCAGCGCAACTTTGTGGGCATCTACTGCCAGCTGGATAACCGGTGCGCCAGCTCGCCGTGCCAGAACGGCGGCACGTGCAGCACCGTGGTGCGGGGTGGTGTGCCGGACTATGCTTGCGAGTGCCCGTTGGGCTTCATGGACCCCGTGTGCCTCACCCCCGCCGACAACGCCTGCCTCGGTGTGCCGTGCCACAACGGCGGCACATGCCGCCTGCTCTCCCTCCACAGATTCGAGTGCCACTGCCTCCTCGGGTGGAGTGGTACGTTCCACACGCCAGCCTGGGTAGTACCGCAGGGCGATCGCGTGAGGCGGTACGAGACTCGCTTGGCGGGAGGGAATGAGATATGGGTTGACTGGCAGATGCACCGACATGTGCTGCCCACTGTGTGAACGGTGGTACATAGCCACGCATGCACACTGCTGTTACACACATGTGCCTTTGGCACGCAAGGTGTTTTTTTATGCTCGGTGACATTCACGATCCACAGTGATATCCACCTCAAATGAGCATCTAGGCGGTGCTCATCTCCTGTTTACCACCCTGAGCCTGTGGTTGAAACTACAAATTCCTATGGCGGGGGTGAGTATACCCTTAGGACAAGCACTTGATTTTTGACACAAAGCAGTGCTCATTTCTTTCCACCCCAGAGGGATGATGGGCCGAGTCAAACCCCCCCCACCCCAGAGCAGGAATTGAACTAACCCTGACTCTCCCCCGTGCGTCTCCGTGTTCGTGACGCAGGCAAAACGTGCGAGAAGGCCGACCCGTGTGCCTCCAACCCCTGCGCGCACGGCGGTGCCTGTCGCGCCGTGGGCTCACGCTACGCCTGCGCCTGCCGGCCCGGCTTCTCGGGGCCCATGTGCCGCGCCGACGTGGACGAGTGCGCCGCCAGGCCCTGCCACAACGGGGGCTCTTGCGCCAACGTGCCGGGCTCGTACGCGTGCGCATGCCCCGCTGCCTACACTGGCCGCCACTGCGAGACGGCGTACGTGCCCTGCGCCCCGTCGCCCTGCCTCAACGGGGGCACCTGCCGGCAGACGGGCGACACGGCCTACGACTGCTCCTGCCTGCCAGGTGACGGCTACCACGTGCCGCGGCGTCGCACTCGGGGTTGCCGTTACGACGGCGCGCTTTCCCAGGGCCGTCTCGCCGAGTCTCCGCTCGTTTTTCAGGAGGGTCCTGCTGAGTTTGCGCAGTAAGGGGGGGAGCGGTATTGCTGTCGTGTGCTACCGGACCTGCCAGTCAGGACGCGTCAGTTAGGAAGTTCCTGTCAGGAGCTGCCAGTCGGGACGCGCCAGTCGTGACGCGTCAGTCAGGCAACTCACCCTTGCTGTGGCACGTGCCTTTCTGCCATTGAACCTTACCAGGGATTGAGACTGGTTATTTGAACTTTGTCTGGCACATATTCTGGTATGTGCTGTCAGTTGGTGACTTAAAGTTATTCAGCTGTGTAGCCTCATAACGACCACTCATGTCTACTGTGGGGCTAAAAATACCCCCCAGAGAGAGCTCCTCTGGTGGGTATTTTTGTCTTTGTCTTCCACCCTGCCAGACATCTTGGAAGAGGTGGTCGTAACCACACTTTACCCCACCACACGCGGCCTGGCCGATTGACTAACCGTGGTGGTATCATTTATCCTGCTGAGTGGACAGAGGTGGGAGATTGAATAAACGTTTCCCCATTGTTTCAAGTGCCACTCCAGGAGGTTGAACTGGTGACCTCTGGATTGCGAGCCCAGTGCGCTAAAACCACTATGTGGATATTCTATGAATTTAATATTGCAGTCTGCAGTCACTCACTCTGAACTGGATAAACCAATCATTTCCTGCACCATAGCTACAACACGCGCAGCTGAGCATCGTAGCCGCACGCACGCACAGGGAGCCATGAGGCCGTGGCGTCGCGCGCGTCTGGATGGTGGATTGGCATCCCCCGTAATCGCCTCGATCCTCCATTCCTTGCTGGCTGTGCTCACCAGCGGACACGCTTTTCCAAACCTCACCTGCTCTTGGCGCACGCGAGGTTGCGAGGTCGTGTCAGCCAAAAGTGCGTACTTGGCGCAGGGTGCGCCCTCGAGCTGTGGAGGAACAGCTTCTCGCGGCTGGCTGCTGCTGCTGCGTCCCATTGAAAGCCGCATCGGTGCCACTCCCGAACGGGTCGTGTGGACGAGCGTTATAAATACGAGCGGTATGAACGCATTCGCGTGTCTTCCATGCGACGACGCCAATGACTATTTTGTGTTACGGTGGGGTGCGTACTGCCAGGCCCCACCGCCGTGACTTCGCCCCCCGGTGACGTCACCTCTTGGGCTCGTTCCAAGTTTCGGTCTCCTAAAATTTCCTAACATGAGAAAGTTTTCTTAAGAATAGCTATTTTGCAATATCCGCGCTCAGCATTTCTTGTGATATTTAAAGTTACCAGCCCAGTTAATTAAATGCGTCGCGACACGGTGAGTATTTGCAGCCCTGATACTTGAAGTGGCGCGTCAGCCTTGTAGCGCGAGCAGCTATGGGGTAAATCATCCTGGAGCTGGATTAATATTCCAGTTCGAGAAACACAAAACTAGAAGCAATTGTAGAAATGCAGAGGTTGTGAAGAATATTTTAATTTTCATTGTGCATGGGAGATTTCAATTCATAAGAGGTTTTTTGGGTTAGATCGCGTAAATATGTAGTCGCACTCTTAGACTTGGAGGCAGTGCATTTATTTAGTTCCAACACAACAGGGTGACTTCACCCTTTAACAAGACAACGACCTAGGGTGGTGACCACCCTGGCTAACTACACTGGTTACTGAGTAACTATTAACTCCGGACCCGGGATCAACAACATACTGCCCGGGTCCACGTGCTGGAAGACTCGCAGACCGGAGATCGTAGACGAAGGGTTTCGTCCCTGGGACGGACAACCAAGATCCCTTTCCAGCGTGGCCGGCTCTGACCTTGGCCACGCCCCCCTTCCAGAACCGTCACGAAGAGCCTGGGTTTGAATCACGTGACCCTCCTAGCCCCCTCTTGGGGGTCCCCCTGTCATTCAAACCGGTCACGTGTCTTCCTCGATCAACCAGTGTCATGGCCTTACCCGACCTTCCCCTTATATTGGCACACACACACACCGTGCCCTCTAGGGCCGGCACTGCACTGACAGCATGTTGCCATCCAGCGATGTCACTCCACGCACACCGTGCCCCTCTAGGGCTGGTACTGCACCCAGAACATGGTGACATCCAGCGATGTTTCTACATCACCCCTCCCCCCCTCCTTCGTAAAACCCAGCGGTCTCGGCTGTCAACTCCCCCCTAAAAACAGAACGAAGCCCTCTAGCACGCCTCAACAAATACATATCAACAACTGGTATGTACAATATGCACACTATATACAGTGACGAACGGGGGAAGGGAACAGAGGGACAGAACACAACAATAGGGCAATAACACAATAGAAGAGGGAGAAAGAAAAAAAAACGTACTAACACACAATCTCGGGAACCCCTCCCAGCACCAGCATCACCCACCCTCAATGTGTAACAAGACCCGTGAGCACAATAAAGGCCAGGTGCAGCCAATGACCAATACGACTGACGAGTGCGACAACCAACCGACGGCGTGGGAGTGTGTGTGTGTGGGGGTCACGCGAACCGGAGAGTCTTGGAACGAGTCCTTGTAGCCGGGCCCCCAGGCGAGGTGGGCATAAGCTCCCTGAGATCTTGTTTAGCCGACGAAAATCAACACAAAACCGCAAGGAGCCGGCAGGCGCAGGCGTAGCGTGAGCCCACGGCGCGACAGGCACCGCCGTGCGCGGAGGGGTTGGAGGCACACGGGTCGGCCTTCTCGCACGTTTTGCCTGCGTTACGAACACGGAGACGGAGATGCACGGGGGAGAGTCAGGGTTAGTTCAATTCCTGCTCTGGGGTGGGGGGGGTTTGACTCGGCCCATTATCCCTCTGGGGTGGAAAGAAATGAGCACTGCTTTGTGTCAAAAATCAAGTGCTTGTCCTAAGGGTATACTCACCCCCGCCATAGGAATTTGTAGTTTCAACCACAGGCTCAGGGTGGTAAACAGGAGATGAGCACCGCCTAGATGCTCATTTGAGGTGGATATCACTGTAGATCGTGAATGTCACCGAGCATAAAAAAACACCTTGCGTGCCAAAGGCACATGTGTGTAACAGCAGTGTGCATGCGTGGCTATGTACCACCGTTCACACAGTGGGCAGCACATGTCGGTGCATCTGCCAGTCAACCCATATCCCATTCCCTCCCGCCAAGCGAGTCTCAACCGAAAAAGATTTTTGCGGATTGGCGCACTGTCACCCGTGTCAATATGGTGTCGCAGCAGTTTAGTACAGCCAATATTGTATTTGTGTCGACTAAAAACGTCGGAAAACTCGCGCAGAAGGGTTTGTAGCTTATCACGCTGTGAGTCGGACAGGTCCGATGATCCCGCGCAAAGCGCATCCAGCCACCCCTCATCACGGTCCGAATGCGGTTGCGACGGAGGAGCGGTGCTCATCTCTCCAATGACCGGTTCCTCACAGGGTACTGGCGTTGCGGGCGCAAGCACGGTCCCTTGAGGAACCACAGCCGTTCGCAACCCAACATTGAGGACTGCGATGAAGGGGTCCCCGTCCCCTTTCACAATGGTCTAGGCCGCTATCAAATCAGGTCCGTTGACCCCAGCCCTAGACGGTCCCAACAGAACACTCCGATCCCCAATCTCCTTAGCGAATGGTCGACGCAGCCTAAGAGGCACGAGCATCTGAGCTCCCGGCGATACGCGTACCGTCCTCGCAACAAGCGCCTGTACCGTCGAAAATGCCGTACGAACAGTAGCGGGGGAGGAAAAGAACATCATACGTCGGCCCGACGGGAGTTCGATGCAGCCTTGGTCGATCAAGATTCGAATTGGCATTTTGGCCAAGAAGTCCGTCCCCAACAGGCACGGAACTGCCAGCGAGGAGGAGACCAATACCGGCCCGGATAATTTGATGTCCCCAATACAAATTTACGCGCGGATCTGTCCGATAATGCCCAGCGAGCCCCCGTTGGCAGCATAGCACGGAACATCAACGGGGAGCAAAGGATGGCTTTGAACGGGAAGAATGTTATAAATTAAATCGTACACAATGGTCGCCGATGCTCCCGTATCAACTAAGACCCGCACCTCAACCCCATCAATATGCCCCACAACGTCCGACGACCCCGCCGACGCGGCAACAACGCGATGGGTCAACTCAGACCACTGGCTCGGTTGGAACGCCCTCTCCATCGTGGCACCTTTCGACGCAACGACAGGCGATTTCTGACCCCCGTTCGTTGCAGTGCGTGAGTGTGTCACAGGTGTGTGCGTAGGCCAAACATGTGGGGTGCCACGACTTGCCGGAGTTTGTTGGTGAGCCTTGGGTAGAGGCGCTGTCGTCCGGCCGAGGCGTCGCACCGCGCTGTCGAGGAGCCTGGCATCCCGAAGCCACATGGCCCCGGATGCCACAGTTGTAGCACCGCGTGAGCGCCCCAGACGGCTTGGGTTGATCCTGGTGACTCGGCCCGTCCTGAGCTGGCCGGCCCCCGGATCTCCATTTTGTCGGGCGACCCACAGCGCAGACCTCTTCCGATGGGAGGGTGGCTGCAGCCACGGTATGCCTGGCCGCCGCCTTGCTGGCCTTGCGACGTTGGGACAGCAAGTTTGCGTGGATGTGCCGTGCGGCCCGCAGGGAACACATCTCCTTGTCGTCTTGCGCCAAGACGACGATGTTCAAATCGTCCGCCAACAGCAATATCTTCTCAGCCACCATAGCGTTCACCCCTTCCTCGTCCATCCGCGGGAAAGCCGTCTTCGCCAGGGCCAGGAGAGCTGTGCGGTATGCCAGGGGCGATTCCTTGGTGCCCCGCTGACGATCGTAAAACAGCTGTCTGCAGTCAGAAGGTGGTCCGTAGACTGCAGACAGGAGTCGAAGCACCATCTTCAGCGTGGCGCGCGCCGATCTTGGCGCCGAGGTGAGGGTAGCGAGGGCGTCACTGTCAAGCATCGCCGGTAGCGCGCGTAGTGCTTCGTCGTCCGTCCATCACGACATTTTTTGGTGAGCGAGGAAACGTCTTTGGAAGGCTCCCCAGTCGCCGTCTTTCCCCACAAACTCTTTGAGCTCCGGCAATTGCTGCTGGAACGAGGCCTCCGCAGCCGTAGATCGCCAACCGTCGTTCCCGCCAATTCGTACAGTATCGGCGGGAACGGCGGGCGCCATCAGCGGTCGCACTGCTGGTGACGCGCTGGCCGCTGATTGGCGTTCGCCGTCGCCGGCTGCTGTTGATGACGTGGCGGCTTCTGGTTGGCGACTGTCGGTCACCTGATGTAGCCCGGCCCCGCCCTCAGCACCCACTGTACTGATGGCGGCAAATCCAACTTCCAGCCCCGTTGAAATGGCGGGAACTGGCGTTGCGTGTCGTCCGACGTCGCCCCGTGCTGCTCCTCCAACCCCCAGGCGAGTGATTTCCTCCAACGTGGCGGCTGCCGCGTAGAGTAGCTCCGCCAGGCGGGAGTGAGCCAGCCGCACTCCGTCAGCGGACGGTCCCCACCCGTCCGGCCGCTGCGGTGTGGGTGGACTCGGCTCCGGTTGCTCGGATTCGCCTTCGGCGATCTCGGGTGAGTCGGCCGAGGTGTCCTCCTCCCCCGGTTCCTTGGTACGGGCCGTCCGTCTTGTATCCATCTTTAGAAGACCACTTCTGACTCCAGTTGTAGTAGGTTCAAGGAGGCTTGGACGACGTAGTTGGAGGCACACTTATTTATTGAACGTTCCACTATATACAGGCCAAGATATACAACACTCGAAGTGGTATCGGCCCCTTCACCCGCCTAACAGGGAGATCCCACAATCTCTATCCCGGCTAGCCTACTCCCAGGTCCTCCACTACAGCTGGGATCACGGCACCCTGAGTCCCCAGACCGGCTCTTATAAGAACATCGGCTCTGGGCTCTCGGGGCCACGCCACTGGCTTGCCCTGGTCGGTCATTAGAAGGAAGGCAATCCAGGGGAATCCCAGGGCCTATCTAGCGGGTCTTCTTTCTTCGCTGGTTTAAGCTAAACACTGAACCCCGAGCCCACCAGCTGACCGCCTTATATAGCAACTCCCCCACCGAGGGGTGGGGCCGTGGGGGATCACAGCGCCGTTTTAGCCCCCCAGGCTAAACGGTGCGGACGTGGATGTAAGCATCCTTCCGCGTGCGGGCATAACCACCCCTGGTGTGTTTTTCGCCCTCCCGTAACACCTCTACACCTGTAGTAAGGAGAGTTGATGGCTTGAGTGGAAGGTCGTGAGGAGGAAGAGGAGGTGGTGATGTTATTGTTTTGAAGGGGAGTCCCCTTTGTGTGGGCAAGCGTCATGCACGCTGGCCATATGTGTCTCAGCCGTACAGGTTCTTTCAAGTCGCGATTGCCCATTCGACCTCCGAATTTCGTTCGGTTTCCGGGGCAAAAAATGTTCGGAAATATCGTTCGAACACCGATTTGTTCGGGTTCTGGTGTGTTCGGTCTCCGAGGTTTGACTGTAAGATTGGAGAGCTGATATATCAATATAGTAAAAGAATAGTCTTGCAGGACTTCCAACCAACATGAAAGCTGACCAGACGGCTGTTCAATGCGCAGCGCGTACTGTAGTGCTGCATGGTCAGAGCGCACCTCAAAGTGCCTGCCATAAAGGTAGGGGCAATACTGCTGCACAAAAAAAACTATAGCCAAAAGTTTCGGCGTTTCACATAGTATCGCTGCTCGGCCAGAGACAGTACTCTGCTGCATTATGCCACAATGCTCTCCACGCCATCCACGACTTCAGACAGAACGGCGCCAATTCCGGTTTTACTAGCGTCCGTATCAAGGACGAACGGGAAGGATAAATCGGGGTATCTGAGGGGAGGGGCGTTCACCAGGCCATCCCGGAGCGCAACAAATGCGGCCTCCTCTTCCCCCCAATGAAATTTCTGACCCTTTGCCGTCAGGCCGTGGAGAGGCTTGGCGATAGTGGCGAACCCGGCGACAAAACGGCAGTAGTAGGACACAAATCCTATAAAACTCCGCACCTCACCCATGGACTTGGGGGTCGGTCAAGAACGCACGCACGCAGTTTTGTCCAGGTCCGTCGCTATCCTTGACTTACTTTGTGGCCAAGGTACCGAACTGATGTTTGAAATGGATGACACTTCTGTGGTTTAAATTTGAGGTTCGCCGCACACATTTTAAGAAAGACAGCGTGTAATCGTTCCAGATGTTCCTTAAACGTGCGGCTAAAAACAATAAGATCATCAATATATATTAGACACGAATCCAACTGGATGCCAGCTAGAACCAGTTCCATTAGCCACTGGAACGAAGCTGGAGCGGAGTGAAGACCCATCGGAAGTCGATTCAATTCAAATAAGCCTTGTGGTGTGCGAAATGCGGTCTTCGGCTTGGAAGACTCATCCAGAGGGAATTTCCAAAATCCCGATAGGAGGTCAAGCATTGAAAAATAATGTGCCCCTGCCAGAGCATCCAGGGAATCATCCATTTGTGGGAGGGGTATGCATCAGCCACATACATTTGAGTAAGTTTGCGGAAGTCGACGCAGAAGCGCAAACTACCGTCCTGCTTCTTAACAAGAACGATCGGGGCCTCCCATGGACTAATGGATGGCGAGATAATATCAGCGGCCAACATCTTATCAACCGCCAGCCTTACGTAGTCCTTCTCTTTGGGGCTCAGCCGGTAGGGATTCTGCCGGATGGGGCGGCATTGCCCGTATCGATGTGGTGACTCAAAAGGGTATTGCTAATCACATCGGAGAATTCCTGCAAAGGCGCCCGCAACTCCTTCCTTTGAGTCTCGGACAATTCTGGGTTTGCGGAGCAGAGTGCATCCATCCACTTCTCATAGGAGTGCTGCTGCGGCTCCGTAACCAAAGCGGGCGACGCGTGGGCTAGCACGGTACCCTGCTGTATAACTGACGTGTCCAACCCCGCATTGAGGACCAGAATGAATGGTTCCTGGTCATTGAACACCAGAGTCTGGGCCCCAACCAACATCAACCCACGAACGGCTTTGTTTGAGGGCCCTAGAAGGATTCATCCCGCAGTTGCCTCCTGGTCAAGTGGCTTCCGAAACCGCAAGGGCACTAGCATTTGCGCCCCGAGAGGAATTGTTACGGTTTTGCTCGCAAGCACTTGTACCGTAGCGTAGGCCGTATGCAATCCAGTGGGCGAAGGTAAAAAGGCCAACCTGCGGCCCAATGGCAACTCGACACATCCCTGATCTATTACAATTTTCAGGGGCATCTTCCCCAGGAAATCCCAAGCAAGCAGGGAATGGCAAGGGACGTCGAAACAAGAACTGGTCCCGTCAATTTGATCTCTCCAATGCACACTTCTGCCGTTATTTGTCCAATAATGCCCAATGAGCCGCCATTTGCGGCAAAGCACGGAACCCCGACGGGACACAGGATACGACACTTTCGGGGCAAGATGTTATAAATAAATTCAGAAATGATGGTCGCAGACGCACTGGTATCGACGAGCATCCTAATTTTTATATTTCCTGTATCATACCAATAACAGCGGACGAACCCGCAGCCGCGGCAACTACCCTATGAGCCAACTGACTACTGACCCAGTCGGAGTGGCCAGCCGACCCTGGGACGGACAACCAAGATTCCTCTCCGGCGTGGCTGGCTCCGCCCTTGGCCACGCCCCCCTTCCAGAACCGTTAGGAAGAACCTGGGTTTGAATCACGTGACCCTCCTAGCCCCCTCTTGGGGGCCCCCCTGCCATTCAAACCGGTTACGTGTCCTCCCAGGTCAACCAAAGTGTCATGGCCTTACCCGACCTTCCCCTTAGGTCGGTACACACACCGTGCTCTCTAGGGCCGGCACTGCACTTACAGCATGGTGCCATCCAGCAATGTCACTAAAAATATATAAACGTGTCGTTAAAACCCACCACCACCCGACACAGCCAACTAGTAAGGGTTCAATCTTGATTTGAAGCTTCCGTGACTGCAGGAATCCATACTCTTTGGTTCTTTCGGTAAAGTCACGTAGATAGAAAATTAATAGATCATGATGTTTCGATCGCAACACAAGCGACCGTCTTCAGGTGAGAGAGAGAAAGCTACTGAAACAAGGTCTTATGTAGGCCTGAGTAGCTTTCTCTCTCACCTGAAGACGGTCACTTGTGTTGCGATCGAAACATCGTGATTTATTAGTTTTCTAGTAAGAGTTGTCATGTTAACAGAAAATGCCAATTCGTCACGAGTACAGCACACTGGTGTGTTGGAGAGCCAAGCCACACTATTTACAATCTGAGTACGACGTTTCGCCAGTAATTATAACTAGCTTCATCAGGCGACAGCTAGATTTGTGGAGGTGTCTGTTTCATTCCTTATATAGAGGCGTAGATGTGGTATATCACGCTTCTGCGCTCTTGTGCCACGTGAGGGGGGGGATTATTGAGTTATCGTACATTATGCATATACATTATGCGATCTTGTCCTTCCTGTCTATTGTGTGTATTAAAATATCCATACCAACGGTAATCCCTATTGACGTAAGCATGCATTTAAATTATGTATCGCTTCCACGCAGCACAAAGGCGGTAGCTATCCGAACGGATTTATTTTTATTTTATTATTTCAATTTCGGTAGATTCTCTCATTAGTCTTGGCCAGTAGTAGCTAGTTTTGCACAGAACTTCAATATTATCAAAATCAATTGAGTTTCCTTGTTGGCACGCGTGTTCTGACAGTAGCAGAACAGAGTTAGACTTCACAAATCTGGCTGTCGTTGATGAAGCTAGTTTTAATTACTGGCGAAACGTCGTACTCAGATTGTAAATAGTGTGGCTTGACTCTCCAACACACCGGTGTGCTGTACTAGTGACGAATTGGCATGTTCTGTTTACGTGACAACCCTTACTAGTTGGCTGTGTCGTGTGGTGGCAGGTTTTAATAACACATGTATATATTTACGCAATCTAACCCAAAAAACCTCTTATGGATGATATTGGTCGCGAAAGCCGACGTGTTAAACTGAGATTTCAATTAATCGTCGCATTCTAGAATTCATCGTTACAAATACATGCACACACAACTTCCGAGCGTGACATTATTTTGAATCGTTTGCACTTTTAATGTAGAATTGTTTTCCTTTCTCGACCTTTGCCTGCGCACGGATTTATTCTAATGGGGACGCTCAGCAGGGCCGTGCCGAGCCGACATTTGGCAGCAGGTAAGCCCCTCCGTGCTGCGGTGCCGGCCGAGCTGCACGCCGCCACCTCCCCCGCTCCGTTCCCTGGACCCCCCCCTCCAAGCCCAATCTGGCTCTGGGGGCAGAGCGGCGCTGGGGGTGGCTGCCCTAATGCGTTTTTCCACTGGAGGTATCGGCTCTCTGCGCGTCGGCACTTCCCATATAAAGCAGTGGCGGTGGTGGCAGCTTGTGTTGAGTGCCCGCACTGCTGGTATGCATGCCTCTAATTAGCCGCCTGTGAGTGTCATGTGGCGAGCTTCCCCCTGGATCCGCATTGAGGGCGGCCGCTCGTAAAGGGACCCACGCGGGCTTCCTGTTGTCGGGGCCGTGGCTTGTCGTGGCGCGATCGACCCACATGGTATAATGTAATTACGGCGTTAAATGGTCCAATTTGTTAACGTCGCCCCGAACAACTTAAACTTAAATCAACAGAGGTGTCCACTGTCAGGAAGCGGGACGCGCCGTCGCTGCGGCAGACGCGCCGGTGCGAAGCGAGGTTTCGCTGCTGCTGCTGCCCGCCCCGTGCTTCTCGCGGTTTTGCTGCTGAGCCCTCCGCTGCATCCTCAAGTCGCACCCCTGAATTCGGTTCCTAATAAAAAGCTCCCAGCAAGTGGAGTAAAACGTCAGATACTGCGCCAAATATTACACGCGGTTCAACCCGTAAGTGCACCGGAGAGAAATTAAGCCACCGCGTGTAGCATTCTTAGAATGGACCGGAATGGGCAAACTGATCGTACCCGCGTCGAATCGCGTTCCGTGAGTTTACGTTCGATGCTGTGTGATTTGGCTGCTGCGGCGGCGGCGCAGGCTTCGAAGGAAGGGATTGTGACGTGAACGTGGACGACTGCCCGGGCAACCGCTGCGACAACGGGGCCACGTGCGTGGACGGGGTCAACACATACAACTGCCAGTGCTCCCCGCAGTGGACCGGTAAGCGGCGGGCACCCGTCTGGGTGCGCGAGTTTCACCTCGCCTCCAGGGCTGGGTGGAGGCGTCGCGGGCAAGGTTTATTCTGGACTGTCTCTCGGCCGTTTTGTGTGGAGGAATTGGGATCTGTCGAGCATCGATGTATATCCAACGTTCTCCCAGCGATTTGCATGTTATTGACTACTTAGCTTCAACTAAGCACATGTCCTCACTCTCATCTGTCCCCTCCAAAAACAAAAAACAAAAAATTCACACCTTGCAAAAATTTCAACAACATTGCTTCAACACAAACAAATTCTAGACCGGTTTTGAGCTAGGCTGTTTAAACCAATGCTGATGGTAGAGTCAGATGTTAATAAGCAGCCAGGTCGATGAACTTCTAGACATTTATAGGCTAAGGGCCCTCTCTCTCTTAGACGTGGGCCCTAGCTCGACGCAAAACTCTGTAATACACAATAACATAAACAATAATAGGAAGAGTCTGTAATGAGACAATCACCGGGGCTCGGTGCCAAGATTCCACTTGGCACGTAGAGCGGGTGGCAGTGCGGGCACAGGGACCCGGAGCCTCCTGCCGTAGAGCCAGTTCTCTGTGTGGTCATGCAGGCGCGGGCAGGGGACGGGGTAGGGAGGAACCCGCGGGGGAGGGGGTGAGATCCATGGGAAGGATCCCGTGGGAGGGGGAGGGACCGGTCAGGCAGTGGGGAGCAGGGAGGGGGCACTGTGTGTGTTTGTGTGTATTCGTGTGTATATGAGTGCGTCTGTCGTTTGAGAGCGGAAGAGTAGTGGTTGGCGTGCTGTGCTATGAACCCAGCGACCCGAATTCGATTCCCACTCGTGGCCATCCACACCAGTAAGGCTTATCTGAACTGTTCCTGGACCTCCCCTAGGTTGACTCAGCTTTAAACGAGTACCTGGTATGGCGGCCAGGGGTGGTACTGGCCACCCACCCCCTCGCTAACAGCACTTGCCCCAAAGCCTGTGAAGGCTATACAGGAGGGGGGGGGGGGGGGTGGAAGCTTTGTGTCCGTAATTGAGTGTGTGTGCTTGTGTGTGTGTGTGAATGAGAGTCTGCACTCTGTTGCGGTTCCCTGCCGGCCCACCGGTAGTTTCTATTTGACTGTAGAATGATTCCTGTCACTGTGCAACATCAAATGGTAAAAACGTGTCCATTGGTGAATTATAAGAATAGGTTTTACCCCTTCTGGCAATAAAACAGGAGGTGTTAAGATGTTCAGACACCAAATAGATACCTATTCGGTGTTTGAATATCTTAACATCTGAACATCTCCTGTTTTTTTGCCAGAAAGGGTAAAACCTATTCTTATTTTTTTAATTTTGGATACTGGCAAAAATGTGCTGTAGTGTCCATTGGTGTTATCAGGTTGGAGGCTTTAGAGTGTGACAAACGTAAGCAACAATATACGTGCAAAAGTGTGTGGACAACCTACTTGCTGCTCTGCCAAGTAGCACTGCATATTTGGGAAGTGTCTCGCACGCACGAACACGCACGCGATGATCTCCGTGTGCTCCGGCAACACCGCCCTGCGAAGCCACGCTTGTCACGCTGCGCTCTCACACCCAGTAGTAACCAGCCAAGATAATTTTGCCCGAAGATCATTCCGCCGCTGCCCATTGTTGCAACGGTGAAATGGTTTGTTTAGTTTTTCACACGAGAGTTGCCTGCCGCCTCGTAGAAAGGTGCCGGCGGCCAGACGGGCACGAGCAGAATGTTCGTTATGAGCAGGCGCGACGTTTAGCAAACGAGGCCTTGCGTCAGCGTTGCCACTCGGCAGCGCAAGCCGCCCCTCGCCCCTGGCTCTGCTGCTGGGCGTTTCTGTCCCAGAAGCCAAGGATGTTCGCTGAGATGCTCTGGGAAACTGTCAAAGCAAAATTGTTTATGATTATGACATGTTTGTACAATATTAATATAACATGAATACGACCTGAAAAATTACTCCCATTTAACTTGGTGTGCCATAAAAAGCTGACGAGTAACTTAAGTCATCGTGCACCCATTATTTTATGATTATTTATTATTCTTGTTTACCGAGGAAAGCCTCACTGAGGCTCAAGACTGTCATGAAGGAGAGTCCTGCCTCTCAGGTGTACAGACGATTGGCCCAATGTGAGAGATAGCCGTCAGGCCTTCGTGTCTTCAGGCTTTTCATCTCTCGTGTGCCGTCTCTCTTGCTGGCGAGGTTTCATGAAGTTAAGTCTACTTTGTGCTCCTGTGCTGAGTTGCCCTGCCGATTCCGAGGTCCACCCATTGGCTGGTTCAGCCTGTTACCCCGTGACCCTGTGACCCAGGAAACGAGTTTTATAACGAGGTGCATCGCTCTCGCAAGTGAGACTGCCGGTCTCTCTTCAATTCTCACCAAGTTCAACAAATTAACTTGGTCGCTGTGTCTCAGAATGCTAGAGAGCTCAGACTTACCTTCCAAATAATCTTGGCGAGGTCAACAGGAAAGGGTGCCGCGGTGGGCGAGATGTTAACTACCTTGCCTGGTATACAGGAGGTCGTGAGTTCGATCCCGACCATGATGCCTGGTGTATATTTGGAGTTTGCATGTTTCTCTCCCCGTGATCACGTGGATTTTTCTCTGGTTTTCTCCTCCACGTTTAGAATGTATATGCGTTTAAAGTATTTGGCTGCTATAAATGTCCACATAAGCCACTTTTTGAGCTATAATTTGTGGCCAGGTCACTTCTGAAAAAGAGTTAAAGCTCAGTGGGGCCTTCCCTGTTAAAATAAAAATAGTTGAGTTTGGAAAGACACACAAGGGAACGTATCGGTTACCTGTGATGTGCACGCACGCCACCTCTCACGTGGTCCAGATGGGAGCTTGCGAGCTGCTGGGACCTGGAGCCCTCCCTTGCCACCTATGCGGCTGCAGCTCTTTACCGACCCGGTTCGCGTACGATCCGTAAACCACAGATGTGACGACGCCCATCGGAATTATCTCGCACACCTACATTTGACAGGGCCTCTGCACGAGAGCATCGCCGCATGCCTCGGCCTCCTGACATTGTCTCAAAAATAAAACGCTGGACAAATAAATGCGCTTATTATTGTGAACGTTTTATTTCCACGAGACACGCGTTTTCCCGCACCTTTGCGTGCCCACACGATGCCAGTTGTAACCACGTGAGTTGGAGCGCCGAGCAACGTGGGTGGCCATTCTCTGCTTCCATCCGTTATCTGGCCCAGTTCACCCACTGATGAACAAGGCGAGGACTCATTGCTACCCACGTGAGAGGCAAAATCATGTAGTTAGTTTGCATGTGCGGTGACTGTACATTTCCTCTAAGTGGACAAACTGGTTTCATATTTGTGCCCACTGCTACTCGGGTTACCATTTAAAATGTATTTCATTATGTCGTGTGACCACTTTATAAGTCGAGCCGTGTTCCCATGCTCTCTCTCCTTCCCATGGGTTAAGCCCTGAAGACACAAGACTATAAACCACTCTTCAAGAGCCAAAGCCACGCATTACGTCTTTATCAATTTATTTTACACGGGGAGGGGGGACGAGTGCTGTGTTTTTTTGCCATGAGCTGTGTAGGTGTTTAGCCCGGGCAGCTTTACAAGTGGCGTCATTTTTCTCAGCCCATTGTCGCCACTTTTTCACGAGAGTCTCGCCAGCTCGTTGACACACCCCCCGCGATTATTTTGTGAGCCAGTTCTATCCATGACTCGTGATAGTTATTAATAACGCTCCGGGTTTGGGGCAGCGCTGAAACCTCCCACGTGCCCCTGGCTCTGTGCCCACCCCCACCGTTCAACTCTCTCCCCTCTTCCCGTGCGAAACTCTTGGTTCTCATTGCGCAAGACCTTTGCGTGCTCCCTCGGCATGTGACGGTTCGGTGAAACTGCGACGGTGATGGATCTGTGCCCAGGCCGGGACCGGCGTGTTTTCCCGTCGCGTCCTATTTGTCAAGGAGGTTTTTGATTATTTCCATCCTCGGTGATCTGTCAGTCTTTCCGGCCGTAGCCAATCCCGTGCAGGGGCATTCTGTCAGTGAATCGGGGGGGGGGGGGGGGAGGCGTCCCATCCGTGCTTCAGAGTTAGCTTGTGTTGAACCAATGCTGCTGAATATTATGCACTTCCCAGAAGGCCGTGTGAATGATGGGATGTGCAAAACTACTTTCTTTGCTTATGTGCAGGGTCATATCTGTTGAGAAGGCATCTTGCCTGCTTGTTTATGTTGTTCCATGGTTAATGTGTTCTTCTCTCCCCTGCAACGGTGGGGGAGGGTGAGGAGGGGTTAGGGGGTTTGTATGTTCATAGGATCACCACTTATGCTGATTCCCCACATTTTTTTTATTCAGTCAACCCCAATGGGTTGATTGGCTGTGAGTCGAATCCTGTTTGGTGTTTAAACTCACAACCAAACCTTCTGGGAAGCCGTGTGCATGAGGTCATGTCCCTCAAAAGGTTTTGCTCAGTATTTTGCACGTTTTACTCATTCAATATTCTTCAGGAAGTTGAGGAGTGTTACTCCAAATACAATTTAATAACGAGATAATCATAGACCTCCGACACGTCGTTTCTTTTCGGGTTCGAGTTCAGTTTTGCAAAAGTACTGCTGCCAGCTCCTCCGTCACGTCTTCAACTTCATCAATTCCATCTCGATGTGATCCCAGGCTGCCTGCGATCTCGTCACCTCGCTTCTGCACGTGTCCTGTTTTCTCATGTATCTTCAGTCCGTTTGGCAGCCTACATTGTTAAGTTCTTATCACATTTAGCCAGGTTGTGTAGGGTTGGGTCTGCGCACATTGAAGAAATCGCAGCGCCAGTAGAGAACCCCTTAGTTTCGCAGGGGAGACGCTCGGCAATCCACTTGCTGTACTGCAGGGCTGGGAGTTGCACAGAGCACTCAGTCGTTCACTCGAGTCACTCGAGTCACTCGCACGCAGGTGGTCAGTCGTCTCCTTTTTCAGTCTTATATAGCTACTTCCACGGTTACTATTTCTGTAAATCATTTCCTTGATTGCTCCACTCGTATTAAAGACCCGGTCTATACCAGCGACTGTCTATTTCGTCTCATCTATGTTGGTCGACTACCACACTGCAGAACACAACCACTCACTACCCATTCCTCCACCCACTCTGTCTTTCACTCACACACTCATTCACCACACTGCAGGTCACAGCAACTCATTTACCCATTCACACACACACACTCACTCTCTAAATCTCACACTCACTCACACACTCACCACACTGCAGGTCACAACACTTCTCTTCCTGCGTCTTCCCTTGCGCTGCTCCACTTGAGAATTCCCTGCCATTTTCTCTTTCCTCCCCCCCCCCAACCTCTTACAGTCATAACCTTGCTTGGTTAAAAACTTGTTCACTCTAATCTATTACACACAATCACTGTGCTGTTTGTTGCTGGCAGCTCGACGTGTTGGGCCTTTGGGGCTGTGCTCGTTAATGCTGCGATGACTCTAATAAGACTGTGTTGGTGTGTTGCTGGCCATGTGATGTACATTGGGTACATTGGGCCTTTGGGCCGATGCTCAGCAACTGTGTTAAATGATAAATCTCCGAGATTAATGAAGCACCCGCCCCCCGAAAGCGTGAGGGTTACAGACCTGCCTGCTCCACCTCTTCCACAGACTTGAAGTTCTCTTGAGAATAACAATGATAGCAACGGTGATGCAGACGCAATCCACGGCGCCATGTTGAGCATTTGACCAGTGTGTATTAATACTCTTTGGTTCGTTCGGTAAAGTCAGTGTGTTTTAAATTCAATATGTAGTGAGTCCAACTATTAGCACAACATACTCCAGGCTATTAACACAACACACTTCAGGCTATTAACACAACACACTTCAGGCTATTAACACAACATACTCTTGGGTGGTGACCACCCAACTAACCACGCTACGGCAGAACTAGACACGGTTCCACTATCTCGGTCCGGACCACAAGCTGGGTCCCGGACCACGTGGCTGGATGCTTCTTCAAGCTTGACGTGCATCTGCTGCCTCTCCAACAGTGGCCCCCCCCTTATATTGAGTCGGGCTGGGGCTGGCTCCGCCTCTCGCCCCACCTCTCGCCCCGCCCACCTTCTCGATCTCTCTCGCCCTTGCCTGAAGGCTCTCGATAGTTCTTCCAGGACCATGTGACCACCCATTGGCCCCTTCCACCGGTGGCCCCCTCCACTATCATCCGGTCACATGTCCCCAGGTCAGCCAAGATATCATGCCCCCAACGTATCCCTAGCTGGCTGACACTCTCTCGCTCTCTCAACGGGAGCCCGCACCGCACGCTGTGCGTGGTGCCACCGTGCTTAACCAACGCTCACCCAAGCCCCCACTAGGGCTGGTACTACACCCCGTGTCCAGGGTGTACACACAACAGTATACATCCGCCGTGGCCTCGCAGGCCCGACACCACACAGTGACATTCCCAGTCACTGCAAATACAAGACAGCGCTTATAAATTCAACTCAAGGCAGAGCTTCTGTAAATGTAACGCAAAACCACGCTTCTGTAAATTCGACAAGAAGCAACGCTTCTGTGAATTAGACAAGAAGCAATGCTTCTGTGATGCTTTTGTCTCTGCCAAGAGAGGACGTGAAACGTAGTCAGCGTCTTCCTGCAGGAGTAACATAACCATCTGCTACAAGAGCAACACATCGGCATAATAATCCTCTCGGAACAATAAAGATTTAATGAGATTGAAGGCAGGGTTTTAAAAGGCACTTGTCCATGGTTGCTACGCTAATCTCGCTCTGGATGTTGTGCAATGGTGACCGACTATTTGCATAAAATAAAGGAATTGCTCAGACAGGAAGTTTGCGCGTGTGGTATTGGACGGAATGACCACCACCAGAAGCCAGATGTTCCGCTTCCTCGTTAGACATCGTTGGCGGATTGTGCAGCCGAGCCCCGGAGCATGCAGCTTGGCCGCTGTAGCAGCCGCTCGCTCACTGCCAGCACGGCCCACGTCTGCGTGGGAGCCTAGCGTTGCCTCCGTTGGTCGCCGCTCACTCGTTGCCGTGTAACTTCTGTTGGTAAACGGTTCCACATGCAATCGTGGCATCAGAGTCGGGGGTGGGGAAGAGTTTTACTCTCCAAAGAAGCACTTGGTTCACACAAAGCTACTTTTTTTCATTGGCCACGGACAATCCACTGCTGCGCATTTCAGTTGGCGGTAGACGTTCGAAGTGGAACTGCGACCCTCAAAGGAATGGCGCCGCCCCCGTGGTCGCCTCCCCCATGATCCATGGATCAAACAAATAACTCGATACACCGGAGCACAGCAGCAAGAGCAGTTCATGCGAATGCTATCGCAAGAGGTCACACGTTTGGCGCAACGCTCCTTCGCTGACTGCGTGATGAATGAAGACCCCACAAAGCCACCGCTACCTCTCATGGCTCTGTAATACATTGTCCGTCAGGCGCCTGCACATTGACTGATATCATCGTTTTATCTCCTCGGTGGACGCTCTTTTGGATGCGTTACATTCATCAGCTGCCACTTCGTCATTATTCTCAATCATCGGCCATCATCTCTTCAAGCCGTGATGGATTTTGCCCCCAAGCCCTGCTGTTCTTCACGGTTTGGGTGGTGTCACGGACCTGTGTGTGTTCTCTAATCCATGTGGGCCCCTTTTTGGTTAAGCAATACATCCTAATTCAGTTGAATTTGGGTTGAGCGGAGGTGCTGGATTGGCACGCTGGCGTTTTCAACCCTTGGCTCGATTCCCTGCCACGGTTCGTGGACAGAAAGCTCGGCAGGGCCTCGTCATTAACATTCCTTGTAAGTTAGAGTAAAGATTACATTTGTTATCATCTGTGAGCCCCAAATTCTCCTCAAAACATTTCCATTTGCAACATCATTAAACACTTGGTGTGCCTCTGAGAAGACGTTAACCTCCCATAATTACCTTCATAGTTTGTTGGCCTCTCAATTTAAAATCCCACTGAGAGAAACTAAAGATCAAGATCGGCTTCCTCTACAGAAATCGCTCCTGCTTCTTACGAACCACTCCCCACTAACTCTATTGCTTCCACTCGGCTCACCCTCATGGTTACAGAGGCTTGCGTTAAATACCTCGCACACGGCCTCAGGTAGGGTTGGCCTGCTTTCCTTGTGGCCCTGTGCCCGATCTTAATTTTCCACAATTCTGATACTCATCACGATTTGCTCCTCTAACGCTTGGCCGCAAGCCGCTATCGGTACAGAGACCGGCGCGGATCCTAAGTTTGTCGTTTCAGCGCCCGCCGACGAGGCGCTCTCCGTTGAGCAAGGCAGTGTGCATCATTTACACGTCGTTTATGCGTTGAACGCTGTTCCGTGGAAATCAGATTCTGCTGAGCTGTCGCGTTTCCTCGGTGGGAAATGAGCTTGTGAGCGCTTGTGATTGTTATTCATCCGTGCCCTGCTTCGTTCTTGGTATTGCTCCAAGTCGGGTTTTTTTTAATTCGTGTTCAAACCTGCTTCATAGCTTGCATCCACGTGTAACATAATATTTTTTTGATTTGTAAAATGTTTCTTTTGTTATTTTGTGGTTTTGCTGTTGCTACCTATACATATTTTATGGCAAGCACGTGTGGAGTTATGCTGTTCACTCTGGAATCACCGTGTTTGCTGACTGACCTGGCCCCTCTCGGATAAGATACTTTTAACATTGTGTCCTGTCACGCAGTTAAAAATGACTTGACCCAGGTAACAACCTATTGAGACCGGGAGTCTATTATTCATGGGAAGAATTGGGTTATAATGAACATATCAAAACGGCAAATAAGGCAATATTGTTAACGAGACACCATAGAAGATTGATACGGTAACAACAACAATATTCACAGATAATCGGAGTTTTGGTGCTCCTTGTTTTAAGATCGCAAGGTGCTTTGTGACAGTTGTAGGATCGCTTACTACATGCCTATACAGTGTAAGGTTCACACGTTACACTGTACAGGCAGGTTCCCATGTTACACTGTAGTGGCAGTTTCACTCGCGTCACACTGTACTGGCAGTTTCACTCACGTCACACTGTACTGGCAGGTTCACCCACGTCACACTGTACAGGCAGGTTCACTCACGTCACACTGTACTGGCAGGTTCACCCACGTCACACTGTACTGGCAGTTTCACTCGCGTCACACTGTACTGGCAGTTTCACTCACGTCACACTGTACTGGCAGGTTCACCCACGTCACACTGTACAGGCAGGTTCACTCACGTCACACTGTACTGGCAGGTTCACCCACGTCACACTGTACTGGCAGTTTCACTCGCGTCACACTGTACTGGCAGGTTCACCCACGTCACACTGTACAGGCAGGTTCACTCACGTCACACTGTACTGGCAGGTTCACCCACGTCACACTGTACAGGCAGGTTCACGCACGTCACACTGTACTGGCAGGTTCACCCACGTCACACTGTACAGGCAGGTTCACTCACGTCACACTGTACTGGCAGTTTCACTCACGTCACACTGTACTGGCAGGTTCACCCACGTCACACTGTACAGGCAGGTTCACTCACGTCACACTGTACTGGCAGTTTCACTCACGTCACACTGTACTGGCAGGTTCACCCACGTCACACTGTACAGGCAGGTTCACTCACGTCACACTGTACTGGCAGGTTCACTCACGTCACACTGTACTGGCAGGTTCACCCACGTCACACTGTACAGGCAGGTTCACTCACGTCACACTGTACTGGCAGTTTCACTCACGTCACACTGTACTGGCAGGTTCACCCACGTCACACTGTACAGGCAGGTTCACTCACGTCACACTGTACTGGCAGGTTCACTCACGTCACACTGTACTGGCAGGTTCACCCACGTCACACTGTACTGGCAGGTTCACTCACGTCACACTGTACTGGCAGGTTCACTCACGTCACACTGTACTGGCAGTTTCACTCACGTCACACTGTACTGGCAGGTTCACCCACGTCACACTGTACTGGCAGGTTCACTCACGTCACACTGTACTGGCAGGTTCACTCACGTCACACTGTACTGGCAGTTTCACTCACGTTACACTGTACAGGCAGGTTCACTCACGTCACACTGTACTGGCAGTTTCACTCACGTTACACTGTACAGGCAGTTTCACCCACGTCACACTGTACTGGCAGGTTCACTCACGTCACACTGTACTGGCAGGTTCACCCACGTCACACTGTACTGGCAGGTTCACTCACGTCACACTGTACTGGCAGGTTCACTCACGTCACACTGTACTGGCAGTTTCACTCGCGTCACACTGTACAGGCAGGTTCCCATGTTACACTGTACTGGCAGTTTCACTCACGTTACACTGTACTGGCAGTTTCACCCACGTCACACTGTACTGGCAGGTTCACTCACGTTACACTGTACTGGCAGTTTCACTCACGTTACACTGTACTGGCAGGTTCACTCACGTCACACTGTACTGGCAGTTTCACTCACGTTACACTGTACTGGCAGGTTCACTCACGTCACACTGTACTGGCAGTTTCACTCACGTTACACTGTACTGGCAGGTTCACTCACGTCACACTGTACAGGCAGGTTCCCATGTTACACTGTACTGGCAGTTTCACTCACGTTACACTGTACTGGCAGGTTCACTCACGTCACACTGTACAGGCAGGTTCCCACGTCACACTGTACTGGCAGTTTCACTCACGTTACACTGTACTGGCAGGTTCACTCACGTCACACTGTACTGGCAGTTTCACTCACGTTACACTGTACTGGCAGGTTCACTCACGTCACACTGTACTGGCAGTTTCACTCACGTTACACTGTACTGGCAGGTTCACTCACGTCACACTGTACAGGCAGGTTCCCATGTTACACTGTACTGGCAGTTTCACTCACGTCACACTGTACTGGCAGGTTCACCCACGTCACACTGTACTGGCAGTTTCACCCACGTCACACTGTACTGGCAGGTTCACTCACGTCACACTGTACTGGCAGGTTCACTCACGTCACACTGTACTGGCAGGTTCACCCACGTCACACTGTACTGGCAGGTTCACCCACGTCACACTGTACTGGCAGGTTCACTCACGTCACACTGTACAGGCAGGTTCCCATGTTACACTGTACTGGCAGTTTCACTCACGTCACACTGTACTGGCAGTTTCACCCACGTCACACTGTACTGGCAGTTTCACTCACGTCACACTGTACTGGCAGTTTCACTCACGTCACACTGTATTGGCAGTTTCACCCACGTCACACTCTACTGGCAGTTTCACCCACGTCACACTGTACTGGCAGGTTCACCCACGTCACACTGTACTGGCAGGTTCACTCACGTTACACTGTACTGGCAGTTTCACTCACGTCACACTGTACAGGCAGTTTCACCCACGTCACACTGTACTGGCAGGTTCACTCACGTCACACTGTACTGGCAGGTTCACCCACGTCACACTGTACTGGCAGGTTCACTCACGTTATACTGTACTGGCAGTTTCACTCACGTCACACTGTACTGGCAGTTTCACTCACGTTACACTGTACTGGCAGTTTCACCCACGTTACACTGTACTGGCAGTTTCACTCACGTTACACTGTACTGGCAGTTTCACTCACTTCACACTGTACTGGCAGGTTCACTCACGTCACACTGTACTGGCAGGTTCACTCACGTCACACTGTACTGGCAGTTTCACTCACGTTACACTGTACTGGCAGGTTCACTCACGTCACACTGTACAGGCAGGTTCCCATGTTACACTGTACTGGCAGTTTCACTCACGTCACACTGTACTGGCAGGTTCACCCACGTTACACTGTACTGGCAGTTTCACTCACGTTACACTGTACTGGCAGTTTCACTCACTTCACACTGTACTGGCAGGTTCACTCACGTCACACTGTACTGGCAGGTTCACTCACGTCACACTGTACTGGCAGTTTCACTCACGTTACACTGTACTGGCAGGTTCACTCACGTCACACTGTACAGGCAGGTTCCCATGTTACACTGTACTGGCAGTTTCACTCACGTCACACTGTACTGGCAGGTTCACCCACGTCACACTGTACTGGCAGTTTCACCCACGTCACACTGTACTGGCAGGTTCACTCACGTCACACTGTACTGGCAGGTTCACTCACGTCACACTGTACTGGCAGGTTCACTCACGTCACACTGTACTGGCAGGTTCACCCACGTCACACTGTACTGACAGGTTCACTCACGTCACACTGTACAGGCAGGTTCCCATGTTACACTGTACTGGCAGTTTCACTCACGTCACACTGTACTGGCAGGTTCACCCACGTCACACTGTACTGGCAGTTTCACCCACGTCACACTGTACTGGCAGTTTCACTCACGTCACACTGTACTGGCAGTTTCACCCACGTCACACTGTACTGGCAGGTTCACCCACGTCACGCTGTACTGGCAGGTTCACTCACGTTACACTGTACTGGCAGTTTCACTCACGTCACACTGTACTGGCAGGTTCACCCACGTTACACTATACTGGCAGGTTCTCTCACGTTACACTGTACTGGCAGTTTCACTCACGTCACACTGTACTGGCAGGTTCACTCACGTCACACTGTACTGGCAGGTTCACTCACGTCACACTGTACTGGCAGGTTCACCCACGTTACACTGTACTGGCAGGTTCACCCACGTTATACTGTACTGGCAGGTTCACCCACGTTACACTGTACTGGCAGGTTCACTCACGTCACAGTGTACTGGCAGGTTCACCCACGTTACACTGTACTGGCAGGTTCACCCACGTTACACTGTACTGGCAGGTTCACTCACGTCACACTGTACTGGCAGGTTCACTCACGTCACACTGTACTGGCAGGTTCACCCACGTTACACTGTACTGGCAGGTTCACCCACGTCACACTGTACTGGCAGTTTCACTCACGTTACACTGTACAGGCAGGTTCACTCACGTTACACTGTACTGGCAGTTTCACTCGCGTCACACTGTACAGGCAGGTTCCCATGTTACACTCTACTGGCAGTTTCACTCACGTCACACTGTACTGGAAGTTTCACTCACGTCACACTGTACTGGCAGTTTCACTCACGTCACACTGTACTGGCAGTTTCACTCACGTCACACGGTACTGGCAGGTTCACTCACGTCACACTGTACTGGCAGGTTCACTCACGTCACACTGTACAGGCAGGTTCACTCACGTCACACTACTGGCAGGTTCACTCACGTCACACTGTACAGGCAGGTTCACTCACGTCACACTGTACTGGCAGGTTCACACACGTCACACTGTACTGGCAGTTTCACTCACGTCACACTGTACTGGCAGGTTCACCCACGTCACACTGTACTGGCAGTTTCACTCACGTCACACTGTACTGGCAGTTTCACTCACGTCACACTGTACAGGCAGGTTCACTCACGTCACACTGTACTGGCAGGTTCACCCACGTCACACTGTACAGGCAGGTTCACTCACGTCACACTGTACTGGCAGTTTCACTCACGTCACACTGTACTGGCAGGTTCACCCACGTCACACTGTACAGGCAGGTTCACTCACGTCACACTGTACTGGCAGGTTCACTCACGTCACACTGTACTGGCAGGTTCACCCACGTTACACTGTACTGGCAGGTTCACCCACGTTATACTGTACTGGCAGGTTCACCCACGTTACACTGTACTGGCAGGTTCACTCACGTCACAGTGTACTGGCAGGTTCACCCACGTTACACTGTACTGGCAGGTTCACTCACGTCACACTGTACTGGCAGGTTCACCCACGTTACACTGTACTGGCAGGTTCACCCACGTCACACTGTACTGGCAGTTTCACTCACGTCACACTGTACAGGCAGGTTCACTCACGTTACACTGTACTGGCAGTTTCACTCGCGTCACACTGTACAGGCAGGTTCCCATGTTACACTGTACTGGCAGTTTCACTCACGTCACACTGTACTGGAAGTTTCACTCACGTCACACTGTACTGGAAGGTTCACCCACGTCACACTGTACTGGCAGTTTCACCCACGTCACACTGTACTGGCAGTTTCACTCACGTCACACTGTACTGGCAGTTTCACCCACGTCACACTGTACTGGCAGGTTCACCCACGTCACGCTGTACTGGCAGGTTCACTCACGTTACACTGTACTGGCAGTTTCACTCACGTCACACTGTACTGGCAGGTTCACCCACGTTACACTATACTGGCAGGTTCTCTCACGTTACACTGTACTGGCAGTTTCACTCACGTCACACTGTACTGGCAGGTTCACTCACGTCACACTGTACTGGCAGGTTCACTCACGTCACACTGTACTGGCAGGTTCACCCACGTTACACTGTACTGGCAGGTTCACCCACGTTATACTGTACTGGCAGGTTCACCCACGTTACACTGTACTGGCAGGTTCACTCACGTCACAGTGTACTGGCAGGTTCACCCACGTTACACTGTACTGGCAGGTTCACCCACGTTACACTGTACTGGCAGGTTCACTCACGTCACACTGTACTGGCAGGTTCACTCACGTCACACTGTACTGGCAGGTTCACCCACGTTACACTGTACTGGCAGGTTCACCCACGTCACACTGTACTGGAAGTTTCACTCACGTTACACTGTACAGGCAGGTTCACTCACGTTACACTGTACTGGCAGTTTCACTCGCGTCACACTGTACAGGCAGGTTCCCATGTTACACTCTACTGGCAGTTTCACTCACGTCACACTGTACTGGAAGTTTCATTCACGTCACACTGTACTGGAAGTTTCACTCACGTCACACTGTACTGGCAGTTTCACTCACGTCACACTGTACTGGCAGTTTCACTCACGTCACACGGTACTGGCAGGTTCACTCACGTCACACTGTACTGGCAGGTTCACTCACGTCACACTGTACTGGCAGTTTCACTCACGTCACACTGTACTGGCAGGTTCACCCACGTCACACTGTACTGGCAGTTTCACTCACGTCACACTACTGGCAGGTTCACCCACGTCACACTGTACAGGCAGGTTCACTCACGTCACACTACTGGCAGGTTCACTCACGTCACACTGTACAGGCAGGTTCACTCACGTCACACTGTACTGGCAGGTTCACCCACGTCACACTGTACTGGCAGTTTCACTCACGTCACACTGTACTGGCAGGTTCACCCACGTCACACTGTACTGGCAGTTTCACTCACGTCACACTGTACTGGCAGTTTCACTCACGTCACACTGTACTGGCAGGTTCACTCACGTCACACTGTACTGGCAGGTTCACCCACGTCACACTGTACAGGCAGGTTCACTCACGTCACACTGTACTGGCAGTTTCACTCACGTCACACTGTACTGGCAGGTTCACCCACGTCACACTGTACAGGCAGGTTCACTCACGTCACACTGTACTGGCAGGTTCACTCACGTCACACTGTACTGGCAGGTTCACCCACGTTACACTGTACTGGCAGGTTCACCCACGTTATACTGTACTGGCAGGTTCACCCACGTTACACTGTACTGGCAGGTTCACTCACGTCACAGTGTACTGGCAGGTTCACCCACGTTACACTGTACTGGCAGGTTCACTCACGTCACACTGTACTGGCAGGTTCACTCACGTCACACTGTACTGGCAGGTTCACCCACGTCACACTGTACTGGCAGTTTCACTCACGTCACACTGTACTGGCAGGTTCACCCACGTCACACTGTACTGGCAGTTTCACTCACGTCACACTGTACTGGCAGTTTCACTCACGTCACACTGTACAGGCAGGTTCACTCACGTCACACTGTACTGGCAGGTTCACCCACGTCACACTGTACAGGCAGGTTCACTCACGTCACACTGTACTGGCAGTTTCACTCACGTCACACTGTACTGGCAGGTTCACCCACGTCACACTGTACAGGCAGGTTCACTCACGTCACACTGTACTGGCAGGTTCACTCACGTCACACTGTACTGGCAGGTTCACCCACGTTACACTGTACTGGCAGGTTCACCCACGTTATACTGTACTGGCAGGTTCACCCACGTTACACTGTACTGGCAGGTTCACTCACGTCACAGTGTACTGGCAGGTTCACCCACGTTACACTGTACTGGCAGGTTCACTCACGTCACACTGTACTGGCAGGTTCACCCACGTTACACTGTACTGGCAGGTTCACCCACGTCACACTGTACTGGCAGTTTCACTCACGTCACACTGTACAGGCAGGTTCACTCACGTTACACTGTACTGGCAGTTTCACTCGCGTCACACTGTACAGGCAGGTTCCCATGTTACACTGTACTGGCAGTTTCACTCACGTCACACTGTACTGGAAGGTTCACCCACGTCACACTGTACTGGCAGTTTCACCCACGTCACACTGTACTGGCAGTTTCACTCACGTCACACTGTACTGGCAGTTTCACCCACGTCACACTGTACTGGCAGGTTCACCCACGTCACGCTGTACTGGCAGGTTCACTCACGTTACACTGTACTGGCAGTTTCACTCACGTCACACTGTACTGGCAGGTTCACCCACGTTACACTATACTGGCAGGTTCTCTCACGTTACACTGTACTGGCAGTTTCACTCACGTCACACTGTACTGGCAGGTTCACTCACGTCACACTGTACTGGCAGGTTCACTCACGTCACACTGTACTGGCAGGTTCACCCACGTTACACTGTACTGGCAGGTTCACCCACGTTATACTGTACTGGCAGGTTCACCCACGTTACACTGTACTGGCAGGTTCACTCACGTCACAGTGTACTGGCAGGTTCACCCACGTTACACTGTACTGGCAGGTTCACCCACGTTACACTGTACTGGCAGGTTCACTCACGTCACACTGTACTGGCAGGTTCACTCACGTCACACTGTACTGGCAGGTTCACCCACGTTACACTGTACTGGCAGGTTCACCCACGTCACACTGTACTGGCAGTTTCACTCACGTTACACTGTACAGGCAGGTTCACTCACGTTACACTGTACTGGCAGTTTCACTCGCGTCACACTGTACAGGCAGGTTCCCATGTTACACTCTACTGGCAGTTTCACTCACGTCACACTGTACTGGAAGTTTCATTCACGTCACACTGTACTGGAAGTTTCACTCACGTCACACTGTACTGGCAGTTTCACTCACGTCACACTGTACTGGCAGTTTCACTCACGTCACACGGTACTGGCAGGTTCACTCACGTCACACTGTACTGGCAGGTTCACTCACGTCACACTGTACTGGCAGTTTCACTCACGTCACACTGTACTGGCAGGTTCACCCACGTCACACTGTACTGGCAGTTTCACTCACGTCACACTACTGGCAGGTTCACCCACGTCACACTGTACAGGCAGGTTCACTCACGTCACACTACTGGCAGGTTCACTCACGTCACACTGTACAGGCAGGTTCACTCACGTCACACTGTACTGGCAGGTTCACCCACGTCACACTGTACTGGCAGTTTCACTCACGTCACACTGTACTGGCAGGTTCACCCACGTCACACTGTACTGGCAGTTTCACTCACGTCACACTGTACTGGCAGTTTCACTCACGTCACACTGTACTGGCAGGTTCACTCACGTCACACTGTACTGGCAGGTTCACCCACGTCACACTGTACAGGCAGGTTCACTCACGTCACACTGTACTGGCAGTTTCACTCACGTCACACTGTACTGGCAGGTTCACCCACGTCACACTGTACAGGCAGGTTCACTCACGTCACACTGTACTGGCAGGTTCACTCACGTCACACTGTACTGGCAGGTTCACCCACGTTACACTGTACTGGCAGGTTCACCCACGTTATACTGTACTGGCAGGTTCACCCACGTTACACTGTACTGGCAGGTTCACTCACGTCACAGTGTACTGGCAGGTTCACCCACGTTACACTGTACTGGCAGGTTCACTCACGTCACACTGTACTGGCAGGTTCACTCACGTCACACTGTACTGGCAGGTTCACCCACGTTACACTGTACTGGCAGGTTCACCCACGTCACACTGTACTGGCAGTTTCACTCACGTCACACTGTACAGGCAGGTTCACTCACGTTACACTGTACTGGCAGTTTCACTCGCGTCACACTGTACAGGCAGGTTCCCATGTTACACTGTACTGGCAGTTTCACTCACGTCACACTGTACTGGAAGTTTCACTCACGTCACACTGTACTGGCAGTTTCACTCACGTCACACGGTACTGGCAGGTTCACTCACGTCACACTGTACTGGCAGGTTCACTCACGTCACACTGTACTGGCAGGTTCACTCACGTCACACTGTACTGGCAGGTTCACCCACGTCACACTGTACTGGCAGTTTCACTCACGTCACACTGTACTGGCAGGTTCACCCACGTCACACTGTACAGGCAGGTTCACTCACGTCACACTGTACTGGCAGGTTCACTCACGTCACACTGTACAGGCAGGTTCACTCACGTCACACTGTACTGGCAGGTTCACCCACGTCACACTGTACTGGCAGTTTCACTCACGTCACACTGTACTGGCAGGTTCACCCACGTCACACTGTACAGGCAGGTTCACTCACGTCACACTGTACTGGCAGGTTCACCCACGTCACACTGTACAGGCAGGTTCACTCACGTCACACTGTACTGGCAGTTTCACTCACGTCACACTGTACTGGCAGGTTCACCCACGTCACACTGTACAGGCAGTTTCACTCACGTCACACTGTACTGGCAGGTTCACCCACGTCACACTGTACAGGCAGGTTCACCCACGTCACACTGTACTGGCAGGTTCACCCACGTCACACTACAGGCAGGTTCACTCACGTCACACTGTACTGGCAGGTTCACTCACGTCACACTGTACAGGCAGGCTCACTCACGTCACACTGTACAGGCAGGTTCACCCACGTCACACTGTACTGGCAGTTTCACTCACGTCACACTGTACTGGCAGGTTCACCCACGTCACACTGTACAGGCAGGTTCACTCACGTCACACTGTACTGGCAGGTTCACTCACGTCACACTGTACAGGCAGGTTCACTCACGTCACACTGTACTGGCAGGTTCACCCACGTCACACTGTACTGGCAGTTTCACTCACGTCACACTGTACTGGCAGTTTCATTCACGTCACACTGTACAGACAGGTTCACTCACGTCACACTGTACTGGCAGTTTCACTCACGTCACACTGTACAGGCAGGTTCACTTACGTTACACTGTACTGGCAGTTTCACTCGCGTCACACTGTACAGGCAGGTTCCCATGTTACACTGTACTGGCAGTTTCATTCACATCACACTGTACAGGCAGGTTCACTCACGTTACATTGTACTGGCAGTTTCACTCGCGTCACACTGTACAGGCAGGTTCCCATGTTACACTGTACTGGCAGTTTCACTCACGTCACACTGTACTGGCAGTTTCACCCACGTCACACTGTACTGGCAGGTTCACTCACGTTACACTGTACTGGCAGTTTCACTCACGTCACACTGTACTGGCAGTTTCACTCACGTTACACTGTACTGGCAGGTTCACTCACGTCACACTGTACTGGCAGGTTCACTCACGTCACACTGTACTGGCAGTTTCACCCACGTTACACTGTACTGGCAGGTTCACTCACGTCACACTGTACTGGCAGTTTCACTCACGTTACACTGTACTGGCAGTTTCACTCACGTTACACTGTACTGGCAGTTTCACTCACGTCACACTGTACTGGCAGGTTCACTCACGTCACACTGTACTGGCAGGTTCACTCACGCCACACTGTACTGGCAGTTTCACTCACGTGACACTGTACTGGCAGGTTCACTCACGTCACACTGTACTGGCAGTTTCACTCACGTCACACTGTACTGGCAGGTTCACCCACGTCACACTGTACTGGCAGGTTCACTCACGTCACACTGTACTGGCAGTTTCACTCACGTCACACTGTACAGGCAGGTTCACCCACGTCACACTGTACTGGCAGTTTCACCCACGTCACACTGTACTGGCAGGTTCACTCACGTCACACTGTACTGGCAGGTTCACTCACGTCACACTGTACTGGCAGGTTCACCCACGTCACACTGTACTGGCAGTTTCACCCACGTCACACTGTACTGGCAGGTTCACCCACGTCACACTGTACTGGCAGGTTCACTTACGTTACACTGTACTGGCAGGTTCACTCACGTTACACTGTACTGGCAGTTTCACTCACGTCACACTGTACTGGCAGGTTCACTTACGTCACACTGTACTGGCAGGTTCACCCACGTTACACTGTACTGGCAGGTTCTCTCACGTTACACTGTACTGGCAGTTTCACTCACGTCACACTGTACTGGCAGGTTCACTTACGTCACACTGTACTGGCAGGTTCACTCACGTCACACTGTACTGGCAGGTTCACCCACGTTACACTGTACTGGCAGGTTCACCCACGTTATACTGTACTGGCAGGTTCACCCACGTTACACTGTACTGGCAGGTTCACTCACGTCACACTGTACTGGCAGGTTCACCCACGTTACACTGTACTGGCAGGTTCACTCACGTCACACTGTACTGGCAGTTTCACCCACGTTACACTGTACTGGCAGGTTCACCCACGTCACACTGTACTGGCAGTTTCACTCAAGTCACACTGTACAGGCAGGTTCACTCACGTTACACTGTACTGGCAGTTTCACTCGCGTCACACTGTACAGGCAGGTTCCCATGTTACACTGTACTGGCAGTTTCACTCACGTCACACTGTACTGGAAGTTTCACTCACGTCACACTGTACTGGCAGTTTCACTCACGTCACACTGTACTGGCAGTTTCACTCACGTCACACGTACTGGCAGTTTCACCCACGTCACACTGTACTGGCAGGTTCACTCACGTCACACTGTACTGGCAGGTTCACTCACGTCACACTGTACTGGCAGTTTCACTCACGTCACACTACTGGCAGGTTCACTCACGTCACACTACTGGCAGGTTCACTCACGTCACACTGTACTGGCAGGTTCACTCACGTCACACTGTACTGGCAGGTTCACTCACGTCACACTGTACTGGCAGGTTCACTCACGTTACACTGTACTGGCAGGTTCACTCACGTCACACTGTACAGGCAGGTTCCCACGTCACACTGTACTGGCAGTTTCACCCACGTCACACTGTACTGGCAGGTTCACCCACGTCACACTGTACTGGCAGGTTCACTTACGTTACACTGTACTGGCAGGTTCACTCACGTTACACTGTACTGGCAGTTTCACTCACGTCACACTGTACTGGCAGGTTCACTTACGTCACACTGTACTGGCAGGTTCACTTACGTTACACTGTACTGGCAGGTTCTCTCACGTTACACTGTACTGGCAGTTTCACTCACGTCACACTGTACTGGCAGGTTCACTTACGTCACACTGTACTGGCAGGTTCACTCACGTCACACTGTACTGGCAGGTTCACCCACGTTACACTGTACTGGCAGGTTCACCCACGTTATACTGTACTGGCAGGTTCACCCACGTTACACTGTACTGGCAGGTTCACTCACGTCACACTGTACTGGCAGGTTCACCCACGTTACACTGTACTGGCAGGTTCACTCACGTCACACTGTACTGGCAGTTTCACCCACGTTACACTGTACTGGCAGGTTCACCCACGTCACACTGTACTGGCAGTTTCACTCACGTCACACTGTACAGGCAGGTTCACTCACGTTACACTGTACTGGCAGTTTCACTCGCGTCACACTGTACAGGCAGGTTCCCATGTTACACTGTACTGGCAGTTTCACTCACGTCACACTGTACTGGAAGTTTCACTCACGTCACACTGTACTGGCAGTTTCACTCACGTCACACTGTACTGGCAGTTTCACTCACGTCACACGTACTGGCAGTTTCACCCACGTCACACTGTACTGGCAGGTTCACTCACGTCACACTGTACTGGCAGGTTCACTCACGTCACACTGTACTGGCAGTTTCACTCACGTCACACTGTACTGGCAGGTTCACTCACGTCACACTACTGGCAGGTTCACTCACGTCACACTGTACTGGCAGGTTCACTCACGTCACACTGTACTGGCAGGTTCACTCACGTTACACTGTACTGGCAGGTTCACTCACGTCACACTGTACAGGCAGGTTCCCACGTCACACTGTACTGGCAGTTTCACCCACGTCACACTACTGGCAGGTTCACCCACGTCACACTGTACTGGCAGGTTCACTCACGTTACACTGTACTGGCAGTTTCACTCACGTCACACTGTACTGGCAGGTTCACCCACGTTACACTGTACTGGCAGGTTCACTCACGTCACACTGTACTGGCAGGTTCACTCACGTCACACTGTACTGGCAGTTTCACTCACGTCACACTGTACTGGCAGGTTCACTCACGTCACACTACTGGCAGGTTCACTCACGTCACACTGTACTGGCAGGTTCACTCACGTCACACTGTACTGGCAGGTTCACTCACGTCACACTGTACTGGCAGGTTCACTCACGTTACACTGTACTGGCAGGTTCACTCACGTCACACTGTACAGGCAGGTTCCCACGTCACACTGTACTGGCAGTTTCACCCACGTCACACTGTACTGGCAGGTTCACCCACGTCACACTGTACTGGCAGGTTCACTTACGTTACACTGTACTGGCAGGTTCACTCACGTTACACTGTACTGGCAGTTTCACTCACGTCACACTGTACTGGCAGGTTCACTTACGTCACACTGTACTGGCAGGTTCACTTACGTTACACTGTACTGGCAGGTTCTCTCACGTTACACTGTACTGGCAGTTTCACTCACGTCACACTGTACTGGCAGGTTCACTTACGTCACACTGTACTGGCAGGTTCACTCACGTCACACTGTACTGGCAGGTTCACCCACGTTACACTGTACTGGCAGGTTCACCCACGTTATACTGTACTGGCAGGTTCACCCACGTTACACTGTACTGGCAGGTTCACTCACGTCACACTGTACTGGCAGGTTCACCCACGTTACACTGTACTGGCAGGTTCACTCACGTCACACTGTACTGGCAGTTTCACCCACGTTACACTGTACTGGCAGGTTCACCCACGTCACACTGTACTGGCAGTTTCACTCACGTCACACTGTACAGGCAGGTTCACTCACGTTACACTGTACTGGCAGTTTCACTCGCGTCACACTGTACAGGCAGGTTCCCATGTTACACTGTACTGGCAGTTTCACTCACGTCACACTGTACTGGAAGTTTCACTCACGTCACACTGTACTGGCAGTTTCACTCACGTCACACTGTACTGGCAGTTTCACTCACGTCACACGTACTGGCAGTTTCACCCACGTCACACTGTACTGGCAGGTTCACTCACGTCACACTGTACTGGCAGGTTCACTCACGTCACACTGTACTGGCAGTTTCACTCACGTCACACTGTACTGGCAGGTTCACTCACGTCACACTACTGGCAGGTTCACTCACGTCACACTGTACTGGCAGGTTCACTCACGTCACACTGTACTGGCAGGTTCACTCACGTTACACTGTACTGGCAGGTTCACTCACGTCACACTGTACAGGCAGGTTCCCACGCCACACTGTACTGGCAGTTTCACCCACGTCACACTGTACTGGCAGGTTCACCCACGTCACACTGTACTGGCAGGTTCACTCACGTTACACTGTACTGGCAGTTTCACTCACGTCACACTGTACTGGCAGGTTCACCCACGTTACACTGTACTGGCAGGTTCTCTCACGTTACACTGTACTGGCAGTTTGACTCACGTCACACTGTACTGGCAGGTTCACTCACGTCACACTGTACTGGCAGGTTCACTCACGTCACACTGTACTGGCAGGTTCACCCACGTTACACTGTACTGGCAGGTTCACCCACGTTACACTGTACTGGCAGGTTCACCCACGTTACACTGTACTGGCAGGTTCACTCACGTCACACTGTACTGGCAGGTTCACCCACGTTACACTGTACTGGCAGGTTCACTCACGTCACACTGTACTGGCAGGTTCACTCACGTCACACTGTACTGGCAGGTTCACCCACGTTACACTGTACTGGCAGGTTCACCCACGTCACACTGTACTGGCAGTTTCACTCACGTCACACTGTACTGGCAGGTTCACTCACGTCACACTGTACTGGCAGGTTCACTCACGTCACACTGTACTGGCAGTTTCACTCACGTCACACTGTACTGGCAGTTTCACTCACGTCACACTGTACTGGCAGTTTCACTCACGTCACACTGTACTGGCAGTTTCACTCACGTCACACTGTACTGGCAGGTTCACTCACGTCACACTGTACTGGCAGGTTCACTCACGTCACACTGTACTGGCAGGTTCACTCACGTCACACTGTACTGGCAAGTTCACCCACGTTACACTGTACTGGCAGGTTCACCCACGTTACACTGTACTGGCAGGTTCACTCACGTTACTCGGCGGTGTGAATGTTGGCGTAAGCTGTGGAAGACGCCTGCATGTTGCGGCGCACGCTGCTGCTGCATTGCAGGCCAGTACTGCACGGAGGACGTGGACGAGTGCCAGCTTCAGCCCAACGCGTGCCTTAACGGGGGCACGTGCCACAACACGCACGGCGGATACAACTGCGTGTGCGTCAACGGCTGGACCGGCGAGGACTGCAGCGAGAACATCGATGACTGCGCCATCGCTGCCTGCTTCAACGGCGCCACGTGCCACGACCGCGTCGCCTCCTTCTTCTGCCAGTGCCCACTCGGCAAGACCGGTGAGGGCGAACGCTGGCAATCGGGTTTCCCCCTCGAAATCGACATTTGGTGTTTTGTCAGAAAGGTCGGGCTCGCTTGAACCACCGCTGGTGAACTGCCGGATATATTTATAGGCAAGGGGACGCTTTCCATGAGATGTGGTTCCTGTTAAACTGTACAACACACGATGCAGGATAATCAGCATATTTGTGGGGAATATGAGTAACAGTGAATGGCGGTTTTCTTGAGCGATGGCACTGTGGGCGGTGCCGTGAGAGAGTTGGTATCACTATGGACGTCGCCGGTTGTGACGCGGTCGGCCATGGTGACGTCTTTTTACCGCACCCGTGTGTGCGCAGGTTTGCTGTGCCACTTGGACGACGCGTGTGTGAGCGACCCGTGCCACGAGGGGGCCATCTGCGACACGAACCCCATCAACGGCAAGGCCATCTGCACCTGTCGTGCCGGATTCACCGGCGGCGCCTGCAACCAGGACGTGGACGAATGCTCCATCGGTGAGGCGCGCCCCCCCTTAGCGCGCACGGCACAGTGAGCCGCCCTTTCGACAACGTCAGTGGCGAGCAATGTCTGTAGAGTGCTCCCCTTGGCTTTCGCCGTCGTTTGATCCTGCGCGGCCATTGCTCTGTTTCAGGAGCAAACCCCTGCGAGCACGGAGGGCGCTGCATCAACACCCAGGGCTCTTTCCGCTGCCAGTGCACGGCAGGTTTCACGGGCCCGCGCTGTGAAACGGACATCAACGAGTGTAACTCAATGCCCTGTCTCAACGACGCTACCTGCCTCGACAAGATCGGAGAATTCACCTGCATCTGCATGCCAGGTATGCTGGGAGATATTTTGCCGGCTTCCGCGTAAGAACCTCAATCTGTAAGTGGCGACAAAAGCAAAGGCACGAGCATGCACCGGTACAGTTCAGTCATCAATGTCTGCCGCTGCCGTGCTCCTCTGCTGTGTACGACGGTGAGAGTTTTTCGCCGACACAGTGCGTGTGTGCCACCTTATTGTGCATAGTAGGGGGCACAGGTGGTGCATCGGCCAGTCATCTCAGTCAGTCAACCCATGGCACCTGTGTCTTTCTGGGGCCTTCTGCCAGCGGGCGTTCAACTCTTCAACTGGTCTTAAAGTGCACATAGCCTGGCATAAGCACCTTGGTGATGTCACCGCTACTTAGTGGCAAATGACGGTTATTGTTGGTGTGCAATTCCACTTTTGGGGTTCACCCGTCGCTCGCCTGGTGAACCAGAGCGGAGCGAGTTAATGTAGTTTGTCTTAACAGGTGAGCATTCAGGACACCAGGATGGTCTCATTTACACGAGTGACCTGGGAGCGGGCTTGGACCGCGTATGAGAGGTAGTCGCTTGTGGTATCAGCTTCTTGAGTTGTTTTATGACGCTCTTAATTAACAAGCGAGCAATCCCAGTGTCCGTATGGCTCCTGTTGACATGCGATTAACGCGGGCGCGGGGCCGCGGTGTCGCTCGCAGGTTTCGAAGGACGGCACTGCGAGATTGACATCAACGAGTGCCAGAGCGGACCTTGCCTCAATGACGGAAACTGCACGGACCATGTGAATGGCTTCTTATGCCGCTGCCCACCCGGTGAGTCGCATGCTAACGCAACGTCGCCTTATGGACCAATGTTGTAAGGTTTTATTTTAACGCACTGCCCATTGCAAATCGGTGCGATTCATCATTCACTCGGGTTCCCATTCACGCATTGGTGGAAACTTTTTTTTTCACTTAATTTTTATGGAAAACGAGACACCGAGGCGGGGGTGGTGCATGTTTGGCTGCTATGCATAGTGCTGCCAGAGAAGCCTGTTGTTGGTTTTGTACATTAAGAGCAAACTGGTATTTATGCTAAATTCTAACACTTAGAATGACCGCTTGGGTTCGGCAGGGCATGTGGTGCATGTGGCGGCACCGACCAGCCTCTTGCGCGCAAACGCTGCATTGTGCTCGGCGGAGCCACAGCCGGGCTTTGCGGAATGCCTTCTCAGCCCCGACCGCGAGCCGATCTCCTTGGAGCTCCCACTCATGTTGTTTGCTCAGCTCTTGTCGTGCGGTGTCTTTGTCTCACTGTCGCCCATTGTTGGGACGGGCACACCTTTTCAAAGCCGCAATTCGGTGGCCCGAGCGACAATGTGGCCGCACATTGGGTTTTTGTGAGCTGGATGGTCTGGACAAGGCTGAGAGCGTTTGTACATGCGATGCTGCATGCCCCTGTGCGTTTTTTAATCAACCGGAGTCGCCTTCACCTGTCCTTGTTTACACTCTTTACTTTGTGAATGCCACCTGTGCCCGTGACGATGGGTTCCCGACACTCCTTCAGGTCATTTTAAAGTTCTAACTACGTAGTTTAAATGTGGAAAGTGGGACCCTGTGAGCGAGTGGGGGCCCTGCGAGCGGGGGGGCCCTGCGAGCCAGTGGGGCCCCACTCGAGGAGGCCCGGTGTGCTTTTCCAGGGGCCGTTCCCGCTCAGGAGTGGTGGCCGCTGCATAAAGACCGTCTGGCCACTGCGAGCGTGGTGGCGGCGGCGGCGGTGCTGGCTTTGTGTACGGAGCACAGAGGAGGCCATTGTGAGGCTCGCACTGGGATCGAGTTCTGCGCGCCTCTCACGGCGCTGCCCCCGTGCTGCACAATGCTCATGAGCCTCTGCTTTCAAGTGCAAATGTTTAGCAACTCCCTCTCCCGCCGATGCTTGCCGCTAAAAACCGCCGAGCTGTACATGCAGATTAGTCGAGAAGGAGGGTTCATTGGTTTGGTGCGGCTGCTGGCCGGGCCCTGTGTGCATGCGTTTGTCGAACGCTCCACGGCGAAGGGAACATAAACGCCGCGGATCACTCCGATTTGTTTTTTAAAGTGTGTCATTTGTTGTTCGCATTTTTTTGGCTTCGATTTTAACCCGGAGACATTTTCGCCTTCACCAGATTGAATTAGTGTGGCTTTGGCTGTTGCGTAAGCTCTTTGTAGATGTTGGAGTAATTTCGTTTATGGGCTGGAAGGTAGTTTGAACCAGTTTGACGGCAGGATTATTCTGGCTTGTTCTGTTTAAGATTGTACCGGCAGTAATTGAATATCTTGTGTGTGTTGTAGTGATGCATTAGCGCAGCTCGTCTCAGCTGGTTGCCCCATTGCCTTTCCGGGGGCTTTAATCCGTGGTCGGCATCGGCTGTGGCTTCACCATCGTCTTGGCTGCCAAGCAAAATGGGAACAAAATATGACACCGCAGTGGAGGGATTTAATAAGCAGTGACTTGTGCAGTTTCATTATCATCAGCATACGTCGGGAGACACACACCAATTCGAAACTGATGTGCAGTGATGTTTATTTTTCTCAACGTTGTCCTCGCAGTTTCACTTCTGCACCTCAGTTTTCTCCACTCTCGTTTCTCGGTCCATCTGGAGTTCCATTTGAGAGTGACATTGGTTCCACATTGGGACCACGTTAGTAACAAGTTGGTATCACGTTTGGAACCACATTGGTACCATGTTGGAATCACACTGGGACCACATTAATACTAAGTTATTACCACGTTTGTACCATGTTGGTACCACGCTGGTATCTTCCTGATGTCGCATTGGTTTCAGAATGAGTGACGAAGGGGGCTGTGCCGGCGCTTGAGCTTGTCGGGGGTGGGGGGGGTGCGGGATGCCAAGTGGACCTTGTCTTTCCTGGCATGACGTGCCTGGTTGGTGTCGTGCTCACACTGGCTCAGTGCTTCAGGCTTTTGCGCTTTAACTCGTGAGAGCGGCGTGTCGGCACCCAGCATTTAGCAGTAAACAACCCTCCTGGCCAATCTGCTCTTCCCTGCCAATTGTGAGAGTGAAGATTGGCCGGTTTAACTCTCATTGGCCAAACATCCCCGGTGCTTAAATATTTCCTGCAAATCCCTCAATTGGGATCACACACGGCAGCAGCAACATCGCCCCCCATTGCAAAAAAGCTTGACAAGACCCTCCTGAAAAAGAATCCTGAGGCTTTCCCCGGGCAAATAAGCGAAACGGTAATAAATATATAATTACACGATTTACGCTAAGATCCGGACTCTCTTTGTTGACCAAGGGGAGCCCGGTGGCCTCGTCTGCGACCGACATGCCCATAGTAGTACCACCTGCAAGTGCTGGCTGGGGGTCCATGACAGGGCTGTCTCTTGCTCTCGTGGGTGATGCCAGCGTCTGCTCGCCCTACGGTGCAGCACAGCCTCGTGTGTGTGTGTGGAGACATGAATGTAAATATCCCCCTGATATGCAATTCACTGTGAGTCACGGTAGAAAATACAAGTAACAAAATTAACACGCTCCCCTCCCATGTCTGTCCCTTCACACATAAAATACTAAATTATGTTTTTACACATTTCATCAGCCACGCGGCCAGCCTACTGGGAATGCGTCATTCCATCAGAATTGGTTCAACATGAGCAAACTCTGGACCTGATCTGCTGATGAGACACTGCATATCAAATCCTGTTCGGAGGGCTGTCTTGCCGATGGGATGCGTACAACACAACTCTTGCTGTCTTGTACCGCTCGTCCTGGCGCCGTGTCTGACACTGACCCCCCGCGCGTTTCTCCCCCGCCAGGCTTCACGGGGCCCATGTGTCAGATCGACATGGACGAGTGCGCCAGCACGCCGTGTCTCAACGGGGCCAAGTGCGTGGACCAGCCCAATGCCTACTTGTGCGAGTGCACAGAAGGTATTGTGAAATGGCACCCTCCGCACTACCGGGCCCCACAGGCCCCAGCGTAGCGGTGAGAACCTCTGTGGAAAAATAACTTCACAGCTCAGCGGACTCATCCACTCTAAATACAGATGCTGATTCTGAAATATTCCGATTATGAGAACCGATATAACTATTAAAAAATATGTTTTTATTTTACCAGATAAGGCCCACGGAGTGATATTATAGCTCTTTTTCAGAAGCGACCTGGCCACAAATGATAGCCGACCAAAGTGGCTTATGTGTACATTTATAGCAGCCAAATACTCTAAATGTATATTATAATGTGGAGGAGAAAACCGGAGGACCCGGAGAAAAATCCACGTGACCACGGGGAGAAAGACGCACAAACTCCAAATATGCAGGAGGCGTCAGGGGTCAGGATTGAACCCATGGCCTCCTGCATACCAGGCCAGGTAGTTAACATCTCACCACCGCGGTGCCCTACGCCCCTTCTCTGCTTTTGGAGCGAAGTTCACAGGAACAGTTTGCCGTGGCAGCGGCGATAGAAGCACAATTTAAAGTCCGATCTTTAAAAAGTTTGGTAATGGTGTAAAACGTGTGGTGACTTGTTTAGCGATGATCAAGGTTGTGCCTGGCGCGTGACGTCGCAGCGCTCGTGCGGCTTCGAGTTGCGAGTGTGAGCCGACATTTCACAACGGCGACTCCCGATTGGCCCCGGGGAGGACGCTCGCTCGTGAAATCCTCTCCGGAGAAGAAATAACAGAACTCCTTTATTATAGCCTCGGAGGGCTCTCACCTTTCACCCGGCCTTTGTTGGCACCAGGTCAACCGGCTCCTGGGAAGAATTGCCGAGAATTATAATGAGCGGCGGGGCCCCGGGGGCTGAGAAGGGGGCAGCAGCGTGATAGAAATTCTAATGAGTTGGGGGGGGGGGTTGGGCGACCCGCGTGAATAGAAATTATAATGAGCGCCCGCCTGGAAGCCGCTGCACAGAAGCGGCTCGTTCTCACGGAAATGGCGGGAAAGTTGCAGCTGGAGGCATGGCGTGCCGAGGCTGCCCCGCCGGCCGTCCAGGTTGCGGTGTTGGCCTTCCGGGCCCGTGCAGGCAGGCGAGCGAATCTCGCTGCCTGCCCGCGTCGGCGAGCGTCTGCAAGTGTTAGAGGGCGGAGCCCCCTAGCCTGAGCCGATGGTCGCGTTTACTGCAGGTTTCAGTGTTAAGTCGCGTTCAGTGAATGCTTGCGCCCGCGTGGTATTGAAATAAAGTTATCTCTGAGTTACGATAGAGGGGAGGCTGCTTCCACAGTTTGACTGTTCGCACGCTGAAAATTCAGAGGTCACCGGTTCTATCTCCGGGCGTGGCAGTTAAAACAATGGGGCGAGTTCCTTAAATCACTTTCCCCTGTGACCGCCGCCTCTGTCCGCCCAGCAGTGTAACTGGGTCCATCGCAGTCAAATCTGTAGGTAGCATTGAAGAGTAGGCCAAATACCCCTCGTCGAGGAGATCTCTAGAGCCCTCCCCCTGAACAGTGGCATGAGCGAGCGATTGCAGGGCTGCGCCTGTACTTTGTGTTGGTATTCTTACTTCGGAGATTTCGAAACACACCCAGACGTCTCAACTCCTGTTGAAGGAGTCCCGACCGCCTCCCCACCTCTCACCTCCCCCCTTCCCCTCCCCACTCTTATTCCCCACTCAACCCACCCCTCCCCCGTTTAAGCCTGTCTCTTCTACTGTACAGCTTCTGGTAACACTACTTTAGGCCAGCACGCTTCAAATCCACATCGTCTCTTGCAGTTCCTGCCCATTCGTTTTGGCCTCTGTGGAGCAGCTTATTTGGACGTTGCTTACAAAGTGATGCAGCCGTTTCAATGCCTCTGTCTGAGAGGTGGTGCATCACAGATGCCCCCCACCAACGCACACACCTGGGGCCGCCATGATGCCACGCTCTCGAGTTGGCGCGCGCCAACTCGGCTCCGCGCGTCGCCTGGCCGCGTGGGTCTGCCCGTCAGAGCATTAGAGTCCACTGTGCCGTGCCACGTGCCACTTGCGGCCTTGCCATGAAGGCATTGGGATCCCACCGGGAGGACGCCGCCATTGACGCTGCGAGGGGCGGCTGCGTGGATGCCGCCGCCAGCTCGAGCCCCCGGGTCCCTGCAGCACTCGATGGCAGCAAGCCGGCAGAGTCCGCACGCCCGTCACTTTCTCTCCTCATCTGTCGCTCCTCACCGTGTCGCTGCTCGCCTGTCGCTCGCTTACCTGTAGCTCCTCACCTATCCCTCCTCACCTGTCGGTTCACTCACCTGTCCCTCACCTGTCGCTCACCACAAATACCCAGACAGTGACAAGATAGAGCGGCATTTAAATATTTACTAATTCTTAACAAGCGTTTAGTTGGTTCTGGAAAGTTGTGTTGTTTTATTATCATTATTGTTATTAAGTTTCCGCAGTGTGACGAGTTGCGTTCCATGCCGTTGCTTTGCAAAACACACACATTAGAAATGGGAAACAGCAGAGGCTGCTGGAGTTTTTATTTATTTACATTCATTCAGTGAAATTATAGTTTGGGGTAGCTGAGCTGCGTTTGGGCCCCACGACGTCGCTGCGCAAGGGGGGGGGGGGGGGGCTGTCCAGGCTCACGGGAGCCTCCGTCTCTCCTCCCCTAGGCTCTGGTGGGACATCTCACTGAGTCACTTCTGCCACTGGGCCCATCCTGAGAGCTGCACTTCACGTCTTTACCAACTCCTGTGAGCCACCCCCCCAGCCGGGCGCTGAGTTTGTTATTTGGTTCTCCGGCCCCCCCATGGTGCGTTTTTCCCCCTGCTGTGAAACGTGGTGACATTCAGGGCTGTATAAAGCTATGAACCACAGCACAGGGGGGTTGCTTGAGGCTCGCGTTTACCCATTTGGGTCCGGTCGCCCAGTGAACTGGGCCCCTGCTTTATTTCGGTGCTCTCATTGAACGTGGCAACGTAATTATTGTTTGCTACCGCTTGAAGCGATTGAATTAACTTCCGTGGTGTCGCGGCAGCTGCTGTGGCCGTGCGGCATGGAGGAGCGGGCGGAGGAGCGGGCGATGGGCGGGGTGCAGCGCTCGCGAGCTCTCATCTCCACGCGTCTCGGGTTGCCGTCTCTATCGGCGCATGAATGCGTCTGTCTTTTCTATCCCTACTTGACTACGTCTCTCCCTGTCCCTTCGCTCGCATCGGAATGCGTCGTTCATATCATCTCCGCTTTCTCTCTCATCCGAACACGCCCCTCTCCCATCGTTGTGTTTCACAGCGATACGTCTCCCCATTCTCTGCCTCGTGTCTCCCCTGAATACTCCTCTCCCCTGTCACGTCTCCTTTCTCTCATATGGACGCATCTCTCCTATCATCTCTTGCGTCTCAGTTGACGGTGTCTATATTCACTTTCGCCTTCGTGTCTCTCTCTGACACGTCTCGTGTCTCACTGCCCCCTGCGTGCCTCTGTCTATCGTTTGTAATCTCACCACATCTCTCTTCCTCTCTATTTGCATCTCCTCCTCCCTTCTCGCTACTTAGCTATCCAAGGCTCTACTATGCGGATCAGTCCGGATACCTGATTAGTCGCAGTGGACCCCCCCCTCCTTCCCCCGTGTGTCCCGGTGCTGCTAATCTGTGGTGCGGATTAACCATCCGTGAAGCTCTCACTCACACGCAAGTGCAGATTTGGCGTGGTGCGCCGCCGCAAAACCCAGACGCGGAGCGTCCACACACGGATCCTGGAGTCCTCTCCCAGGACGGCACAGCCTCTGCTTTGGCTCTGGCTGTTGCCGTCCCCTGCGTGCTCTGTACTGGGTTGGGTTGGGGTGGGGATGGGGGATTCCTTAACGCAGTTGCTGAGCACAAAGGCCCAAAGCTTCAAGCGGCCAGTGACAAACAGCACTATCAAAGTTGTAATAGAATATAGAGTGAACACGTTTTTTTCAATTGAGCAACGTTGTTAAGAGCTGGGGGGAGGAGAAGTCAGGGGGTGGAACGGAGAGCAGTGTGAGCAGAAAGGGAAGAAAGCAGAGTGGTGGGTGGTTGAGTGGGTGAGTTGTGACCTACAGCGTGGTGAGTGGGTGAGTTGTTGTGACCTGCAGTGTGGTGAGTGGGTGAGTTGTTGTGACCTGCAGTGTGGTGAGTGGGTGAGTTGTTGTGACCTGCAGTGTGCTGAGTGGGAGAGTGGTTACCTGCAGTGTGGTGGTTGAACACAGTGTGGTTGAGACAAAACAGTCAGTCCTCGACATGGCAGGAGTAAACAATGAGTGAAGTTCATGGGAGCAGTAACCATCGTAGTAGTCCTAGTGATAGAAGAGTGATAAGGAGGCGACTGACCACCGGTGAGCAAGTGACTGGGGTTCCTAGACAGATGCATACAAGGGAGATGGTGAGTCGTTAGGCAAGTGAGCCTCAACACAAGGAGTGGAGCGTCAATAGTGGGATTGGAAAGGCAGCCGTTTGATCGTCTGGAATGTGGAAGGTAATTGCAGGCCTGCTTGTACAGTGCAGCGCACTGTGGTAATTATTTTGAAATGAGGGTCCCCAACCCGTCCGGGCTCAACCCGGACAGTCCAGGTATTGGAATTTGTGTTCAGGTGGCAGCAGTTGATTTGTACCGAGGTCTGGTGCCGGGTGTTGTGTTGAACTTGTATCAGAGTTTACTGCACAGTGTTGATTGACCTGGGCTAACAGCAAGGCTGTGTCATGCTGGTTTGGTCTAGAGTGGGAAAAGGTGGTGGTGGCCCTCATGGGATCTTTGTGCCGTACAGTCCAGCAGCAGGAACATGTCACCACTTGCTGGACCACCACTCGGCACTGGCGGTGTTTTGTCGGCCTATAAAAAAAATACCTCCTCGTCCTGGGTGTAAACTCAGCCATGGGGTGTTCTCTCTGCCCTCATTGCTGATTATCCTTTTACGCAGAAATTAAATCGCATATGTCGCTTGTGGGAATAATGCCTTGTTTGTTTCACTGCACACCCGGTTGTTTGCCTCCTGTCTCGCGAGGACGTGACTTATTCATAGAAAACCGACATTGTGGAGGCCGGCCATTGACCCAAGGAACCCAAAATATTTCCGACCAATCGGAAAATGAGTTTGAGATACCATCTACGCCTGGCTTTCCAACTGTAGCTCGTCACAGCCTTACAACTTCGAACACTGATGAAAACGATGAGGTCATGTGACCCCCGCAAGTGTAATGGGGGTAAATGCTGTTCATTATCGAGATATTTTTGTTTAATAACTATTGTTCCAGGAAATACGTGTATATATTTATGAGTCATGATCATCACAATACGTCGATATTTAGCAAAATAGGAAATACAATTATTTTGGATCTTATTATTTATGTTGACTTTTACTCAGGAAATCCTCAACGAGTCTCGTGGCTATTTTTTCAGGAGGGTCCTGCCAAGTATTTGCAGTGGGGCAAGGTGGGGGGCAATGATTGCTTTGTATCATTCAAAATTGAGTAATTTTGTGGGCCCATTTTTCAACTGTGGCAGATGTGGACCATGATGCTGGGACAGTGTCCTACTCTTGTAAATTATCAAATGAAAAAACATTTTTATTTATTTCAGCAGGTAAGGCCCCGCATCTTCAGAAGCAACCTGGCCACAAATGAAAGCTCAACGAAGTGGCTTATATGGAAATTGACAGCAACCAAATGCTGTAAACGCATGTTTCTAAATATTTGGAGGGAAAACCTGGAGAAGCCAGAGAAAAATCCACACGACCCCAGGGAGAACGCACAAACTTAAAAATGTACAGGCATCGTCAGGGTCTGAATTGAACCCACGGACCTACTGCATACCAGGTGGGGGAGTTACCATCTTGCCACGTGGATCGTTAATATCCACTGTGAAACAGACGGAGTGAAGTATTTCTGTGGTTATGACACCTGCAGCGATAACCAGGGCGGCTGCTGAATGCAAACCGTGAACATCTGCAACAGGTGAGGAGTGAGCTACCTATGCTGGGCCCCATCACCGCCCCGTACCCCTGCGGTCACCAAAGTGAATGTAAATGTAGTAGTGAAAGCGCAATGCTGGGCATTGATTGAATCTCCGGCCGTCAGTGTTTACTCCGTGTGTGTGTGCTCGTGGGTGATGCAGGCTTTGCAGGGCTGGTATGCGAGCTGAACGTTAACGAGTGCCAGCCTGACCCGTGCCACCACGGCAAGTGCGTGGATGGCATCGCCAGCTTCTACTGCGTGTGCAGCCCCGGCTACACCGGCTTCCTATGCGACTCCCAGCTCAATGAATGCCAGAGCAGCCCCTGCCAGAACGGGGGCAAGTGCGTGGATCTGGTGAACCGCTACCACTGCCAGTGCCCCGAGGGCACTGAAGGTAAACTATCTCTCCTCCCACCTTCACACCACTTGGCTCGCGACGTCACGTGTTTTAGCAGACCAGTACCACTCTAGCCCGGCACTTGGGTAGGCTGTGATGTGGATGGGGGGGGAGCCTGGGGGTATATCGGACTGGCTGTGCAGTACCCAAAGTGCCTGGAACGGGCCGGTTATACGACGGAGCAAGTGTACTGCCGGCAGTGAACGTGGGCTGCTGCAGGCCGACTTGGGTCACGCCACCACTGCTGCTGCCTACATTTCGACCAATGGCAACAACAAGAACAACAAAAGTCCACTCTCGATAATGCGCTAAATGTATCCTCCCTCTAAAACAGACGCACGTTGAGGTGTCATGCAGAGTGCGTACGAGTTGATTGACGAACGTAATTCATACGGATGTCGCATCTTGGATTTTTTCCGTCACGAGATAGTGTGTGCCCGTTTAACAGATCGCGGCATGGAATCTCAGTTTCCAACCAGTTGCAAGTTGAGTTTTTATTTTTTTGTCCACCCATTGCCCCGGCAGGTGTGAACTGTGAGACGAACTTTGACGACTGCGCAGGAGATCCGTGCCAGCGTGGGAAGTGCGTGGATGGCGTCAACGAGTACCGGTGCCTTTGCGACGCTGGCTACACTGGTAAGCCTGGCAAGTGGCGTTACAGTGTGCGAGTGCGCGCCGTGTTCTCTGTTGCCCTCACCGTGATGCTGAGTATGCCCAGGGAAAGGCTCGCCGAGTCTCACGACCATATGAGGGTCCTGCCAGGTTTTGGCAGTAGGGTGACGCGCGCTCGCGAGGCCGTGACGCGCGCTCGTGTGTGAGCCCGTGACAAAGGCTGTGGCATTCCACAGGCCTGCAATGTGACGTCGAGCTGAACGAGTGCGAGTCGTCTCCGTGCCACAACGACGGCTCGTGCAAGGACCTCGTCGACGCGTTTGAGTGCGTGTGCCTGCCGGGGTTCCACGGGCCGCTGTGCTACTCAGAGACTGATGCCTGCTATGCCAGCCCCTGTCTGCATGGAACCTGCCTCGACCATGGGGAATCGTACGCACGCACGCACCCACGCACCCACGCATGCACACCCACGCACTGGCCATCACACGCAAAGATCCCCCGGTCTAGCTTTTCACAGGCTGTTGGGAAAGTGCTGTAGCGAGCACCAATGGAGGAACACAATGGAGTGGGTGGCCAGCACCACACACTTGCCCCAATAGTCTATAAAAGCTATACGAGGGATCGTTGTTTTTGTATATTCCAATGGAGATGCGTTACCGACAGCGCTATAAGAAACAGCGCGATAGGAGGTCACTATAACGTGGTTCCAATGGAGATGCATTACCAACAGTGCTATTTTTTTTACCTATGAGCAATATATGAGGGCTTCATTGGGTTATTGGTAATGGCCTTAATAATGATACTGTACACATAATAAACGTATTAAAGCAATTTATAAACAGAATTATACATTTCAATGATAATGACAAAATACAATAAGTTATGTACTCGCCAGTGCATTCGGTTGGAGCTTGCCTAAGATTAACCACCGTTTGCCATAAACACACATTCCGCGGGATGCCTTACTAACCAATGGGATTACTCTATCCATGAATCGTCAATGAATTGATACAGTGATTAACCCTCGATGAATCAATACTCTTACATGGCTGTCGGATCGACTGTGAGCAAAATCGATACAATAGACACCTCGATTCAGGATCCACAAGACCATGTATGGTATGAGACACGCCCTTACGGGCGACGTCATGCCTATTCTCTAACACGTATCGGCTGATCTGCGTCGGGATTTACGTGGCATTACGCATTTGCTATGCATGTGTCAATCTCGGAGACATTTTCCAGTCAAGAGCCGTTACCACATGTTCGCACGTATGTTGAACTTCTTTTGCACCGTACGTAGCCGACTGCACTAGTCAGAGGTGTGGGGGAAGGACAACAAACTATACACAACAACAAGCAGTTCTAAAGAAATTAGTTCGTAAATCTAGATGATGATTTAAAAGTTCGTAGCTCCCAGTGGCTTCCTAATATCAGAAAGGAAGAGCATTTCAGACGGCCGCAGAAGCACATTTGAAAAGCGCCGCGCGATGATGCAGTGACTGGGGTGGGGGAGAGGGGAGCGGCGCTTTGTCGGCGTCACTCACGGCCAGCATGCTCCGTGTCTTGCCACAGCTATCGGTGCGCCTGCGAAGCGGGCTGGACAGGGCCGCTCTGCGAGGTGGACATCGACGAGTGCGAGTCGTCACCGTGCCAGAACGGAGGCGCCTGCCAGGAGCACCTCGACGGCTACACGTGCCGGTGCCGCGACGGCTTCAAAGGTATGCGCCCGCCGGGCTGCGCCTCTCGGCATTTGGCGATTGGTGCCCGGCAATCGCACGGCTTCGGCGCGTTTGCGAGTGGACGCGTGAGCGTGCGTCCGTGGCGCTGTCCCGGTAATTCGTGAGCACGTTAATTCCCTTTTTCCTGCTGAAGTCATGCCTTCCCAGCAGGCCGATGGGTTATGTGAGAAATAGTCTTATGGGTTTTTTTTTGCAGCTAGACAGACGCAGGGAATGAGGTGTATTGTTTCCTCGAGGGTCACTGGTCATCGTCTAAATTGACACTAATTATAAAAGTGAATCGTGCTGTTAGGGTATTCACAGAGATTGACATGGGAACATGAAAGTGCCACTGGGGAAGTGCCGCTATTGGTCATGCGGAAGCTCATGCTCACTACCGTTTCCCCTCTGCGGAGACTTCATACCTGGGCACGCCGATGCCCCCGAGTCGCCTGTGAATGTGGACTGTGCTCGCGTGAGCAGTGTCCCCCGCCCCCCCCAGGGGGCTGTGTGTGTGCGGGAACACTCGCCCTGAGCGTGAACTGACACCGGAAACCATCCCCTTCCCTTGCTGGTGCGCAGGCCCTACCTGCCAGAAGAATGTGAACGAGTGCGTCTCCAACCCGTGCCTGAACCGGGGCACATGCGTGGACGGGGTGGCCGGCTACACATGCCTCTGCACGCTGCCGTTCACCGGCAAGTAACCAGGCGTGCCGCCCCCGCTCGACCCGCTGGGGCCAGCGCCTCCACCGCCTGTCGGCTGAGAGCGCCTCGTCCGTGGCTATAATGTGCAGATCCTCGAACCGCGTTCCCATTCGGAGCTGAATGGCTGATTTTACCTGGTGATGTTACCCGGTGATGTTACCCGGTGATGTTACCCAGTGATGTAACCCGGTCACGGTGGTGGGGGTGTGGGGCTCGTTTGTTTTCCCATGAACCATGGCCTCCAATAGTGACGGTCTCCCTCCCTGGGGGGGGGGGAGTAGGGCTGCTTGTGATCCCCTGATGTCGGCCAATCACGTGCAAGCACCCACAGTGCACTGCGCGGCCTGCTTACTGCTGCCATTCCCTTATCAAAACATTCCCCCAGCTGGATTGTAGTGATGGCTATGCACGCCTCTGAGCTGGCACTTTTGGCGGCAACGAGGGTTGGTGGATCACACGAACATTGTTGTTATCCTTCATTACGATGATAATAATAGTAAATTGTGCGTGAGAGGGCGTTTTTACACCCGGACGACTCGGAGGCCATGCCATGGTGTGGTGCCCGTGCCTTGCAGGGGCAACGCTCGCGTCTGTTGTGCTCCCTCGCAGGGTTCGCTGTGCGGTCTGGCTGCTCCACGGAAGTGAGGGAGATGGAGCCACGCTCACTAGGAATGAGTTCCCAGTCATGACCCAGGGTTTGACTGCAGGGCAACGGTTATTCTCGCTTGGTTGTGGATGCTATGTTTGTTCTCCGGAATGGCTCGAGTCATGTCAACAAAAACCCAGAATAGTCAGTAATCAAAGATGCGTACTCCCCTAATGTTGTAGTGGTTTGCCGTCTGACGCAGTATTAATTGGACGTTGTAGGAAACATAGCTGTAAATAACCAAGTGTCGTCGTGTCACGCAGCGTGAGTGTCTGTGCCGCCTGCAGTCCACCAGATTGTTGATCATATTTGTCGCTCTGAGCAGGGAGCTCTAATGGCTGTTTGACTGCAGACCCTAAGGATGATTTGGTAGCTCAGACGCCTGGAGACAAACACTTTGTCGTGACTTTTGCTGTGAATTAAGGGCCATTCCAGCATCCGCTTGTGTTAGTGAGCCATGTTACACATGTGCTGATGTTTGTGTGTGTTGCATTGTACGTGTGTGTACATATATATCAGGCAGTAGGTGAGCGGTAGTGTAGTGCTTAGCGCGCTGCGCTATGAACTCGGTCACCCGAGTTCAATTCCCGCTCGCAGTCAACAGTAGTGACGATTATTTGAACCAGTCATGGGCCTCCCCTAGGTTGACTCAAGCTCAAATGAGTATCTGATGTGGTGTGTAAACAACACCACTGGGGGACAAAAGGCAGCTGGGCGTGGTGTTGGCCACCCACCTCCTTATGTGCCATGCCAGCCTTCATACGTGCTCGCTAACAGCATTTTCCCCAACAGTCTGTTCAGGCTGTACGGGGGTGTTTAGCTTTGTTTGGTTTTTATTAGGCGATAGGGCGACAGCGCATTGGTAACACTTGTGCTTCGCAGAAAGAAAAACTTGGGTTCCATTCCTGACTCAGCCTCATTTTTACATGGAGTTTTATGTTCTCCCCCATTTTCTGCGGTTTCCTGCCATCGCTTAACAAAATAAAAGCCACGCCATGTAACCGGCATTGGCCCAAACATCCCAATAGTGAAAATTTTACACTGCAAATTACTCAACTGGGATTTGCACACAGCGGCAACATTGCCGCCCCCCCTACTGTGAAAACGTGGCAGGACCCTCGTGAAAGGGAGCCTTGAGACTCGGCGAGGCTGCTCTGGGCGAACGAGCACCATGTTGACCATGTGGCTGATGCTGTGTGCCCCAGGCCGTAACTGTGAGGCGGTGATGGCCCCGTGCGCCTCCCAGCCGTGCCACAACGCGGCCACCTGCAAGGAGTCGGTGAACTTGTCCTCCTTCTCCTGCGCATGTCCTCCGGGCTGGCGTGGTAAGATGCACCATCCATGGTCCCCACGGACACCACAACCTCCACATCCTCCATAACCTCCACATCCTCCATGACCTCCACAGACATCACGACCTTCATGATTTCCACAGACACCATCAGCTCCACATCCTCCATAACCTCCACATCCTCCATGACCACCACAGACACAACGACCTACTTGACCTCCACTGACCTCCACAGACACCACGACCTCCACAACCTCCACAACTCCCACCCCACCTGCAGTTCTCAAAACGTGGATCCTGGTCGACCTCTGCGAGCACCCCATCTGGGGCGCTTGGCGAGACTCAGGCTCGCGTGCTCCTCCTGTTGTGTGTATGTGGGCGAGCATGTACGTGTGTGTGCAAGCGTGTACATGTATGAGCATGTACGTGTGCCAGCGTGTATGTGTGTGTGTTGAACTTTCGCATCGTACGTAGCCAACCATGCTAATCGGAGGTGCAGGGGAAAGAAAAGCTGAACCCTGTTGATGGTTCAGCTTGGAACGTGTCGCTGCCAGACGCCGCGCGGGATGCCTGACAATGGCTCCGTCTCTCTGCTTGGTTGGGCATTGAGACGAAGCTGTTAACCAGCATCTAGGTTGTAAATCTAGAGCACAGCGATGATCTCTACCACCCGTGCCCTTGAGAAATGCTCACAGCAGACACAAATTTACACCCACTCGCACAGAGACGCACCGACTCGCACCGAGACCCACAGACTGGAGATGATGGTTGGGTTTTCACAACTCTGCCAGTCCCCCAAGCTGCCCGCCATATAGCTCGGTCTTTCCACTGTGGGGCTTCTCGCTTCGCGGGCTACGCGGAGCGTGAAGGCCAGCGTCGCGCCAGCTGGCGCTGCGCACGACAGAGGAGCGACCCCACGTGGAGGAGGCCGCTCTGCTCCGAGTGAAACTGACGTTTGTGACGGCTCTGACACCGGCCGCGTGCAGGTGCCACCTGCTCGCTGGACATCGACGAGTGCGCCGGCGTGCCGTGCCAGCACGGGGGGGCTTGCATGAACACGCAGGGTGGATTCCGGTGCTCCTGCCGCCCCGGCTACACAGGCCCCACGTGCCAGACGGACATCGACGACTGCAGCCCGAGTGAGTTGCGCGAGTAGACCGATATGTGAAGGAGGCCATAATAACATTCCGCTTATTTAACACAAAGTGTTCGAGTGCCGCTGGCGTTGTTTCTTGAACTAGCGTGGGGCGGTGGTTGGTGCCCCGTGAGGGGGACGGAGCCGTGAACTTCCATCTCGTCCCCCGCAGATCCGTGCCAGAATGGGGGCTCATGCACTGACAGCATCGGCGCCTTCAGCTGCAAGTGCCGCCCCGGATTCCGTGGGTCGCGCTGCGAGACGGAGGTGAACGAGTGTGCCAGCAACCCCTGCCGCAACGGAGGCTCGTGCGCCGACTATGTCAACAGCTATACGTGCCGCTGCCGGCCCGGCTTCAACGGCATCCATTGCGAGCACGACATCACCGAGTGCACCGACAGGTGAACCGCACACCAGCCCTCTTAACTAACAGTGTGGTGCAGTGGTAACGCTCGTGCCGTGCAGCAGTTCCTTACTAGCGTGATGGCGTGCGATGCACCGGCGTGTTGGCTCGTACGCATGCGCTGCGGAGGGGGAGGGTGATCGGCGTTGTGTCTGTATGTAGCTCGTGCCTAAACGGCGGCTCGTGCGTGGACGGCATCAACGCGTACACGTGCCTGTGCCGCGGCGGCTTCACGGGAAGCTACTGCCAGTTCGACATCGACGAGTGCGAGTCCCAGCCCTGCCAGCACGGAGGCACCTGCCTGGACGGCCTGGGCACCTACAAGTGCACGTGCCCGCGCGGGTACACTGGAGGGAACTGCCAGGTACCGTTGGTGCGCCGGCGCGGCCTGCGTGGTTCGATCGCGCCACCCTCGCCGCCTGTTCAATTTCTGTCACGGTTCCTGAGCGCGCAGGCCTCGTTTTGAATTTACAGCAAGACCGTCTCTTCTTGAATTTAAAACGCACCGATAAAATGCTCAACATGGCGGCGTGCATTGGATTGCGTCTACATCGCTGTTGCTTTCGTTGTCTGTGGAAAAGGTGGTGTAGGCAGGCCTGTAACCCCCTGCGCTCTGGGGATGGTGCTTCTTTCATCATGGAGATTTATAATTTAATACAGTTGCTGAGCAGAGGCCTAAATAGCCCAATATACATCACATGCCAGCAACACACCAATACACAGTCCTATCAGAGTCATCGCAGCATTAAGCCCAGGCCCAAAGGCCCAATACGTCAAGCGACCGGCAACAAACAGCACTGTGACTGTTGTATCACCTCAAGAGTTAACACATTTCTTGAATTGAGCGAGGTTATTTTTAGTGTAAAAACTTGGGGGGGGGGGGGGGGAGGGGGTAAAGACGGTGTTGGGAGGGAATTTTCAAAGTGCGACAGTGCAAGGGAAGAAACGGAAAGGGAAGCGTTGTGACCTGCAGTGTGGTGAGTGGGTGAGTTGAGTGGGTATGTATGTCTAGGGTGCAGTAGTGTAGCGGTATGCACGCTGTGCTACGAACCCAGTGACCCGAGTTCGATTCCCACTCATGGCCAACACCAGTGACGATTATCTGAGCCGGTTTTGGGCCTTCTCTAGGTTGACTCAGCCTCAAATGAGTATCTGGTATGATGTGTAAACATCGCCACTCGAGAGACAAAGGCTGCTGGGAATGGTGCTGGTCACCCACCCCCTCGTGTGCCGTGCCGGCCTTCATAGGTGCTCGCTAACAGCACTTGCCCCAACAGTCTGTTAAGGCTATACAGGGGATTTTTCTCTTTGTTTTATGTATGTATGTTGAACTTCTTTCGCTGGGTTAGTGGGTGGCTGGGTGGGTTGGTGCAGGCTTACTATGATGATCGGTTTGTTGGCAATAGCTGGAGCTGTGCTTGTGGCTGTCGCTCCGCTGCTCACAGGCGCTCGTGGACTGGTGCTCCTCGTCACCCTGCAAGAACAGTGGGTCCTGTGTGCAGTCGCGCACGTCATACCGCTGCGATTGCCACAGTGGCTGGACTGGCCTCTACTGCGACATCCCCAATATGAGCTGCGATACGGCTGCCAGAAACAAAGGTACTAGCTGCAACAGCAGCAGAAGCAGTGCTGTGCCGCATCACGTCGAATCGAAGAAAATTGTTAACATTCACTTTTAACACAACAAACAGAAATATAATTTACGCAGCAGGGTGGTACCCGTGGGTGACACTCTTGTGCCTCACACCAGGAATGTCTGGGTTCGATTCCTGACTCCGGGTGCCTTTCTGTGTGGAGTTTGTCTGTTCTCTCACCGTTCTGTAAGGGTTTTCTTCCAGGTTCTTTGCTTTACTCCTGTAATAAAGGACTCTCTCTCAGATGTCGATCTCCGATGTCCTTTATTGGGTTCGTAGAATCTCGATACCACGGCGTCTCGCTCAGGCCCGCGTCTCCGTCTGACACCGATGGCTGATGGTGTCGACGTCTCCCACCGCGTGGCGACCGTGCCACTCTCTCCGTCTTGCCCAGCGTGGCCTCCTCATGTTTCACTCCGTCTCAACTCCCCCTTCCCCTTCCGGTTCTCTCCCTAAATCTTCTCACCCACGTGACCCTAACTCCACCCACTCCCCACGTGACCCAGACTCCGCCCCCCCTCAATCCTTGCTCGCATTACACGACCCCCCCCCCTAATGAAAACCCAGCCATCCTCGGCTGCAATAATTACAATAAAATAATGCGAGCAATATTGGAACCATCTGGCATCACTGGACAACGGAGAATATAAGAATGATAACAAGAACAACAAGAACAATAACAATCAACGAAAGGAAAGGGATTTGGAACGCGTGCGGGTCGCCGGCCCGTCCCGAACGGGCGGCGGTCCCCCCACAGACCGAGAACGCGACGGGGTCTTAAGATCGACGGGAGTAGAACCGCCCGCCGCTGTTGGAGGCCCGTCAACAGCAAGGTCCCGTTCCCCAGGGAGACCAAGTCCGGGGTCTCTGGCAACCGTGTCTGTGGTGGGGTTGGAGGGGCAGCGGGGTCAAGTGGCCCCGTTACCGTGGTAGGTCCACCCAGAGCAGGATTCGCCACATCCACCTGCGTCACGGCTGGTTCGTCTGTAGAAGGCACGACAGGCGCGCTTGCAGAGTCAACAGGTAAGGGCAGAGGTGCATCGGGCGCAACACACACCGGCAAGGCAACATCAGGGGATGACGCATCCGTCCGCGGGGCCACGTAGGGCTTCAATCAAGACGTATGAACGTACCAGTGCCGCGATCCGAACCGAACCCGTGCGGATTGCGGGTTAGGGACTTCAATAAGCTTAACCGGCCCCTGCCATGGTTTGTGAAGCTTAGGGGAGGTTCCCGGCCGCACTTGCGGGCAGTGCAGCCATGCCATGTCCCCTACTCGCCAGGGGCATGTACCGGTCGAGCGCCGGGCGCAACGCTCGTTTCGCGCCTGCGTCTTGGCAGTAGCCAATCGGGCCCCCTCCCGTGCTTCGGCGACGCGTCGAACAGTGTCCTGAATATATTCGGGGAGAGGTTTAACAGGACCCTTCGCCCCCGTATCCAGCTGTACTTCCACCGGCGGCACATTCTCGCGGCCGTACATTAGAAAAAATGGAGAATACCCAGTGGACGCATGAGGCGTCATCCGATACGCGGAGAGTACTCCAGGTATATGCAAGTCCCAATCAGCTTGTTTTTCGTCAACCGTGTGACACAGCATGGCCGACAGCGTCCGATTAAGGCGTTCCACCATGCCATCCGTCTGCGGGTGGTAGGGAGACGTACAGACCTTCTTGGTTCCCAACGCAGCGCACACCTCCGCCAACAATTTGGAAGAAAAATTCCGCCCCTGATCCATGAGCAGCCTCTCCGGCGCCCCCTTGTCTATCACATATCCAAATAGGAAGGCGTCTGTGATAGATGCCGCCGACTGGTCGGGTAAAGGCCAAGCCATCGGCCAGCGGGAAAGATATTCCACCCCGACCAGCAAATATTTATTACCCCTAGCGGATGGCGGGAAAGGTCCCAAAATATCCAGCGCCACCAACTCGTTGATTCGAGACACTTGTATAGACTGCACCGGCGGCACGTAAGGGTTTTTAGGCGGCTTCCGCCGGGCACACTCGGGACACGCCCGAATGTGTTCGACGACATCCGTCGTCATGCCGTGCCAGAAGTAGTCTCGCTGCAATGTTAACAAAGTCTTCTGCACCCCGAGATGTAATAAAGTGTCGCCGTGCGTAGTCCGAATCAATTCGTACCGTAGCGACGACGGTACTACCAGACGCCAGCGGTCATGCAGTCCCTCTCTCCACATGAGCAAACCATCCCGGAGAGCGGCCCCCAGCATCCCACCGGACAGCAATCTCCCCGCTCCTTTCGCAGCCCAACTCCGTAAAGCCCCCAACGAGTCGTCAAGCAATTGTTCGCGAATCCATACTGAGCGCGGCAGGTTCAGAACCCCATCGGCCGGTCCTGGGCACACCGGAGCCCCAGACACCTCGACAGCTGACACGACAGGCCGAGGGGGTAGCTGAACTGGCGTACACCTATTCTTATCCGACGCGCAAACGCAAGGGGACCCCTGCGGTAATCTGGAGAGTGCGTCCGCATTCGCGTGACGCGACCCCTTCCGATATTGTATGTCGAAGGAAAATTCCTGCAGGGTCTCCAACCAGTTGGCCAGATGGTTGGTCAACCCTCAGGGAATATTGCAGAGCCGCATGGTCCGTGCGCACAATAAATGACCGGCCGTAAAGATACGGCCGATATTAGCGGAGAAAATAGACAATAGCCAATAATTTGCGGCGAGTAACGCAGTAGCGGGTTTCTGCCGGGGACAGTACACGGCTACCGTAGGCTACCACGCGTTCTACGCCGCCCTTGGACTGTGACAGAACGGCCCCAATCCCAGTGTCACTAGCGTCCGTATCCAGAATAAAAGGTCGATCAAAATCCGGATGGTCCAATGTCGGCGCTGTCGCCAACCGATCGCGTAGGCCCTGAAACGCCGCTTCCTCCGGCGGACCCCAACTGAACCTCCGACCCTTACCCGTAAGGAGGTGCAAGGGCCTAGCGATCATAGCAAAGTTCGGGACGAACCTGCGATAGTATGAGGTGAACCCCAGGAAGCGACGTACGTCCCCAACCGAGGCCGGGGTTGGCCAGTTGCGGACGCACGCCGTCTTCTCCGGGTCCGTGGCCACCCCGTCCGCACTGACTGTGTCCCAAATAACGCACGGATCGTTGCAGTAGGTGACACTTTTTCGGTTTGAATTTTTAATTTGCGGAGCGCATCCTAGCAAAAACCGTCTCCAATCTCTGCAAATGTTCGTCAAATGTGCGGCTAAAGACAATGACATCGTCTAAATAAATCAAACATGTCTCCCACTGCAGACCCGTTAACACCAGCTCCATCAACCGCTGAAAAGTGGCGGGAGCTGCATTCAAGCCCATCGGAAGGCAATTAAACTGAAACATTCCCTGCGGCGTACGAAAAGCCGTCTTTTCCCTCGAGGACTCGTCAAGGGGAAGCTGCCAAACCGAATCGGAGCGGCATCCCCCGTATCACTGTGGTGGGAAAGCAGGGAGGTGCGTCCCAAGTCAAAATCATCCGAGCTGAACACGTCGGAATAACTTAGCAACAGCGCGCGAAGCGCGGACCGTTGCTCTGTCAGGGATGAATTCTCCCCGCATAACTCGGCAACCCAACGGTCATCCTGCCCCGTTGGCCCCGAAACCCCCCCTACCATGTCCCGGCGGACCCGGTTGTCATGGGTCGTGAACGCGGTCGTGGCGTGAGCCACAACCGTTCCGGCCGGGACACTGACATTCTCTGCACTCCCATTTAGCACCTGTAAGAACGGGGGCTGGCCCGGCCGGACAATTGTTTGTGCCCCAACCAGCGCCGAGCCGCCCGTTATAGCTGTGGACGGCGATAACAGAACCCCCGCCGCTCCCTCAACGCCAGGTACTGGCTTCCGATTTCTCAACGGGATAAGCATCTGCGAACCAGGTGGAATGTCAACAGATACCTCGGACAGCGCCTGCACCTGGCAAACAGGGGCAGGCCGGCCCCATGGCGACGGTAGGAACGAAATTTTCCGCCCCCCTGGTAATTCAATGTAGTTTTGATCAATCCTTATTTGAATTGGCATTTTTGCCAGGAAATCAGTCCCCAACAAACAGGGTACCGCGAGGGACCTAGAGATCAACACGGTCCCTGAAGCTGACACCCCCCCAATGGATATGTTGGCGTCCACCTGGCCCACAATGCCCATACTTCCCCCGTTCGCCGCTATGCATGAATCATAAACCGCTCGCACTCTCCCTGGCGGAATGCCTAAAAGATGGAAAATGACATCCGAAATAATGGTCGCGGACGCACCGGAGTCCACCAAAATACGCACCTCGACCCCCTGAATAGAACCCGGTACCGTGGACGACCCCTACTACCCTCCATGCCAGTCGGCGCCATTGCGTCAGCGAGCGACACGGGTCAATCGGAGGCACCTTGTTGTTAACGACACACGGACCGCGCGGCGATGGTGATGCATGAGGTGACTTGCCTTGCCGGGTGTCTGGTGCGCACCGACTTGCCTGTCTTGGTGGGTCTTTTCGCGCGACGTCCGTGGTCGAGGCCTCCTGCTGGGGCGGCCCCGGGATGCGAGCCCAACAGTCCCTGGCGAAGTGGCCCTTACGGCCGCAGCGGAAACACTCCACGTCGTTCCGACGCGCGGCACCCCCCCTGTCCCGACGCTCCCGCGCTGGCGGCCCGGACCTCGGCCCCGTCCCCCCCCAAGCAGGCCACTGGGCGGAGGCGGCCGTCAACTCCTGCGGACCCTTGTCGTCAGGAACGTAGATCGCCTTCGTAGGATCCCACCCCGTAGCACCGCCTTCAACGATGGGCCCCCCCGTCCAAGCTGACACCTGCTTCCAGCGTCGGAGATTAAATTGAGCGTCCAAGCACTTAGCCACAGCACGGGACGTCAATTTATCATGGCTGCACACCGGCATGGGGATCCCCAGGTCTCTAGATAATTCGAGCATCTTGCCCAACACGAGGGGCTCCAACAAATCGGGCTCCGTCTCGGGGTATGCCGCCATCGCCAGTTCCAGAACTGCACCTCTGAAGGCCACCGGTGATTCATCAGGCGCCCGTTGGCGCTGAACAAATCTCCAATGGGCGTCGTCCGGAGGCTCGTACGCATCCGCCATCTCCTCGAAGACACCCTGCAGCGTCTTCTTCTTGTCGGCCTTGATGGAGCGGAAGAACCGGACGGACTTGTCGTCGAGAAGTGTTGGTAAGACTTCCGGGGCCTCCGCGTCCGTCCATTTGGCGGAGCGTACGGCCGCTTGAAAACGGCAGGCGAATGCGCTCCAATCGCCGCCGATTGAGAATTCTTTGACCGTTGTTAAATGACGGCTGCGGGTTCTTGCTCCTCCGTCCTCCTCCGATGGTGACACGCGCGGCAACGACAAAATGGCGTCGCTCCGCAACGTGTGCAAGATGGCGGCTTCCCGCGGCGGAGGGTGCAAGATGGCGGCTTCCCGCCGTTCCTCCTCGGCCACGCCCAAGATGGCGTCTTAGTGCCGCGTGGTCGAGAGGGCTGATGGCGACGGCAAGGCCCCGGCCCGTTGTTCCCCGCCGGGCCTCCCCGAAGTCGTCGCCGGAGTCACAAGGACGCACAATTGCGCCAACACTGTCTTCAGCGCCTCCAGTTGCGCCGCCTGTCGCCATCCGTCCTCAGCGTCCAGTCGCGCGGATGGGCCCACCGAGGCGGCCACGTCCTGCACGGCTGGAACCCCGCTCGTCCCCGCTCCGCTTTCCTCCTCCATCGTGGGTAGCGCCACCGCTGGAGGGAGGTCGTCGTCGGAAGATGTTGCCGAAGATGGTGCAGGGATGGTCTTCCTCCTGAGCTGTTTTTACATGCCGTTTCACTTCTGACACCAATGTAATAAAGGACTCTCTCTCAGATGTCGATCTCCGTTGTCCTTTATTGGGTTCGTAGAATCTCGATACCACGGCGTCTCGCTCAGGCCCGCGTCTCCGTCTGACACCGATGGCTGACGGTGTTGACGTCTCCCACCGCGTGGCGACCGCACCACTCTCTCCGTTTTGCCCAGCGTGGCCTCCTCGTGTTTCACTCCGTCTCAACTCCCCCTTCCGGTTCTCTCCCTAAATCCTCTCACCCACGTGACCCTAACTCCACCCACTCCCCACGTGACCCAGACTCCGCCCCCCTCAATCCTTGCTCGCATTACACTCCCATAACTAATAAAACTCAATGTATCAGATGCTGGCCAAACATCCCATTGCTGAAAGATTCCCTGCAAATTACTCAATTGGGATTATACGGAGCAACATTGCTCCCGGGCTGTGACAAACTTGGCAGGAATCCTCCTGAAAAATAATCTAAACTAAACTATGTAAGCATTTTTTTTTTACCATGTGTAATAAAAGACTCGACCACGATGTCTGGCTTGGTGTCCTTTATTCGGTTCGTTTGCTGTCTCCCACACGGCTGTCCTCCTTTGAGACTTTCCACACGGTGCCGACGCTGTTGTTACACCCGTCACCGCTAACAGCTCCGCTGTTGGTCTCCGTCGTTCCCGTAGCCTCTTAGCAGCTTCGCTGCTGTTACCCTCACGCAGCCCCCCTGGCTGTACTCGCTGCAGCTTCCCCTCGTGTCGCTCCCGTAGCCTCGGACAGCCTCGCGGCTGTTCCCCTGTCGCTCCCGTAGCTCCTAGCAGCCGTGCTGCTGTCTCCCATACACAGCCTCCCCGGCTGTACTCGCTGCAGCTCCTCAACCGCTCTCTCTCTCCAGCAGCCCCACTGCTGTCTCCTCCCGCAGCTCCGCTGGCTGCTCCCTTAGTTGGTCACCGCTGGCCGACGGTGCCACTCTCCCCTGGCTTCGCCCTGCGTGGCCTTACCCTTGCTCAGTCTCCCACTCTCTCCCGTCTCCTTCCGGTTTCATCCCTTAAGGACCCGAACCTTGCTCCCACGTCACATAACTCCACCTCTCCGTGACGTCATATCCGGGAGGTCGCTCGCGCCCGCATTACACCACCCTCCCCCGTAGAGAAAAACCCAGCCGACCTCGGCTGAACAATACCAACAGTAATGCGGGCGAAACCGACCTTGACACACCAAAGGACACCAAGCATGCAATATAACAGTAAGAACAATCAACACAACATAACAATCAACGAACGTACAAGAAGCAGGCAATAAATATAACAGTAAGAACAACAATGCAACATAACAATCAACGAAACACAAGGGATTTAGAACGTGTGCGGGTCGCCGGCCCGTCCCGGACGGTCGGCGGCCCACCCGCAGAGCGGGAACGTGACAGAGGTTGAGGAGTGACAGGGCGTAATCCTCCTGTCGATGTTGGAGGTCCACCAACGTCCCGTGTCCCTGAAGAATTAGCCCCGGACGTGTCCCGCGACTGTGCCTGCAACGGGGTCGGAAGGGCCGCAGGGCCCGGAGTTCCCGCAGTCCTGGCAGGCACCCTCCGAGCAGGGCTCTTCGTCACCTGCGGCGTCACGGCCGGTCTGTCTGGAACAGGCACGACAGGCGCTCTCGCAAGATCAATAGACGCAGGCAGGGGAGAGTCGGCAGCAACAGACCCCGGCAAGGCAACATTAGGAGATGACGTATCATGTAGGGGAGCAACATATGGTTTCAAGCGCGACGTGTGAACAAACCAGCGGCGAGATCCAATATGGACACGCGCCGACTGAGGGTTGGGAACCTCAATGAGGCGGACGGGCCCTTGCCAAGGTTTGTGAAATTTAGGAGAGGTACCCGGCCGCACCTGCGGGCAATGGAGCCAGGCCAGGTCCCCAACCTTCCAGGGGCACTCCCCCTTGGAACGTCGAGCATACCTCTCGTTCCGGGCCTGGGCTTTGGCCGTAGCCGCGCGGGCACTCTCCCGCGCCTCCGAGACCCGGCGAACAGTGTCCCGAATGTAATCAGGGAGTGGTTTACGAGGTCCCCTCACACCGGTTCCCAACTGCACATCCATCGGCGGCACGTTTTCCCGACCATACATAAGGTAAAACGGCGAATAACCTGTAGCCGCATGAGGAGTCATCCGGTACGCCGAAAGCACCCCCGGGATGTGCAGGTCCCAATCCGATTGTTGTTCACTCACCATATGGCACAGCATGGCAGACAATGTCCGGTTTAGCCGCTCAACCATACCATCCGTTTGCGGATGGTATGGGGACGTCCGTACTTTCTTAGTCCCAAGGCCCGCGCACACTTCCGCCAATAATTTAGAAGAGAAATTTCGGCCCTGGTCCGTGAGGAGTCTCTCAGGCGCACCCTTGTCCATAACGTACCCGAACAAAAAGGCGTCGGTAATGGTCGCGGCCGATTGGTCGGGCAACGGCCAGGCCATCGGCCAACGGGAGAGGTACTCAACCCCAACCAGCAAATATTTATTACCCCTCGCCGATGGTGGGAAAGGTCCCAAAATGTCCAGTGCCACCAATTCATTAACCCGAGACACCTGAATTGACTGTATAGGCGGCACATAAGGATGTTTAGGTGGCTTACGTCGGGCACAATCAGGGCACGCGCGGACGTGCCCCACGACATCTGTCGCCATGCCGTGCCAAAAGTAATGACGTTGCAACGTCAATAAGGTCTTCTGCACACCCAGATGTAATAGTGTGTCACAATGGAGAGTTCTAATCAACTCGTATCGCAGGGACGCTGGCACAACCAGACGCCAGCGCTCCTGGAGACCTTCCCTCCACATGAGCAGACCATCTCGGAGCGCGGTTTCCGGTACCCCATCCGTACCCGGACTCTCATTCTCCACTTTAGATCGCTTCCGCAAGGACAATAACGACTCATCCATCATCTGCTCCCGAATCCAAACAGACCGCGGCAGATTCAAAACCCCGTCAGTCGGCCCCGGTTCCATAGGAGCATCCGACTTCTCGACAGCTAACGCCAGCGGCTGAGGGGGGGGATAGACTGGGCGTACATCTATGCGTCCCCGACGCACATTTGCAAGGGGAGCGCTGCGGCAATCTGGAAAGTGCGTCTGCATTCGCATGGCGCACCCCCTTCCGATGGTGAATTTGGAAGGAAAATTCCTGCAGCGTGTCCAACCAACGCGCCAACTGGCCGGATGGCTGATCCATTTTAAGCGCATATTGCAAGGCCGCATGATCCGTACGCACGACAAAGGAACGACCGTAAAGGTACGGTCGAAACTGACGTAGGAAAAAAACAACGGCTAGGAGTTCCCTGCGAGTGACACAGTAGCGGGTTTCCGCGGGAGACAAGACCCGGCTACCATACGCCACGAAGCGCTCTACGCCCCCTTTAGACTGGGATAATACCGCGCCAATACCTGTGTCACTCGCGTCCGTATCAAGAATGAATGGGCGATCGAAATCGGGATAATCCAATGTTGGGGCCGTAGCCAACAGATCGCGCAGACTCTGAAAGGCCGCCTCTTCCGGCGGTCCCCACGCAAACTTACGTCCCTTACCCGTAAGGAGGTGCAAGGGCCTCGCGATCGTCGCAAAATTCGGCACAAATCCTCGATAATACGAGGCAAATTCCAAAAACCGACGTACATCCCCCACGGTGGCCGGAGTTGGCCAATCCCGGACGCACGCCGTTTTTTCCGGGTCCGTGGACACCTCCTCAGCACTCAGGATGTGCCCCAAATAACGGACGGAGCGTTGCAGTAGGTGACATTTCTTTGGTTTGAATTTAAAATTCGCGGAGCGCATCCTCGTGAACACCGTCTCCAGCCGCCTTAAATGTTCATCAAATGTGCGGCTGAAGACAATAATATCGTCCAAATATATGAGACATGTCTCCCACTGCAACCCCGTCAACACGAGCTCCATCAGCCTTTGAAATGTGGCAGGGGCCGCATTCAGCCCCATCGGAAGGCAGTTGAATTGAAACAACCCCTGCGGCGAACGGAATGCGGTTTTCTCCCGTGAGGGCTCGTCAAGGGGAAGCTGCCAAAATCCCGAAGAGAGGTCCAGTGTAGAAAAGAACTTCGCCCCCGATAATGCATCGAGGGAGTCGTCCATACGCGGCAGGGGATACGCATCTGCCACCGATATCTTATTCAATTTGCGAAAATCAACACAAAATCGCAATGTGCCATCCTTTTTCTTAACCAAAACCACAGGCGCGCCCCATGGGCTGTTAGATGGCGATATAATGTCCGCAGCCAACATGTCTTCCACTGCCCCCCGAACGTGTTCCCGCTCGGCGGGACTCATTCGGTGCGAATTCAACCGAATAGGGGCAGCGTCGCCTGTATCAATATGATGGGAAAGCAACGAGGTGCGTCCCAAATCCAAATCATTGGAGCTGAACACATCCGAATACGTCAATAACAATTTGTGAAGCGCACCACGTTGATCCACGGACAGGGAAGAATTTCCGTCACATAAGTTAGCAATCCAGCGATCATCTGAAGCCACAGGCTCAGAAACACCAGCAACCACCCCCTGGCTATGCGAACAATCCTGAGCCGTAAATGCCGTCGTGGCATGTGCCACAACCGTACCAGCCGGGACGCAGACGTTTTCCGCACCCGCATTGAGCACCTGTAAGAACGGTAATTGATCCGGCCGGACGATGGTCTGTGCCCCAACCAGCGCCAATCCGGCCGTAATCGAGGCTGACGGAGACAACAAAACCCCAACCGCTCCTAGCCGATCAGGCAGGGGCTTCCGATACCGCAAGGGAATAAGCATCTGTGAGCCAGGTGGGATGTCAACAGATGCCACGGACAGCGCCTGCACTTGTGTGGCTGAAGCAGGTCGCCCCCAGGGCGACGGCAGAAACGAGATTTGACGGCCACCCGGCAATTCAATACAATTCGCATTAATTTTGATCAAAATAGGCATCTTAGCCAGGAAATCAGTGCCCAATAAACAAGGAACTGCCAAGGATCTTGAAATCAACACAATGCCCGAGGCCGACACCTCCCCAATAGATATTTTAGCGTCCACCTGGCCCACGATGCCCATGCTACCCCCGTTCGCAGCGACGCACGACCCGTAAACCGGACGCACGGCCCCGGGTGGGATGCCCAACAGATGGAAAATGACATCCGAAATAATAGTCGCGGACGCCCCGGAATCGACCAAAATGCGCACGTCCACCCCTTGTATAGATCCTGGTACAGTGGACGAACCCGTAGCGGCCGCGACAACCCTCCGTGCCAACTTGCGCCACTGCGTCACCGAGCGACAAGGCCCCGTCGATGGCCTCTCCTCAACAACAACATTTGAATCGCGCAACGAAGGTGATGGGTGAGGTGCAAAGCCTTGCCGGGTGTCTGGTGCGTGCCGACTTGCCTGTTTCGGAGGTTCCTTGGTCGGCTTGTCCGTTAATGAGGCCTCCTGTTGCGGCGGACCCGGGATGCGGGCCCAGCAGTCCTTTGCGTAGTGGCCCTTCCGCCCGCAGCGGAAGCATTCGGCGTCGTTGCGCCGAAGCGCAGGCCTTGCATCCCGCCGGCCCCGTACCGGTGGTGCAGCGCGCGGGCCCGGCCCGCCGCGTCCCGACCATGGACCGGAGGCGGCCGTCAGCTCCTGAGGGCCCCCCCCATCCGGCACGTAGACCGCCTTCGTAGGGTCCCAACCCAGAGCGCCACCCTCTGCGACGGGCCCCCCCGTCCACGCCGCGACTTGTTTCCACCGTCGGAGGTTGAATTGTGCATCGAGACATTTTGCCGCCGCCCGGGAAGTGAGCTTCTCATGCCCACACACAGGCATGGGAATCCCAAGATCCCGAGACAGCTCGAGCATCTTGCCCAAGATGAGAGGCTCGAGCAGGTCAGGTGTTGTCTCTGGATATGCGGCCATGGCCAAATCAAGCACCGCACCCCTGTATGCAATGGGCGATTCCTCGGGCGCTCGTTGTCGTTGAGCAAATCGCCGATGCGCATCGTCAGGTGGCTCGTAGGCGTCGGCCATTTCTTCAAAAACTCCATATAATGTCTTCTTCTTTTCGGCCTTTATGGAACGAAAAAATCTAACTGATTCGTCGTCCAGAAGAGTCGGCAACACTTCTAAGGCCTCAGCATCGGTCCACCTCGCCGAACGGACCGCCGCCAAGAATCTGCAGGCGAAAGCGCTCCAATCGCCGCCGATGGCGAATTCCTTGACTGTGGTAAGATGGCGACTCCGACTTCTCTTTACTCCGCCCTCCACCGATGGCTCCTCCGGTGGTAAATTCAAAATGGCGTCGAACCGCGGCGTGGCCAAGATGGCGGTTTCCCGCCGCGGAACGCGCAAGATGGCGGCCTCCTGCCGCGTTGCCGATGGCGTCGGAAGCGAAGATAATGTGGCGGCCTGTGGAGCACTCTCAGCTCTCACCGTCGCCGTCCTTGGCGTGACGAGATGACTCAACTGCGCCAGGACGTCCTTGAGAGTCTCCAGTTGCTCCGCCATCTGCTGCCATCGCGGATCAGCGTCCGATGTTGTTGGCGGGCCCGACACCGCGGCGACATCTTCAACTCCAGTCCCCGCGCTCGTTTCAGCAGGGCTCTCCTCCACCACCCCAGGGTTGGAGGGAAGTCGTCGTCGTCGGACGAAGAAGCCGATGCTGGCGCCGGAATAATTTTCTTTCTTACTTGCTTCGACATGCCGTTGCACTTCCGACACCAATGTAATAAAAGACTCGACCATGATGTCTGGCTTGGTGTCCTTTATTGGGTTCGTTTGCTGTCTCCCACACGGCTGTCCTCCTTTGAGACTTTCCACACGGTGCCGACGCTGTTGTTACACCCGTCACCGCTAACAGCTCCGCTGTTGGTCTCCGTCGTTCCCGTAGCCTCTTAGCAGCTTCGCTGCTGTTACCCTCACGCAGCCCCCCTGGCTGTACTCGCTGCAGCTTCCCCTCGTGTCGCTCCCGTAGCCTCGGACAGCCTCGCGGCTGTTCCCCTGTCGCTCCCGTAGCTCCTAGCAGCCGTGCTGCTGTCTCCCATACACAGCCTCCCCGGCTGTACTCGCTGCAGCTCCTCAACCGCTCTCTCTCTCCAGCAGCCCCACTGCTGTCTCCTCCCGCAGCTCCGCTGGCTGCTCCCTTAGTTGGTCACTGCTGGCCGACGGTGCCACTCTCCCCTGGCTTCGCCCTGCGTGGCCTTACCCTTGCTCAGTCTCCCACTCTCTCCCGTCTCCTTCCGGTTTCATCCCTTAAGGACCCGAACCTTGCTCCCACGTCACATAACTCCACCTCTCCGTGACGTCATATCCGGGAGGTCGCTCGCGCCCGCATTACACATGTAAGGCCCCACTGAGCTGTGTAGCTCCTTTTCAGAAGCGACCTGGCCATCACAAATGAAAGCTCAATGGAAGTGGCTTATCACGTGGACATTTTAGCAGCCAAATACTCTAAATGCATGTTGATTCTAAATATTGAGGGAAAAACTGTAAGACCTGGAGGAAATCCACGCGATGACGGGGAGATAGAACACGCAAAATCTAAATATACAGCAGGCATCAGGGTCAGGTTCGAAACCACGACCTTCTGTATACCATTCGAGTTAGTTAACATCTCGCTACTGTGGCGAGTCTGTGTGGCTCTCCTGGGTAAACGAGCAGAACAACAATAATATAAAAAAAAGCAATAAGGATGAGTGAATGCGACGGATGTTTTGCAGGCCTGTCGGTCAGCCACCTCTGTCGGCACGGGGGTCGCTGCATTGACGCGGGCAACACACACCACTGCCAGTGCTCGCGTGGCTTCGAGGGCAGCTACTGCGAGAAGGAGGTGGACGAGTGCACCTCCAACCCCTGCCACAACGGGGCCACCTGCCGGAACTTCCTCGGGAGCTACAAGTGCGAGGTTTGTAGTTGGGCCCCGACCGCAGGAGAAGCGCACGCATTTTGCAGAGTGATTCTACAGAGTGTGATTAATGCCGATTGGTAGAATTTCCCAAACGTCCCAATATAGGGCCAATAGAGCTTGCGCCTGAAAATAAAAAAAAACGCACTGTACCTTAAAAATTGTACGGCGCTTTGATCGGCAATTTGCACGAATGCCGCAGATGCGCGCAAATGATGGTGCTGCCCTTGTTGTTGTTACCTCCGTGCACATCGCTCACCTTGGCGCTTGCCATCTCCTCTCTCCCTACAGTGCCCCGTGGGCTACCATGGCTTGAACTGCGACTATGAAATCAACGAGTGCCTCTCGCAGCCGTGCCAGAACGGCGGAAAGTGCATCGACCTGGTGAATCGCTTCAACTGCGTGTGCCCGCCCGGCACCCAGGGTGAGCGCCGCAGATGCGCGGCATGCACCGCGATCGTCATGCACCGCAATCACCACGCACTGCCATCGCCACGATCACCATTCACCGTGATGTCTCTGTGGAGGGGGAAACCACAACGCGCCGTGGGGCTGCCGCTCGATGGATGGGTTTCGCGCATGCACATCGAGTATGCGTTGAGAGGAAACCACAAGCCGCAGGGTGGCGGCGGTCACGCCTCACAGCAAGAAGCGCATGCGCGTACGTGTGCTGCACGTGCGTAGGTGTGTGCGTGCTCCTGTATGCGAGTGTGCGTGCGAGCGTGTATGCACCTGCGTGCACCTGCATATGTGCGTGCGTGCGGCTGTGTAGGAATCCTGTGTGAGATCAACACTGACGACTGCAACCCGGGCCCCGACGCACCGATGCCCGGGCCCCGGTGCTTCAATGGGGGCTCATGCGTGGACGGCGTGGGCAGCTTCACGTGCTCGTGCCCGCCAGGCTTCGTGGGCGAGCGCTGTGAGGGCGACGTCAACGAGTGTTTGTCCAACCCCTGCGACCCCAGGGGCTCCCTCGACTGCATCCAGCTCGTCAACGACTACAAGTGCCAGTGCCGGCCCGGGTTCACAGGTTCATTCTCCGCAGCGCCGTGGCATCCTCGCCGCGTCATCACTGGGTTTACGAGTGCTTTGCGTGCACGATGTTGGGTTTAGAATTTTTCACGAATCTTCTCCGTGAGGTCACCCAACCCGTGCACTCCAAAGCGCCGCGCTAGAGGCGCATACTCGGGGGTCAACTTTCTCGGCGCGATCTCCACGCCGAGGCCGTAATTTATTGTTTTGGCCAAACAGCCGTTTTGAGTGGCTTCATTGTTTTTTTTCTCGCCTACGTTAATCGCAAATGCTTCCATCAGTAGGCCGACAGTGGTTGCCGTCGTTGTGTGACGCGGGTTTGTGTTGCATGGCGCCACGCAGGTCACAACTGCGAGGTGGTGATCAATACGTGCCGGCTGGAGCCGTGCCGCAACAGCGGCACGTGCATGATCACCGTCAACACGCCGCTGGGATTCACCTGCCTGTGCGCCCCGGTAAGTCCCGTCGCACGAGCCCCACGCGGCGCGCACCGTAGACAAGGCGGAGGGCCTGCAGGAACGTTCCTGCGGGCCGGAACACAGACCGGTTGCAGTTGTTGCCTTCGGGCAGGCGCCGATGGGTTCCGCATCGGGCGGAGCTCACGGCCCTCTCCATGTATGGGGCTTCCAGAGGCACAAGGTAGCGGCGAACATTCGTGGACAAAGATTGTGAAAACGAACGAGCAATTAAATGTGCGCAAGCGGTTGCGTTGTGCGTGACTGACCGTGCCGTGTCGCCCACAGGGCTACGCGGGCCATGCGTGCGAGGACAACGCGTACACGTGTGGCAACCTGAGCTGCCGCAATGGCGGCACGTGCCTGCTGGACCGTGCCGCGGGCCCGCTGTGCGTGTGCCCGCGTGCGTGGCGCGGCCCCGAGTGCCAGTACCATAGCGGCGGTGGCGGAGGAAGCAGCGCATGTGCCAGCTCACCGTGCGAGAATGGCGCTGCGTGCTACGAGGAGGTGCGCCCACCATTCTACCGCTGCGTATGCCCACCCCTCTTCACAGGTGAGCGCCTCGCTGGCGGTAGGTCGCTTTCGCGTCACACTTCTCATTGCTCCTACCACTTGTGTGGTTACCATTTCCGTGACTTTCTACTCATTGATTCCTCCACACCCGAGTTGAGGACTTACGTCAACCCGACGCTGACCCATTTCATCTCACCCAATCGCATGCTCGCTTACCCACGTGCGCCCAACTCTTGCTTACCCTCGCACTCAACTCTCGCCCTCGTAGCTCCGGCCAATAGCCAGAGAACCCGGACACCAATCCCGTGTGACACCAATCCCGCGCAACCGCGTCACGGGGACGCAGTTGCTCGTCCCCGCGATTGCTCGTCCCCGCGATTGCTCGTCCCTGCGATGCACCGCATCAAGGATGGCGAGTGAGGGTTTGTGTGAACGTCCGCTTGCTGTGTGAAGGGCCGCGATGCCGGGTGCTGGGCCCAAAGGTGCCCGGCGACGCCAGCTCGGGCCGCGCTCTGCCTGTGCCGCCCCCCGTGCTGGAAGAGAGCTGCCCTGTCGCCGAGTGCGAGAGCCACGCGGGCGACGGACTATGCGACCGGGACTGCAACAACCACGCGTGTGCGTGGGACGGGGGCGACTGTTCCCTGCACTTCCCCTCGCCCTGGCGCAACTGCTCCATTCGGCTGCAGTGCTGGCTCCGCTTCCGCAACGGCGAGTGCGACGAGCAGTGCAACTCCCTGGGCTGCCTTTTTGACGGGTTCGACTGCCAGCTCGGCATGAAGAACTGCAAGTGAGTTGGCGGGGGAGGGGGGGGTGTGGCGGCGTCGCCACCGTCGCGTGGATTCTCCATCGGGCTGTCCTGAAGCACGCGTCACGTGTAAACTCCTAGAGTAATTAGGCAGCAGGATCCCCTGTATGGTATGTGTAACGTGACTGGGCGCGCTCGTCGCCCGTTATCGGGTTGGGCAAGCTCCTACGTTTTGAGTCTGCGTGCACCGCGCGTGATTGTGGAACCGGCGGGGCTGATGCGATCACACCACCGTCGAGTGATGTCCCCTTGCCTCTCGCCCCCACGAACACCGCGCGCTGCCGATCGAACCTAACGCGATTGCGGTTCTGGTCGTTCCGGCGATCGTGCTCCAAGTGCCGCAAGTAAATCTCGCCCCTCCCTTGTGCTCCGCAGCCCGCTGTATAACGCCTACTGCACGGCACACTATGCCGACCAGCACTGCGACCAGGGCTGCAATAGCGACGAGTGCGGCTGGGATGGGGGCGACTGCGCGGGCGAGGTGCCCGAGCGGCTGGCGGACGGCGTGCTGGTGCTCATCGTGCTGCTGCCGCCTGCGCGCGTGCACAACGACTCCGCCAACTTCCTGCGCCAGCTGGGCAGCCTGCTGCATGCCACCGCGCGCTTCAAGAAAGACACCAATGGCCAGGACATGATCTTCCCCTACTACGGGGACGAGGCGAGGGGGGGTGTCGGGCCGCGCCTGGAGCGCGCGTCCCGCTCGCTTCCGCGATTCGTCCGGGAGATGGAGCGGCCACTGATCGGGTGAGATGCTCGCTAGCGCACCGTCAAGCGAACGTGACTCGTGCGATCCACCCTGCGTTCGACCACGCTACGTTGGTTCGCTGGCCGCTTGGCAAGCCATGTCTTTGAGGCCGTTCACTTGAAACAAAATGGAGCCCCTCGTCGTCGAGCCACGTGTCAATTTGAACGCTGCATTTTTAAACAGGTGTGAAACGCCGTTTTGAAACTTTCCATGTGCACATGCACATGCGCACATGCACACACGCACATGCACACACGCACATGGTCGTGTAGTGGTTAGCGTGCTGCTGTGCTACGAACCCGGTGACCCGATTCCCGCTCACGGCCAACACCAGTGACGATTATCCGAACCGGTCCTGAACTCTCCCCTAGGTCGACTCAGCCTCAAACGAGTACCTGGTGCGGTGTGTAATCATTTCCGCTGGAGAGACAAAGGCGGCCGGGCGTAGTGCTGGCTACCCCACCCCCTCGTGTGCCACAGTGCCAGCCTTCATAGGTCCTACTCGCTAATAGCACTTGCCCCAACAGTCTGTTAAGGCTATAAGGGGGATCTTTGTCTTTCTGTGTGTGTGTGCGTGGGTGGCAGCTCCAAGGTTTATGTGGAGATCGACAACCGCCACTGCTACCAGACCTCGGACCGCTGCTTCTCGAGTGCCGCCGATGCGGCGGCGTTCCTCGCCGCGCAGGCGACACATGGCAGCCTCCCCCTGCCCCTCCTGGGTGTCTCCAGTACGACACCACCCTCACCACCCTCACCACCCTCACCACCCTCCCTCACCTCCCTTCACAGTGGGCAAAATGTAAATGTGGAAGAAGGCCTAGTATGAAGCCTACCTGCATCCTCTATGCCCTACGTTCACTGACACTCGCACAGACACTCGCTCGCACACCCTCACGCACCCTCACACTGTGTGTGTTTGTAGAGTGTAGCTGCGTTGAGTGTAGCGGTGTCCTCCTAACCAATCTCAGTATTCCACATTCATATTCTCTGGCCTTGCGTGTGTTAGGGCCATGTTGTAGGATATAGATTGAAAACTAATTTCTTTAGAAGCACTTTTTGTGTGTTAGTTGGTTGTCTTTCCCCCACTCCTCCGATTAGCACAGTTGGCTACATAAGGTGCGAAAGTTCAACATACGTACATACAGGATCACCTCTGCCACGATTGCTATGAATGCGGTGGCTAAACCGCTGTTTCTGAGGTGTGTACACGGTTTATCTCCTCACGTCTGTGACAGGATTTTCGACGCATTTTTTTATTTGTTTGTAAGGACTGTTTATTCTGCCTACAGTGAGTTCTGGTGTTGGTTTTTTGTAAATAATTTGTTGCTATTTTTACTCATGAGTTGGCACATTCCCACCTACACTGCCGTCCTTATAACAGAGCTGCTTTGCGCAGTGGGGCTTTACCAGCTGAAATATAAAGTCTTAGTTTGAGTGTTGTTGATCCGGTGTCTCGCTGTGCGTGCAGGCGAGGTGCCTGACGTGACGGCGCCGCGTGTCCAAGTCTACGTGCTGCTGGGCCTCGTGCTGCTCGTGCTCATGGTGGTTGTGCTGCTCGGCGTGCTGGTCGGGCGCAAGCGGCGGCGCGAGCAGGGCACCCTCTGGTTCCCCGAAGGCTTCATCCTGGGCCCCCCCTCTGACAAGAAGAAGCGCCGGGAGCCCGTGGGACAGGACGACGTGGGAATGAAGTACGCGGCACTGCGGCGTGGCGTCGGTGCCAGCGGGGGCGTGTGCCGGGAATCGTGCCGCGATGCAGGGAGGGAAACGCGCAGATCGGATCCTAGAAACGCCACACCCATCCGTGTATGACCCGGACAGCTCTCCGGAATCGGTATCTGTGTCGGACTTCATGAAAGTTTACCTAGCAGTGTTGATATACCTGGGCTGGCATGTGGAGGCTGAGGGAGCAAGCCCCTTAATGCTTTTCAGCTCAGGCTTCAAGTTATTTGTGCGCCAGTTCCGTCCGTTCATGTTTCTGAGCACATGGTTGTATTTGAGTTTTGTGTGATGCTCGGTGCTGGCCCTGTGAAGTTCTTGAGACGTTGAACAACACTCGTCTGAGAACTAACGCGCTGGCGTTCTGTGCTGTGTGTGGCACCTTCTGTCTTTCTCCGTCTCTCTGTCTCTTTCTGTGCATGGTGTTGTGCTACCAGGACCTTGTCTCAGAGCTCCGTGGAGGACAGTCTTATCGATGGAAACCAGAACGAGGCGTGGCTGGATGGCAGCGTGCCCAGCACCAAGCGTAGGAAGGTGTGTACACACAGACACGCAAAAGGTTCCCCGCATAGCCTTCACGGACTGTTAGGGCAAGTTCTAGATTTGAAGCTTTCGTGACTGCAAGAATTCATACTCTTAGGCTTTTTTGGTAAAGTCACGGAGGTAAAAAATAAAATTAATAGAAGTAATAATAGAAATAAAATAATAAATCACGACGTTTCGGAGGCAACACAAGCTTCCGTCTTCAGGTGGAACCGTCACAGCACAATTGCTGTACTTGATACAGCAATTGCTGTACTTGATACAGCAATTGTGCTGTGACGGTTCCACCTGAAGACGGAAGCTTGTGTTGCCTCCGAAACGTCGTGATTTATTATTTTATATCTATTATTACTTCTATTATTTTTATTTTTTACCTACGTGACTTTACCCAAAAAGCCTACGAGTATGTTAGGGCAAGTGCTGTTAGCGAGCACCTCAGAAGACCGGTACAGCACGTGAAAGGGTGGTGTGGCCAGCACGAACACCGGCTGCCTTTGTCTCCGCAAATGCCGATGTTTACACACCACACATGGTACTCGCTTAAAGCTCATGTGACCTAGGGGAGGCCCAAGACTAGTCCAGATAATCGCTATCACTGATGGTTTGCAATGAACGGGAATTGAACTCTGATAGTCTGGGTTCGTAGTGCAGTGCGCTAACCACTGCGCTGCGGCTCCCCGCATCCAAGCTGTATGATCACTCGGCTACATGCATGGCCTGCAGCAGAGCCAGCGATTGGCGAGCCAAACCTCCGACCGGGATTTGAACTCGCGACGTGTCGATTGGGAGCCGCGTGCTCCAGCGCTGAGCCATCTGGCTCCCAGCCAAGTTTAGTGTGAACCAGAACCGTGAATGGGTCTTCACTTCAACAAATGATTACGATCCAATGCTCTTACTCTGTTCGTTGACCCAGGGAAGCCTCGCTGAGTCTCAACTCTTTTTCAGGAGGGTCCTGCCAGGTTTTTTGCATTCTGGGGACGATGTCGCTTCTGTGCAATCTAAAACAAATAATTTACAGGTTTTTTGTTTTTTGGAGTGGTGATGTTAGGCCGATTCCAGTTACATGTAATCGATTTTAGCTATGGGAGGAAACGGGGGAACCTGGAGGGGGGAAACCCATACATACGGGGAGAGCATACAAAATTCACACAGAGGCACCCTGGTGAGGAATCAAACCGAGGCCCTTCCCTTCCCATTGTGAGGCGCGAGTGTCATGACTGCGCCGCCACCCCAAGTCCTGGGTGCACACGTGCAAAGGAGCAATCGTAGCAAGCCGCGCTTACAAAGGGAGAGGCGATAGGCTTGCGGCTTGAGTGACGAGGCGACGCGTGCGCTCAGCTGGAGGAGCAGGGGATGTTGCCTGAGGCCGAAGAGCCGGTGGACCACCGCCCGTGGACGCAGCAGCATCTGGAGGCAGCCGACATCCGCACGGCACCTGCACTCGCGCTGGCGCTCACCCCACCACAGGGCGAGGCTGACGATGGCATGGACGTGAACGTTCGGGGGCCCAGTGAGTCGCCGCTCCCCTCCCGCACGGTTGTGACCCGCACGCCGTGATGCACACGCAGTTACCCGCATGGTCATGACCCGCTCGCAGTTACCCGCACGGTTGTCTGTGGCTGAAATGTTCCCCGCCGCCTCCTATTCCCCGTGATCCCAGACGGCTTCACGCCGCTCATGGTGGCATCATTCCACGGCGGGGGCCTTGACTCGAGCCTCTGCGATGAGGAGGAGAGTAGCGACGGCCTTTTCGAGGACGGCGCCGATGACGGTTCGGCCAACGTCATCACCGACCTCATCTGCCAGGGCGCCGCGCTGCACGCACAGACGGACCGCACTGGTGAGACGGCGCTACACCTGGCAGCTCGCTACGCGCGCTCCGACGCCGCCAAGCGGCTGCTGGATGCCGGCGCCGATGCCAACCTTCCCGACAACATGGGCCGCTCGCCGCTTCACGCCGCCGTGTCGGCCGACGCGCAGGGCGTGTTCCAGGTGAGTGCCCTACCAGGGCTCTGCGTGCGGAAATTAGAGCGGAGGAGGATGAGGGCGTGGTCGCACCGTTGCGTACGAGTCGAGTGCTCGAATGGCAAAATGATCAGTGGCGCAGGGGGGGCGGGGAGGGGCATAGACGGCTACTGCCTGTGAGCGCCAAGCTGACGACGGAGCACGCGGCACGGTACTGCCCACCCTCCACGGCCCTCGGCAGGCAGGGCCACCTGAATAACCGGCAGGGCCGCCGGAGCAACCAGTGCCTCCTCACAGCCAGCGCTGCCACACAACAAGCCGTAACAGCTGTCGCCGTTCCGGAACGCGGTTGCTCGTCTCCGCAACGCGCTGTACGTTGAGAGTTGAGATGTGAGCCGGTGCACCCCATAGCGCGACGTGTCACTGCCCCCGTCGCTGTGCGTGAGCCGTGTGCGTGACCCATGCGCGTGCGTTCTTCTGTCAGATCCTCATCCGCAACCGTGCCACGGACGTGGACGCGCGCATGCACGACGGCACGACGCCGCTCATCCTGGCCGCGCGGCTCGCCGTCGAGGGCATGGCGGAGGAGCTCATCAACTGCCACGCTGACGTCAACAAAGTGGACGACCTCGGTACGACCATGCTGCCAGGCACACAGCGCCCACACAGTGCCCGCATGCTCGAGAGGAAAGCCGTGCTGCCACCCCACCCGTAGCGGCGCTGCTGCTTGCTGCTGCTGCTGCTTGCTGCTGCTTGCTGCTGCTTTCTGCTGCTGCTGCTTGCTGCTGCTTGCTGCTGCTGCTTGCTGCTGCTGCTTGCTGCTGCTGCTTGCTGCTGCTTGCTGCTGCCGCTTGCTGCTGCTGCCTGCTGCTGCTGCTGCTTGCTTGCTGCTGCCTGCTGCTGCTTGCTGCTGCCTGCTGCTGCTTGCTGCTGCCTGCTGCTGCCTGCTGCTGCTTGCTGCTGCCTGCTGCTGCTTGCTGCTGCCTGCTGCTGCTTGCTGCTGCCTGCTGCTGCTTGCTGCTGCTGCTTGCTGCTGCTGCTTGCTGCTGCTGCTTGCTGCTGCTGCTGCTGCTGCTTGCTGCTGCTGCTTGCTGCTGCTGCTTGCTGCTGCTGCTTGCTGCTGCTTGCTGCTGCTTGCTTGCTGCTGCTTGCTGCTGCTTGCTTGCTGCTGCTGCTTGCTGCTGCTTGCTGCTGCTTGCTTGCTGCTGCTGCTTGCTGCTTGCTGCTTGCTTGCTGCTGCTGCTTGCTGCTTGCTGCTGCTGCTTGCTGCTTGCTGCTGCTGCTTGCTGCTGCTTGCTGCTGCTTGCTGCTGCTGCTTGCTGCTACTTGCTGCTGCTGTTTGCTGCTGCTGCTGCTTGCTGCTGCTTGCTGCTGCTGCTTGCTGCTGCTGCTTGCTGCTTGCTGCTCTGATCGCGCGAGACGTTCGACCGTTCGGGTGCCCCGCATCGGCATTGCACAAACACGCGGTGGGGTCGTTGTCGGCCACGTGGTGGCCATCGATCGGTCCCCCATCGCAGATTGTATCACGAGCAGCCTCCCAGCGGGCACACCCCGTGCTCCAATTAGCAACCGCGATAGCGAACATTTGCAGAGCGACGGTTTTGGCTACATGCAAGATGGCGCACACATGCTCCGAATGTCACCCACGAATAACAAAACGCTGCCCTTCGTGGTGTGAAAAGAGGGAAAGCTCCTGAGGGCCAGATGTTAAAACTGTGGACGTCGTCAGAGAAGCGGAATCGGTTGTCGGTATATAACTCGATCGGGGAATGATAACACCATCAAGAATTCTTCCATTCAAAGCGCCAATGAGCAGGCGTCCCTGGCCGCTTGCGCGTAGAGATTATTCGCGAGTCGTCAGGAACAGAAAATGTGAAGGTTTCTCACGGCTGGCAAACAATTGAATTCCCAAATCTAACGCGACAGCGATTCCGCAACGAGGAAGCACCCACCGTGAAGAGAAGAGGCGAGAGCAAGGGTGGCATTTTTTTTTAGAGAACGCACCCGAGGAGGAGACGGAACGATGATATTGTATTTTTTGTGGGAGCTTGATGGAGGGAATGGCGACGGCTTGGGGACGACTCCATCAGGTGTGTCTAGATGGTGGCTGGCTGATGGCGTGCCAGTTCTTGAGTTCTCGTCGTCAATCGCTTTGTAGTATCCGCTCCGTTTCGGCAGTGGGCGCGTGTCCGTGTCGTCAACTCAAGACACGATTGTCGCCTCGCAGGGAAATCAGCGCTGCACTGGGCGGCAGCTGTGAACAACGTAGAGGCCACCCTCGTGCTGCTCAAGAACGGAGCCAACAAGGACATGCAGGACAACAAGGTGAGCGCACGCACAAGCTGGCACCTTGTGCCGCGCAGCCGGGCATTCCCTTTGTACGTCAATGCTGCACCGGCGAACAGTTTCTGGCTACTTTACGAAAATCTTTTTTTGCCGCGACCCGACGTGCTTGCCCGCCCACCCGCGTTTGGCTTCTCTGCAGGAGGAGACGCCGCTGTTCTTGGCAGCCCGCGAGGGCAGCTATGAGACAGCCAAGCTGCTACTGGATCACTTTGCCAGCCGCGACATCACGGACCACGTGGATCGCCTGCCAAGGGACATCGCGCAGGAGCGGCTGCACCACGACATTGTCCGCCTCCTGGACGAGTACAACGTCGTGCGCAACCCCTCGGGGCCCAACGGCCTCGTCTCCCCGCCGCAAGCCAACGGCGCCTACGCCCACGGCGCCAAGGCTGGAAAGAAAGGGGTGCGGCGGCCCGGCAACAAGTCGGGCGTGGCGCACGATGCCGCCAAGTGCAAGAAGGCTCAGAAGAAAGTGAACGGCGGCATCGCGAGCGGTGGCGGTGGCGATGGAGCGCCGCTGCTAGGATTGGACGGATCGGCGTCGCTATCTCCCGTCAACTCCGAGTCGTCGCAGTCGGATGCGACCTCCCCATCCTTGCTGACATCTCCGCACGCAGCGCATTCCCTCTACGCCTCCATGGAGGCCGTCGGCTGCGGCCCCCCTCGCGTCGGCCACCCGATGGCTTTCAGGAACGGAGCCATAGCGGTGGCGTCCGGATGGATAAACCCCATGCAGAATGTGCCTCTGTCGCAGTTCGCTCATCAAGGCCACTCGCTCGGCCTGACGTCATCGCACCCTCAGTCTAACCACAGGGCCATGATGTCACCCCTGCACCCGGCCATGATCAATAGCCAACATCACCAGATGCTGGCCTTTCAGCAGAACTTGTATTCACCGAGAAATAAACCCCTCATGGAGGCTCCACAGCATCACCCGGAGCAGGCCCGTGGCGGGGCTTTTTTTCAGTCCAAGATGCCAATGATGCAGCCACAAAGCAACCTGCAGGCCGCATCCCAACAGTCGCAACTCCTAGCATCCATTAGCCAAGGCAATATGTTTCCTTCTCTTCAACAGCAGCATCAGCAGCATCAGGGAATCGCAGTGCCCATGCAGAGTTTTGTAGGGAGCGAATTTGGAGAAAGCTTTACTGCCAATGACTACAAGCCCAACGAGATGTCCCGCTCGCAGACCAGCTGCGTGCTAACGCAGACCGTGCTGCCTCCCCAGGAGGCAAATCCCTCGGCGCAGTCGAGCCAGCTCGCCAAGCACGAGGGGGCGGCCCCCGCAGAGCAGTTCCCCACGCCGCCGTCCCAGCACAGCCGTGGCGAGGGCAGCCCCGGGCACGCGCCCCCGCCCGGCACCCCTGGCGAGCACCCCTACCTTACCCCTTCCCCCGAGACCCCTGAGCGCTGGTCCACATGCTCGCCCCGCTCGGGGGCGTCGGATTGGTCCGACGGCGTCTCCAGTCCGCCCGGCTTAGCCGCACGGGCACAGCGCCGGCCCGCCGACCCTCAGCAGCAGCTGCACAACCTGCAGGCGCTCATGTAACCCGGCCTCGCGCCCTCTTCTCTCGCCCACTTCGCTCCTTCTCTCCCAAACGGCATGTGCCGCCGGTCCCGTGACGTGTGGCTACCCCCTGCGTCGCCGTAGCAACGGCGGTGATGCGGCGGGAGATGGCGTGGCGGAGGGTCGCGGAGCCACGGGTTTGTTTATTTCGGACCGGTGGCGGTTGTGGTTTGTCGTTCACACCAAAATCCCCGCGCGCTCATTCTGCCTGCATCCTCCAAAGATGGAATATCTGCTTCCGATGCCGGCAGAATCTGACCGTCTCCCACCTTGTGAGCGAGCGTCGAGTCGGTAGCTGTGATTGCTGCTGTAGGGGGTCGCGTTGCTACCGCTGCTGCTGTTTTAAGAGCTTGCGTGGGGGCAAGGTTAAACTTGCACGTTCAGTTAAAATATTTCACCCGGGAATGTATGTACGTTGGACTTCTTTCGCATTGTACGTAGCCAATCGTAGGTGCGGGGGAAGGACAACAAAAATGGCTCAAGATGGAACATCTCGTTTGCAAGGGGGTCCCGGCTGCCGTTTTGACACGTGCATAGCGAACACGAGATTACACGGAGGCAAACATGTTACGTATTCAGTTAGTTAAAAAAAAGTTTCACTTAGTTAATTTTTGCACAAATCCTGAGGGCGATCGGACGCAGCAAGTGGTACGGCCAATCACAGCATCCCGTGCTCGTAATTTATGCGACACAATGCAGGCGTTTTGAATTTATTTCCGTCATGGTTTACGATTTTTCTGTTTAGCTGTGGTACCGGCGTAGATGTGTCTTATCAGAGCATGCACAAGCATTTCTGTTGTTGTTAATTTGAAATGGATCAAGGCGTGGGAGTGGAGAGGCCCGCCTGCTGTCTCGCGATGGGAGAGTGGTCGATCTTCTGCTGCTGCTGCTTTTGCAGCTGCTGCTGCAGCTGCACCCTGCCGCGTGCCGTATCCCGGTCGAGTTGTTTCCCACAGTACGCGGACGGTCGGTCGGTCATCGCGATGAGCACACGTGCATCAAAAAAACTCAAACTGCTCTGCAAACAAATAATTTCCAACTCGGATGAATATTGTTTTAAGCTATGATAATAATTGTGTTTTTTAATGAAGCTCGTTCATGCAAATCGCCTCTCAAGACGCTGCTGTAGAGTCTGTGGCGCGCCGTAGTATTTCGCGCAGAGATGCATTAAAAACCACAGACAAAGCGAGAAGGCAGCCGGAGCTGGTGCCACCAGTTGTCCAAGCTCTGTGGTCCTTTATTTCGATTTTCAGCCACCTCCATTTCGCCAAAACGCATTGGTTTTGGACAGGGGATGCCGGCGGCGGCACGGCCCGTGGCCCAAGTCGCGGCTCGGCTCTCGCCCAGGCGAGCCACTTCAAAGCGACGCTCAACTTGAGCCGGCTCAGAGAACGGTTCCTAGCCACGCACAGGATGTACGTGAGCCATGGCTGAGTCGCTTGTGCGTCTGTTTGATGCAATTGAGCGGCTTACGCCTGAGCTGGGCTGTGGCCAAGGTAACGGGCCCAAGTCTGCCAGGAGAAATCACGCGTGGCCACACACACACACGCGTGCGTTCGTGCGCGCGCGGGGTTTGTGCGTGGTTACATTAACACACACGCACCGGGTGTGTGCAGTGCTTCCTGGGCCTGGTCTCCAGTGCATGCTGCATCGTGTGTTGTACCGGCAGAAGGGTCACGTCTCAAAATTGTTTAACTTGAATGGATTTGTCTTAAATAGGGAATATATCTTGAAAGCAAAACAATGTCTTATGATCGGAGCTTATTTACACGTGTTTGCCTTATCAGTAAGTGTGGTTTATGCATCACAATAATGGCATTTTTACAAACATTTTGTTTCTAAGCTAGCTTATGTAACCATGTGTAAATTATGATATTGTTATATTCTACATTAAAAAAAAATGCTTGGGACAGGTATACTTGTCGCGAGTGCACGTTACATTGGTCCCGTGTTTGCAGTAGGTTGTCGGCCTGGTGTGAGCGTCAACGTCTCAGGCTGCGGGTGTAGCCTGTAGGGAGTCACCCTCCCGTGGGTTCGATTGAATCCTCCTGTGCCCTGCTCACTCACAGGTGGGACGAATGTCCCGCAACCACGCAACCCGCGTCTGGTCTGCGCGGTGCTCTTCTCGCAAACCGTGCAGTGCTATTCGTTAATCTCACGGGCTGCTAGAATGCGTGCGTTTTCTTTTCTCTCCATAACTTGTTCCCATCGTGCATCTGGTATGAACGGTACTCTTAGAAGCGCTTTTATTGGCCGGCGTCTATAGCCTACGGGAACCGTGCATGTCTTGCCTCTCCGTTGTCGCTCCGAGCAAAATACCGCGGGGAGATGGAGAACGGTGTGGCCGTAAAGAGTCGGGCTCGATGCACATTCTCGATTTAACTTGGTTTGGTACCGAGTCCCTGTGGTACCAGCGCCGCGCGCGCCCGCTTGCTTTCCCACGGTACTGTGGCATGCGTTTAATTGTGAACAGATGTGCTGCTGGTCGGCTGCCAGTCGTGCTGCAGGCGCGGGGGGAGTTCCGAGCGAGGAGCAGGAGGGAGCAACTCCGTTCGTTGCTGCTCGCAGTGTGGCCAGTCGAGCTTTCCAAGGACAATCGTGTCGCCACCAAACGTTTCTCAGTCCCCCTCCCTCAACATACACCAAATCACAATGCTGAATACCGGTACTCACTGTATATGACACTCAACAGATGCTTCAGTGTACATAAGTAATTTGTTTCATGTTTTTATATTTGGTAACTTTTTTCTTACAAAAAGAAAATAACTCCTACTTATTTTAGTATCCAGCGCTGTTGACGTGGAGCACGTGTTGGTGTTTGACGGTAGTTTGTGAATAAGAGATTATTTTACTGTTTAGACTTTTTTTTACTCTTAAAATATTTTTTTATTACTAAACCCTGTAGAAATGGTATTAAAATATGTATTTTGAATTGTAAGCACCGACGTGGTAATAAAAGTGCCTATCAGTTGGCTCCGGCTCTGTGATACTGGAGTGCGACCGTGGCGGGTTTGCTTTGGAACGTCTGGGATCCTGTCTGGGATCTTGAGACTCGTGTGGCTCTCAGCGCGCGGCTCTCAGCATGCCAGTGTCAAGCGCGCTGCCAGCGGGGGATTTCTCACACAATTAGCCGCGGGGAATTCATGGAAGTGCGATGGAATTCAATAACCACTTTTGTATTTGCATGGCTTCGTGTAAATTCCTCTGCAGCTGAAAGTGCCTTAAGTCTACATCTGAAGCATTCGAGGGGGGGATCCCTAGTGGCAGCTATCCCTGTGCAGGCACTTGGTGACTCAGCAGTGGTCTCAGTCGGGGGGGTGATAATTGATGGAATCTCAATTGATTTCCAGGAAGTGTTTGGAATTTGGTAAATATGGATCATGAAAAGTGGACTTCTCATAGTGATGTCCGTGGGGTCTTTGAAGCCCAGTGACGCGGATGGCGCGCGTTTACACGGCGAATGCGCCTGGCCGCATAAATTTAAACAATCTCCACCGCAACAGGGAGAAAGTGCCACCTGCTGGGCCATGCCACCTCCCAGTGAAATTGCTCATCTACTGCTTGGCCCATCAGGAACATTGACGCGGCAGACACACAGATGAGAGCCGTCGCACGGTTTAGAAACCCAGGCATCAATTGTTAAAGTCACCGTTCCAAAATGACCTGCAGTTGCTGATCTCTGCAAGGCGGATGGTGCCTGGGCTTGAATGATTCGCCGGCGCCTCCACATGGTTCCCCCTGCTTTGGTCCGTCTATTGAATTTGCTCTCATTTCACCGTTGAGAGTACGAGTCTCAACTGTTCCACTGGAGAAAGTCACAAGGTCGCTGGCGTCTTGTAAAAAGCGCGAGTGAGCAGCGCAATGAGGAGTGTGGCATTGAGCCACCCACCCCTTGGCACTGCGACCGTATTAGCATGCTTGGATGCAGCTGTAGCAGTGGCCCCATCAGGCGCCCAAGATTAATTGGGGCTAATGCTGACATCAATAAATAAAACCGTTGAAAAAAAGCAAGAATTTGCGTGGGTTTGATTCTCGACACGGGCACCTGTGCAGAGTTTTATGTTCTCCCCCTGTTCTACATGGGTTTCCTCCCTGAGCTAAACACACAGTGTAACTGGCCAAAACGTCCTAATGCTGAATAATTACCTGTGCAGGCTACCCAATTGGGATTGCGCACGTAAACATCGCCCCCTCACTGTGAAAAACTTGGCACGAAGTTCCTAAAAAAGTAAGACTCGTTGAGGCCGAATATAAAAAAGTAGGCAGTCTTTTTACTGTTGCCAAATGCATCCATAAGAGGTTTTTGGGTTAGATCGCGTAAATGTCGTTAAAACCCGCCACCACCCGACACAGCCATCTATAGTAAGGGTTGTCATGTAAACAGACTTGCCAATTTATCACGAGTGTAGGACTCGTACTGATGCGACAGCTTCTTGTCTTTCTCGTCTCTTTTATTCACGCATATAGTTCACACCTCCTCCTCATCATCACTCCATGCCTCTCCGTTCGCTACAATGCACAACCCGCCATCATCATCACTCCATGTCTCTCTGTTCGCTCGCTCCGCTCCGCGACTTCGCTCGCTCTCTCTCTCTCTCTCCCCCAAGGTCCGTTACTCCGCTGCTACTCTACTTTGTACTCGCTCCGTCCACCGCTACCCTATCTGTATTCTCTCTATCCACTGCTACCGTACGCTGTATTCTCTCTATCCACTGCTACCCTATTTGGATTCTCTCTGTCTACCCTTATCGTATCTAATCCTGCTCCCTGCTGCTCCGTCTCTGTCCCGGGCACCATCCACTCCAACACCAACCAAGACCCCCGTCTCTCCGTTACGCTGTGCCTTTATACCCGAACCAATCAGCCCCAATTAATTATCTCATCCCCCGCTTCGCTACTCACCCCCAGGCCCCCAGCCTCACGTGACCATGTTATCGCCGTCAGCCCGGCGCCAGTCATCAGCCACTCACCCTCCTGACCAATCACCGGCCTGCGTCCTCATTACCCCTAACACCTGTGGCGTCTCTTAACGACCTCCCCCTGAATGCCATGACAACAATAACTGTATCCTCAGTTGCCCCCACTGTACGCTGCTCGCTTGCATAGCAACAACGCGTGGCGCGTGATATTTCAAGTCCTACACGAGTACAGCACATCAGTGTGTTGGAGAGCCAAGCCACAACATTTACAAACTGAGTACGACATTTTGCCAGTAATTACAACTAGCTTCATGAGGCGATAGCCATATTTGTGGAGAAGTCTTACTGTTTCGTTCCTAAAATAGAGGCATAGATGTGTTGCTTTCGTGACTGCAGGAATCCATACGTTTTGGTTCTTTCGGTAAAGTCACATAGTTAGACATAAATAAAAAAAATACAACAAATCACGACGTTTCAATTGCAACACAAGCAATCATCAGGTGGGAAAACCACAGCAAGAATTTTTTTTGCTGAAGAGGGAGAGAGCTGCAGTGGCAAGAGGTTATAATGGTAGGAACCTTCTGGTTACACCAGCCCACAGGGGATTATTGTGTCCGTCCGTCATGCATCCTAAAATGGGAGGGGAGGGGCTGGGTGGGGAGGGAGGGGCTGGGTGGGGAGGGGGAGGGGTGGGGAGGGGCTGGTCACCCCGTGGTGCCCTTATAAAACTCAACGTTTAACCTACTTCACGCCGGCTTATGCCCGCCTTCACAGTCGGGCATATTTGCGGAATACACCACGCCGCCGTTGACCCTGGCCATTGACCGAGCAACCCAACAATACTACCAGCTCCCTCCGCAGGAATGTGTTATAGTTAAGGGGGAGGGGCAAGGGGGGTGATGGGGGGGGGGGCGCTGCGTGAGCACGAGGAGAGGGGACGTGAAGCTGGGGGGGGGGGAAGTGGGCGGTGCTGGAAGTGGGAGGCTGAGAAGGCTGGGGATGCGGGGGGAAATTAACTCGAAAAAATAGACTAGTATAGACACAACCATAAAGCAGTTACGGTTTTACCTGGTTAATAACATCCTTCCAATGATTGCTCAATTTGTATCCATCTTCTCGGTTGAAGTTATGTCTATGTATATATATCTGGATGGCTTCATGAACAAACCTTTGATAGTAGCCAGAAGGTTTGCAGAGTACCCTTGGTCTCGGAAAAAACAATATCATGCAAGCCCACAGCGTTATAACAATGGTCAGCCACGGCAGAGGTATTTGGTTCTGTCGTGTTTCAGATCTGCCTTGTGTTCGCGGACACGGTCCGAGACATGTCGTTTCGTTTCCTCAATGTAACTGTGACCGTAGGTACAACTCTGTTTGTAAACTCCAGGATATTGTATGTCAGGAATGACATCCTTCACAGATGGGATAAGATCACGGATTTTGTGTAATGTATTGAATCGGACCTGGATCTTGTATGTATTTAAGATTTTGGGAATCTTTTTGGTAAGACCTGCTATGTATGGTAACATGATGGTTTTTGATTGGCTTCTTTATTTAATTGCCCAGATACAGTGAGGGAAAAAAGTATTTGATCCCTTGCTGATTTTGTACGTTTGCCCACTGACAAAGAAATGATCAGTCTATAATTTTAATGGTAGGTTTATTTGAAGTGAGAGACAGAATAACAACAAAATCCAGTAAAACGCATGTCAAAAATGTTATAAATTGATTTGCATTTTAATGAGGGAAATAAGTATTTGACCCCTCTGCAAAACATAGTGAGGGAAAAAAGTATTTGATCCCCTGCTGATTTTGTACGTTTTCCCACTGACAAAGAAATGATCAGTCTATAATTTTAATGGTAGGATTATTTGAACATTGAGAGACAGAATAACAACAAAACTCCAGAAAAACACATCTCAAAAATGTTATGAATTGATTTGCATTTTAATGACCCCTCTGCAAAACGTGACTTAGTACTTGGTGGCAAAACCCTTCTTGGCAATCACAGAGGTCAGACGTTTATTGTAGTTGGCCGCCAGCTTTGCACACATCTCAGGAGGGATTTTGTCCCACTCCTCTTTGCAGATCTTCTCCAAGTCATTAAGGTTTCGAGGCTCACGTTTGGAAACTCGAACCTTCAGCTCCCTCCACAGATTTTCTATGGGATTAAGGTCTGGAGACTGGCTAGGCCAGTCCAGGACCTTAATGTGCTTCTTCTTGAGCCACTCCTTTGTTGCTTTGGCCGTGTGTTTTGGGTCATTGTCATGCTGGAATACCCATCCACGACCCATTTTCAATGTCCTGGCTGATGGAAGGAGGTTCTCACCCAATATTTGATGGTACATGGCCCCGTCCATCATCCATTTGATGCGGTGAAGTTGTCCTGTCCCCTTAGCAGAAAAACACCCCCAAAGCATAATGTTTCCACCTCCATGTTTGACGGTGGGGATGGTGTTCTTGGGGACAGGCAGCATTCCTCCTCCTCCAAACACGGCGAGTTGAGTTGATGCTAAAGAGCTCCATTTTGGTCTCATCTGACCACAACACTTTCACCCAGTTGTCCTCTGAATCATTCAGATGTTCATTGGCAAACTTCATACGGGCATGTATATGTGCTTTCTTGAGCAGGGGGACCTTGCGGGCACTACAGGATTTCAGTCCTTCACGGCGTAGTGTGTTACCAACTGTTTTCTTGGTGACTATGGTCTCAGCTGCCTTGAGATCATTGACAACATCCTCCCGTGTAGTTCTGGGCTGATTCCTCACCGTTCTCATGATCATTGCAACTCCACGAGTTGAGATCTTGCATGGAGCCCCAGGCCGAGGGAGATTGACAGTTCTTGTGTTTCTTCCATTTGCGAATAATCACACCAACTGTTGTCACCTTCTCACTAAGCTGCTTGGCGATGGTCTTGAAGCCCATTCCAGCTTTGTGTAGGTCTACAATCTTGTCCCTGACATCCTTGGAGAGCTCTTTGGTCTTGGCCATGGTGGAGAGTTTGGAATCTGATTGATTGATTGCTTCTGTGAACAGGTGTCTTTTAAACAGGTAACAAGCTGAGATTAGGAGCACTCCCTTTAAGAGTGTGCTTCTAATCTCAGCTCGTCACCTGTATAAAAGACACCTGGGAGCCAGAAATATTTCAGATTGAGAGGGGGTCAAATACTTATTTCCCTCATTAAAATGCAAATCAATTTATAACATTTTTGACATGCGTTTTTCTGGATTGTTGTTGTTATTCTGTCTCTCACTGTTGAAATAAACCTACCATTAAAATTATAGACTGATCATTTCTTTGTCAGTGGGCAAACGTACAAAATCAGCAGGGGATCAAATACTTTTTCCCCCTCACTGTAGATGTAGCCCTCAAAGGCTTGGGACACATCCCGAAAGATGTGGAAAGATCTGAAATTGCCACCATCCTTTAAAATGCTAAGAAAACCAAAGAGTAAGCATAGATGTGTTGACCACCCTTCTGCGCTCTTGCACACTGTGGGGGGGGGGGGGTACTGAGGCAACGTACATTATACATGTGCATTATGCGAGCCCTTGGAACTTGTCCTTCCTGTCTATTGTGTTTATTAAAATCGCCCTACCAACACGCAGCACTAAGACGGTAGCTATCCGAACGGGTAAAGTTATTTTGATTTCTTTTAATTTCGATAGATTATCTAATTAGTCTTGGTCAGTAGTAACTAGTTTTGCACAAAACTTCAACATTATAAAAATCAATTGAGTGTCCTTGTTCTGCTACTGCTGACAGTTGTATTTGGGAGAATTTAATATTTCTCTGATGTTCTTTTAGTCTCGTGCTGATCATTCGTCCTGTTTGCCCAACATCACATTTACCACACGTGCAGTTAATCCTGTACACACCTTCTGTTGATAGCTTTGGTAATACATATTTTGTACCAGATATTAAATTCTGTATTTTATGTACCGTGCCAAACTGACTAATTTTTTTTTCCAAACATCTGGCTAGTTTATCAGTTACTCCCGCAATGTACGGTATTTTTTTATCGTTTTAATTACTTGGGCAATTTCAATGCTCTTGTTATTTGATTTAGTTTTGGTATTCAATGCCCTGTTGATATATGCATCATTGTAACCGTTCATTTGCAGCGCTTCTTTAACATGTTGAATTTCACTTCTCAGACTGTCACCATTTGACACTTTCTTAGCTCGATGAATGAGCGTCTTGATAAGAGCAGATTTCTGTGCGTGGTGATGGTGTGACTGCATTCAAATAGGCGTCAGTATGCGTTTTCTTTCGTGACTGCAGGAATTCATATTCTTTGGGTCTTTCGGTAAATCCACGTAGAGAGAAAAATAATAAAAAATATCACGACGTTTCGATCGCAACACAAGCAATCGTCATCAGGTTAAAAAAAATATAGCGGGAAAGCTGCTGAAGCAGGATGTTATATCGGTTTGAGATGGGTTTAGCCCAAGGGTAAGTGGGTGGGGCTAGAGATGGAATTTGCATGTAAATGTAAGATCAGAGAGCTGATATACCTCCACGACGAAGCAGCTGCGGAGGTGGCCATTGTATTGTGAGAGATTAGCTTGTCAATGTAAGTGGACCACTGCAACGGTGGCTGTGCTAGTGAGACATCCCAGCTCGTTAAAAAAACGAGGGACACAGCCAACGTTGCTCCTTGTCCTCGAGTTGGCGGTGTTAGGTAGACATTTAGCGTGTATGTAACTCAGAGAGTCGGAAATAACTTCTAACATCGGCAGGTAGGATGAAACATCACAGCCAGTTATGACTTAAATTGGTTAATAATGTCCTTCCAATGACTGCTCAGTTTGTACCCATCTTCTCGGTTGAAATTGTCTGTGTTTATATATCTGGATGGCTTCATGAACGAATCTTTGTTGATTGACAGTGAGTTTGCAGAGTACCTTCGTCTTGGAAAAATATATTTCATGTGTGCCCACAGCGTTAAAATAATGATCGGCCCCGGCTGAGGTATTTATCCTACCGTGTTTCAGATCTGCCTTATGTTCACGAACACGGTCCGAGACATGTCGCTTACTTTCCCAAATGTAACTACTGCCGCAGACATAGCTTAGTTTGTAGATACCGGGGTATTGCATGTTAGGGATCAAAATCATGAGCAAACACAAGATCCAGGTTCGATTCAACACAGTACATAAAATTCGTGATCTGATCCCATCTGTCGGGTTCTTCACGTCCAGAGCACGCGAGGCCGACACGAGCGGCCGCGTGCGAGGCATTAATCGCGCAGCGCCTGGGGCCGGAACAGAAACACTCTCCTGAAGACCCACGTCGGCAGACGCATGCCCCAGCTCGTCGGGCACACCCGACACTCGGCCCCTGCAATATGGAGATGAAACAAACTCACACGGCACGATAAACGGCTTAAGACGAAAGGGGTGTACAAACCAACTCCACTTACCAAACCAAATCTGGACACATTACGACCGCACGACCTGAACCACATCAACCGGCCCTCTCCATGGTTGCAGCAATTTGGGAGATGTGCCCACCGGCACCTGCGGACAATGCAACCAGGCGACCAATCGCACAGGGAAGCACGGGCTCCTTTGAGCCGCTCATTGGCCAACTGTCTGGCCCGGGAGTTAACACTGGCAGCTTCCCGTGCCTCAGAAAGTTTGGCACGAGTGAAACGAACCGAATCAGAAATTTTGGACACTTTCACAGCGGGCGCGGCTTGTAACTGCACAGCGATGGGAGGATCATACTCCCTCCCATACATCAAAAAGGGAGAGTAGCTGGTGGATGTGTGAGGGGTCGTCCTATAAGCGGCGAGAACCGCAGGAATATGCAAGTCCCAATCGACCTGTGACTCACTGACCAAGTGACTCAACATGGAGGTCAGAGTCCGGTGTAGGCGTTTGCAGGTGGTACGGTGACGTGCGTACCTTTTTTGTCCCCAGCAAATTGCAAACCTCACGCAGCAGCTAGGACGATTTTTTTTTACCTTCATCCGTCAAGAGGCGCTCGGGGGCACCCTTATCCAGAACGTAGCCATTGAGGAATGCCTCGGTAAAAGTCACAGCCGATTGATTCGGTAGCGGCCAGGCCATAGGCCAGCGTGAGAAATACTCAACGCCCACGAGCAAGTACCTATTTTCACGAGCGGAACTAGGAAACGGCCCGAGAATATCGAGGGCAAGAACTATGTTAATACGCGACACCTGGATGTATTGCAGTGGAGGGTAACAGGATCTCGCTGGCGGCTTCCGCCGGGCACATTACACGCAGCCCTTAAGCAGATCTTGGACGTCGGAGGACATGGCCGGCTAATAAAAATCCAATTTAAGAGTTGCCAGCGTCTTTTGCACTTCGAGATGCAACAATCGTTTATGCACAGCCCATACAACCTCGCCACGCAGGGCGGTAGGGACGACAGTAGTATAACGGCGCAATCCCCCGTCCCAATACACATGAGCAGCCCACCCCGCAGGACAAACGAGGCGACACCTCGCAGAGACGTGCCACCGGCGGTGTCCCTGGCACGCTGGCGCAACTTAAGGAGAGAGGCGTCCTCCGCCTGCAGGCATCCCCACACCTCGTAGTCGAACCCGATAACCGCATCCCGTGCGGCAGGGACGTCGCCCGTCCTGCCCATCGTGTCCGTGGCGGACGCAACGAGAGGGGAGGTCGACTCGGCCAGTCAACAACGACCGGAACCCGAAAAACAAGCACACTCCTCGCCCACGGGCAATCGTGACAGGGCGTCGGCGTTCGTATGGCGAGAACCTTTACGATACGTAACTTGGAACGAAAAACCTTGTAGGATTTCAAGCCAGCGTGGCAATTGACCTGAGGGCTGATCCACACGCAGCGCGTATTGGAGCGCCGCGTGATCGGAACGCACCTCGAAATGTCTCCCGTACAAGTAGGGCCGATATTGTTGCACAAAAACCACTGGCCAATAGTTCCTGGCGCATTACGCAGTACCGCTGCTCGGCAGGAGACAGCACCCTGCTACCATACGCGACCACGTGCTCCATGCCATTGACAACCTGGGATAACACCGCACCAATGCCTTTATTACTAGCGTCCGTGTCCAACACGAATGGCAACGAAAAGTCGGGATAACGCAAGGGAGGGACGTTAACCAGCACATCACGAATAGAGCGGAACGCAGCTTCCTCCTCCTCCCCCCAATGACATTTTTGGCCCTTAGCTGTCAATGCGTGGAGAGGTTTAGCAATAGATGCGAAACCCACGACAAATTGGCGATAGTAAATAGCAAAGCCGATAAAACTGCTCCAACATTTGCACGCCAGGCGGAATCCGCACCGTTCGGCACGCAAGCGCTTGCACCGTGGCGTTAGCAGAACACATGCGGATCGGAGACGGGAGAAATGCCATATGCCGTCCCGACGGCAATTCCAAACAGCCCTGGTCGATACAAATCTTCAGGGGCATTTTGCCGAGGAAATCAGTCCCCAGTAAGCACGGAACAGCCAGGGCCATAGAAACCAAAACATGGCCCGACAATGTGACATCGGCAATGCGCAACTCAACAGTTATCCGACCGATTATCCCCAACGATGCACCGTTGACGGCGAAACACGGAGCATCTACCGGCTCCAAAACCCAACACCGGGGGGGTAAAATATTGTAAATGAGTTCGGAAATAGCATGTGAATTTCAACTCCCTCAATGAACCCAAGCACAGCCGACGACCCTGCGGCCGCCGCAACCACTCGATGTGCCAACTCCGACCACTGATCCGGTCAGAGCGGTCGCGCGTCGCGAACATGCACCGACTCCCCCCCGAACCCGCGCGACCCCGACGCAAATCGGACCCCCCCCGATGGGTGAAGTGAACCCCGAGGCCGAGTGTGGGGTGCGCCGCGACTCGCCTTAGTAGGAGGGCGGACGTCCCGGTGGCCGCCATCGAGGAACCTGGCAGCCCGATTGGGCGTGCCCCGGCAGGCCGTAGTTCTAGCAGGCGACCTATCTGCTGCGCCTATATACACCTGGCGATCTTGAGTGAAGACACCTCACCGTCCTCGGCGGGGAGCACAGTATAAAGGTCTTTAGCGAGTCCCAACATCTTCTCGAGGACGTAGGCGTCAAGGCCGTTGTGGTCCATTTTTGGGAACGCGGCCTTCGCCAGCGCCAAGAGCGCACTTCGGTAGGCGAGAGCCCACTCACCATCCCCTTTGCGTCTTACGGCGAACTGTTTTTTTCAACTGATGACAATTGCTTGTTCCAATCGAAATGTCGTGATATTTTTATTATTTTTCTATCTAGGTGGTTTTACCGAAATGGTAAAATAACAGTGTTTACCGAAAGAAAACACATACTGACACCTATCTGAATGCAGTCAAACCATCACCCCACGCAGAAATCTGCTCTTATCAAGACGCTCATACACTGCCCACCAGGGATTATTTGTCTGTCGTGCATAGCCCCTCCCAAATCAAAATAACTTTAACAATTCGGATAGCTACCGTCTTAGTGCTGCGTGGAAGCGAATCATCAAATAATACATTATTTAAATGCATTCCTACAAAAGGCAGCGTACTTCAATAGGGATTACCGTTGGTAGGGCTATTTTGATAAACACAATAGACAGGAAGGACAAGTTCAAAGGGCTCATGCACAAATGTACGTTGCCTCAGTAATCCCCCCCTCCCCACAGTGTGCAAGAGCGCAGAAGGGTGGTCAACACATCTACGCCTCTATTTTAGGAATGAAACAGTAAGACTTCTCCACATATCTGGCTGTCGCCTGATGAAGCTAGTTGTAATTACTGGCGAAATGTCGTACTCAGTTTGTTAATGTTGTGGCTTGGCTCTCCAACACACCGGTGTCCTGTACTAGTGACGAATTGGCATGTTCTGTTTACATGACAACCCTTACTATAGTTGCCTGTGTCGGGTGGTGGCGGGTTTTAACGACACATTTACATATTTACGCGATCTAACCCAAAAACCTCTTATGGATATTGGTCGGGAAAGCCTAGGTGTTAAATTGCCAATGCAGTTTTTGCATTCGTGGTAATCGCACAAATAGAATAACAAAACCGATTTCCAGTTTTCTGCACACAAATAATTTGTCTAGAGCCGTAAATAAGTAACATTTTTATGTTTTTAACTGAGACACGAAAGGGAAGCCAGCTTTGTGCGCTGGACTTTCAATCCAGAGGTCGCCAGTTCTATTTGATCTCTCGAGACGGCAGTTGAAAAAATGGGGAAAGTATCTTAAACCACACCTGCCTCAATCCAGTAGTACAAGTGAACCATTTGCAGATTGTGTGGTAGGGTAAAATGTGGGTACTTGCAACCCTTTACGATGTCTGGTCAGTGTGGAAGTTCAACGATCCTGTAGCGCTCCCCCTAGTGGAGGCCCCTCGCACCAGCAGTGGGCAGAACGAGCAATCGCAGGGCTCCGCCTTGACCTTGTAAGTGAACCACGCCGCGGCTACCTGAGCCCGCCGCTGGTGCCTGAAGATGCCGCCGACCCAATGGGAGAGGCAAGCGCCGGTGCGGTTCGGATGGCTCCACCTGAATCGATGGCCAACTCTTCGGTCACCACAGTCCCGGACTAGCAACTCTCCGGGGGTGGACATCGCCCGCCCCCAGGATCCCCATGAACTGTCCGGCTGCAAGCGTCCCGGGGGCGCGTTGTTACCTGCCACTAGCCCCGGGGGTGGGGGCGAGCTGGACGCCGACCCATCACTTGACTGCGCGTTCCTCACTCCATTCTACTTTGAAATCCTTAAATCATGTAAAAAAATCACACGAGAAAATGTTTACGAATGTATTTCAGCCAATCGGCTCTCGGGAGACGAACGCGGATCAACAACGCGACTTCTTCCGCTGCAGCAGCGTTAACAAATGCAGGGGGAACTGACTGGCACCTAGAGTTAGGTATAATTTATGTTTGCAAAGCACATTTCTCAACGTGTCCATCCATGTATCTCAAGACCTCGTGTCGCCGCTGTACACATCTGTCCTGGCTATTGTTGGGTGTTTTTAAGTGCCGCAGTTTCAACCAAACAAAGTCTTTCAATTTCAAAGTCGCTCCAAACAAACAATTCTCATCTCCGCTGTACTAATGGGAAACAAAGGCATACAGGAAACGGGGTTTAGGTTAAACTGACACAGTAAGGGGGAGGAACAACGGCCGGTCACAAAATGCGCCTGGAGGCACCACAGTGCGCTGTGTGCGTGTTATGTGCATGTTATGTGCGTGCTGTGCATGTTATGTGCGTGCTGTGCATGTGCTGTGCGTGTGCTGTGCGTGTGTGGTGTTGTGTGCATTGTGTACGTGTTGTGTGGTGATGTGTGTTGTGGAAGAGGGCAATGTAGAAAGACAGGATAAGAGATGGGTAAGGAGGCACGTGGGAGGAAGTGACTGTGGGGATCAGCGAATAGGACGTGGCCACGGGACACTCAGAGCCACCAGAAGCGAACGTAGAGGATGAACATGATGGAGAAGACGGCCACGGCCGCCACCTTGGCGTAGGTCGAGCGCATGTTCAGGTATTTGGCGTCTTGCCGATACTTTTTGGACAAACTTGACAAGTTGCTTGCCTTTGTGTCAAGAGCTGCAAAGAGGAAAAACAGCACGTGGTTCACGTTCACCAGAGCTCATTAGCCGACAGCGCAACAACGGGGCACGCTTCCACTCGAGGGTAATTAACATGGACAGCTCTTTATTCAAGCACTGCAGGAGGAAGGCCTCCCCAAGCTGCTGGCTGGGTGGGGTGAGATGTGTGGGTGATTGAGTGGGTGGGTGAGTGGAGTAAACTAAACGATTTTAATTTTACCAACTAAGGCTCCACTAAGCTATATAGCTCTTTTTCAGAAGCAACCTGGCCACAAATAATAGCTCAACGAAGTGGCTTATCAAGTGGAAATTTATTGCAGCCAAATACTCTAAATGCATGTTGAGTCTAAATTTGGATGGAAAAACTAGAGGACCCGGAGTAAAATCCACGCGACCACGGGGAGAACATGCAAAATCCAAATATACAGGGATCAGGGTCGGGATTGAACCCACAACCTCCTCCATACCAAGCGAAGTATTTAACATCTCAAGTGCATGAGTGAGTGGGTGATTTAGTGAGTGGGTGGGTGGATGGGCGAGTTGGTGGTTGGATGGGTGAGTTGATGGTTGGATGGGTGATTGGGTGGGTGGGTGGATTGGGTGCGGTGGGTGGGTGGATTGGGTGCGGTGGGTGGGTGAGTGGATGGGTGGGTGTGCCGTACCAGCCTTCATAGGTGCTTGCTAACAGAACTTACCCCAACCGTCTGTTAAAGCTATACGGGGTATCTTTGTCTATGTGTATGTGTGTGCGTGTGTGCATGCGTGTGTGCATGCGTGTGTGCATGCGTGTGTGCATGCGTGTGTGCATGCGTGTGTGCATGCGTGTGTGCATGTCCGAGCCACGGGTCCCAACCTGAGAGGGCCTCTCCGCGCTGCAGCACCTCCTCGATGTTCGTCACCATGATCCTCTGCACGTCCTGCAGCTCTGAGTTGATGGAAGTCAGGTTCCTCCTTGCACGCGAGTCCACATACGACTTCTTCGTTTTCTGTATGAACGTGTCTGTTGAGGCATGGAGGAGATGCAGGGCAAAAGGAATACCTCCGACCACATGGTAGTAGACTGTCAGTGCACATATATGGAAATCTGCAAGTCTGCGGGTTTCTGTGTGAGAGTCGAGTCTGCGGGTCTCTGTGCGAGTCTGCACGTCTGTGGGCCTCTGTTTATTTTTGTTATTTGTATTCTCCACAACGATGTTGATGATTATTCTGTGTTATAGAGTTTTGCATTGAATTAGGACCCATATCTACTACGTTTGGCAGTTCAACAACATGGGTTTAAGAGAGCCTGACTTTGCTGATGAGACAATCAATGTCAAAACTGGGCCAGAGTTTTGCTTGTGTTAAACAAGTGCTTATTGCAGCCGTCTGGAACGCTCTTTCTTCTGATATTAGGAAGCCACTGGAGCTATGCACTTTTAAATCTAGATTGAAAACTCATTTCTTTAAAACTGCTTTTTTGTGTTTAGTTTTTTGTCCATCCCCCGCACCTCTGATTAGCATGGTTGGCTATGTACGGTGCGGAAGAAGTTCAACATACATACAATGCTGATTAAATTATGCACTTCAGAAGGCCATATGGGAGATGGGATGTGTAAAACAATATATTTTTTACGTGTGAAGGAGCGGATTGCTTGCTTAGTGGTTGTGGTACCTCTATTGTATTTATATTCTCCTTGAGGACGCTGGTTGTGATGCTATGGTGTGTGTGATGGGAGCGGTGGAGCACTGCTGAGCGCACCGTGCTACGAACCCCACTACCCGAGTTCAATTCCGGCTCGTGACCAATAACAGTGGCGAACATGAAACCTAGGTCAACTCAGCTTTAACGGAGTACCTGGTGCGGTGTGAAAAACATTAGCTCTGGGGAAACAAAGGCAGCCTGGTGTGATGTTGGCCACAGTACCCCCTCGTGTGCTGTGCCGACCTTCGCAGGTGCTCACGAACAGCACTTGCCTCAACAGCCTGTCATAGGCTACAAGGGGGATAATTGTCTTTGCGACACGTTGCGGCGCGAGTCACGCAGCCTGCAAGTGACAGGAGTCTACGGCGGCGGCGACCGCGAGCGGCGCTCACCAAACTCGATGAAGGAGTAGGGCCGCGACACGGTGGCCACCTTCTTGTGGTAGAGCTCGTGGAACTCGGTGTGCAGGTCGTCCAGGTAGGAGAAGGCCAGCTTCTTCGGAAAGGCCGCCTCGCACAGCACCAGGTAACACACGCCCTTCTCGATCAGGTAGCTGGAAACACAGCGTCCACACGGGCCTCCAGCAACAACAAGTCGCCGGGTTCGACTCCCAATCCTGGGACGCCTTTCTGCGTGGATTTGTATTTTATCCCCCTTTCTGCAGAGTGAGAGTGTGTGAGAGAAAGTGTTTGTGTGTGTCTGCGTGCGGGGAGCATAAGTGTAGCGGTTAGCACGCTGCGCTACAAACCCGGCGACCCAAATTTGATTCCGGCTCACCGCCAATACCAGATACGATTATCTAAAACCAGTCCTGGGCCTCCCCTAGGCCGACTCAGCCTAAAATGAGCACCTGGTGCGTTGTGTAAACATCGCCATTAGGGAGACAAAGGCGGCCGGGCGTGGTGCTGGCCACCCACCCCCTCGTGTGTCGTGCAGGCCTTCATAGGTGCTCGCTAAGAGCACTTTCCCCAACAGTCTGTTAAGGCTATACGGGGGATATTTGTCTTTGTGTATGTGTGTGAGAAGTGTAAGCATGCTTGTGTGTGTGAGAGAGTAACTATGAGTGAGTTTCAATGAGTTTGAATAATTTGTTCTCTCCCTGTTCTGCATGGGTTTCCTCTGGGTTCTCTGGTTTCCTCCTATTGCTAAAAAAAACACACACACAATGTAACTGGTACTGCCAATACATCCCAATGTTGCAAAATTACTCATTTAAGAAAGCAACATAACCCTCTGCTGCAAAACAAATTTGTAAGGAGCCTCCTTCAAGATATTTGACATGCAGCTCTGCTACCTGGGTAAACAAGCATCGCAGTGTAGCAACATCGCCCCCTTGTGAAAAATGTCTGCAAATTCACTATAAAACGCAGCAGCGCCTTCCTGCACGGAGAGCCTTGAGCTAAGAGTGGCGCAAATACCAAAGGCACCAGAGCAGCGCTTCCAAAACTGTTCTCCAACAGCCCCCCAATTAATGTCAATCATTTTTTTACGACCCCCAACAACGACCGGAATTTAAAATAATGCCAAGTAAGTAATGTAATGTTGCACGGTGTTAAGTTTTGGTGCTGAAGAACAAATGAGGCATGCGACACAGCTTCTAAAAAATATTGTGGTATGGTTGATATTACACATCCTACCTCAGCTGTGATATTAAGATTCGATGCAAACAAGTGCGCTCAATCCGGCTTCACTCACGTGTACAGTACGTGCTTGCAAAGGGCACCATCGGTTTCAAGGCACGCGTTGAGGAGGTTCTTTCTTCACCGTCAACTACAATCCTGGAAGAGGAGCTCGCGAATATGTTCCGTGCCAAAGCCAATCACGTGACATTTCAATGATCTGTTCGATTTCAGCTGCGGTCAGATGCATTGTTTTAGGCTGGCATTGAAATGGATTTTGTACCCAGTCACAATATTTCACGTCCAGATCAGGGAAATTGGTTGCGAAGTGTGCTGAGGTTGTCAGTCTTCACCCGAGTGAGGCACGGGTCAATTTCGTTGTCAAAGATACATTTTGAAAGTTGATTGTAGGAGCCAGCAGCTCAACTTCGACAGACTCATCTTCCACAGAGGTCTTTTTTTAATGAATGCTGCGATTCGATCACTCATACTGGCATTCAGTTCGTTTAAGTTTCCGAAATATTTGAGTTAGATAAGCAAGGAGACAAATCTTCTGCTGACCAATGACATCCATCGCCAATGCGAGCAACTCATTCTGCAATTCAAGCAATCTCTACAACACCCTTCCTGTCGACAACCAGCGAGCCTCGGTGTGAAACAACAAAGCCATGAACATCACGATGATCGAGAGACCCCATGTCTTCACAAAATTTTGCACGCAGACGCCCACAGAATGGATGAGGTTCACAGTAGTTCAGAATTGATGTGAATTGCTGCATTACCTCACCAAGTTCTCCGCTCAGTTCTTTCGCTCCCAGTTGTTTTCGATGAACCATGCAGTGCATCAAAACAGCGAACCGAGCAATACTGTTCACTGAGATGCCCACAAGTCCTGTACACAAGCCCACCATGCAATCCCAAGGCATATTTTCCCCCTCTATTTAGCCAACAGCACACAGAACACTCCCCTGAGCGCTTTCGTGTGCAGGGAAGTGTCAGAGAACAGAATGTCCTCAAGTATAGAATCATCTGAAATGTAGCGCGCAAAACCCGATGTGCGTGCACCACAGCCGTCGGTGCTCACATCAGTTTGAAGAGCGTAAACAACAGTGAATTTCAGGCATTCAACTTTGTGTTTATTCCTGATCGCCTGCTATAGATTCCATTCTTCAGTTTTACGGCGTTGTTTTGACGGCGGCATATATTTCAGTTTATTTACCTCCACTTGCCCACCCATTACAGGGACTCCTCTACTTACGAATCAGTTAGATTCCAGAGGTCTGTTCTTAAGTCGATTTGGTCATAAGTCCAACTTTACTCTTGTTGATTCCAAACATTTACGAATCAGTTAGATTCCAGAGGTCTGTTCTTAAGTCGATTTGGTCATGAGTCCAACTTTACTCTTGTTGATTCCAAACATTTTATACGGCATGTACAAAACATGAGGAATGGCTTTAAAAGTTGTATAATCTCCTATAGATATAGATGCCACTAGTTCTTCATGTTCTGCAGATGTAGATACCACCACCTGCCATCTATTGCCCTGCGGTTGAACTTACAACTCTTGGTCCAAACAGGCAACTGGACATACGGACAGGCTTGTTCGTACTCTTAGTTCTTTCGGTAAAGTCACGTAGGTAAAAAATGAAATTAAAATTAATAAAAATAAAACAATAAAATCACGATGTTTCGGAGGCAACACAAGTCTCCGTCATCAGGTGGGACCGTCACAGCCAGATTTGCTGCATCAAGTGAGGGAGGGATTCAAGATGCAAGCTCTTAAATACCAGTTAAGGGGGGAGGAGAGGGGGGGAGGAGCTTATCAGAATGTGGTAGCCAATGAATGGAACGTATCGGGAGGGGGGGGGGCGGGGCTAAAAGAGGGCACGGGTTACTCGTGGGCGTGGGCGTGGACGTGTTTGTGCGCAAGTCACTGTGGATGCACATGATAGAAAAGAAACGAAAATGCCCATGTTTATACCAGTGTTGGCTGACAATAAAGAGAGTACTGTTAAACGCTAGGGATGTTAACACTCGATAAAGTAAAATAGCGCCTGTCAGATAAGATGGTCCAAAAATGTGTAGTTAAATCTTTTTTGCATGGTTGATAACATCTTTCCAATGATTACTAAGTTTGTACCCATCATCACGGTTGAAATTATGTCTGTGTTTGTATATCTGAATGGATTCGTGTACAAACCTTTGATGGTAGCCAGAGGGTTTGCAGAGCACCTTAGTCTCGGAAAAAACAATATCATGAGGGCCCACCACGTTGTAGCAATGATCGGCAACGGCGGAAGACTCAATTTTGCCGTGTTTCAAATCTGACTTGTGCTCGCGGACACGATCAGAGACATGACGTTTCGTTTCCCCAATGTAACAGTCACCACAGCTGCAACTCAGTTTATAGACTCCAGGGTATTGCAAGTCAGGGATGACATCCTTCACAGATGGAATTAGATCATGGATTTTATGTACTGTACTGAATCGGACTTGGATCTTATGTTTGTTTCGAATTTTGGAGATCTTTTTGGTCACGCCTGCTATGTATGGTAACGTGACATCAAAACTGACGAGGATATCATCAGGAGATAGTACCATGTCCTTGACCATAAAGGCTAATTGGTTAGTCTCTAACAATAATTGAGGACTTGGTCCAACATGGATTGAATTCGGATGTACCTGCGCTGGTTAGGCATTGCCTCACCAACACTTATTTTACCTGGAATGGCACCTTCTACAAACAGAATGAGGGTACCCCTATGGCCACTTGAAACTCCGATCAAAACTGTCACGTTACCATACATAGCAGGCTTGATGCAGCAAATCTGGCTGTGACGGTCCCACCTGATGACGGAGACTTGTGTTGCCTCCAAAACGTTGTGATTTTATTCTTTTATTTTTATTCATTTTAATTTCATTTTTTACCTATGTGACTTTACCGAAAGAACTAAGAGTATGAATCCTTGCAGTCACGAAAGCTTCAAATCTAGAATTAAAGGCTTGTTCGTATCTTTGAAAGTTCGTAAGTCGAATGATCGTAAATAGACAAGTCCCTGTACTTTTAAAAGTATCAATTGCAGTGGTTAAAACCATATTTTCCACAATTGTATGTGGCTTCTTTCTTAGCCTGAGCAATCTGGGCAGCTCACCTCGAAGGATGCTCAGAGACAGCCGGCGCCATTTTAAAAGGCACCGGCTGACACGACAGCTCCCGTTTTCTGCATTGAAAGAACTATCTGGGCTTCAGTTTCTAAGCGCCGTTTCCCTTTTATTTGTTTTCGCGCTCTCGTTCGACGGCACAGCGAAACAAAAGGCATTTTTGATTTTCTTAGTTCTTCTCGAACAGACTTGTGAAGCCACACTTCAAGAAATATCTCGTGTCGAATTTTCAAAACACGTCTCTTTGAGTTTATTTTCTCGTTTCAACGAGTCGGTGAATTCACTCCTAGAGGTGGACAGTTTCAAGTTTCGCTCCATTATGGAAGAATCGACAAGCTCGTTATTTGTGTTTCATACGTTGTCCTTTCCCTGTACATACGTACGGTGCACGTGCACACGTGGAGGCGCTTCTCACTAAGACAGAACAAACTGTAATTCTCAAAGCTCAATCATCTCCACCAATCAGATAGCTGTATGATCTGAATAAAATAACTTTACAGATTTCTGATGGGTGGAGATGTTTTGGTCTAACAACCGAAAGCAGACTGAGGCATCTCCCTCTACGATGTCATTTTGCTTTATATGACCAAAACTTTAATTTGTGAGCATGAGACGATTTGTACTGTATTTTACTCCTGAATTTCTTGCGGCCCCATCTTCTGCTGCACTAGAGCCTGAGACCAGGTAAAATGCCAGGCAGAGATGACCTCTCAAGCGAACTATTGAGGGAGCGTGGCATCTGTGTGCTGGCTGCCCTATATTACATCACTAGCTTTAGTACCCGACTTCGCCCGAGACTTGGATTCTTGTCTTGGATTAATACACGGCCTACGTGGAGGGTTGGGGGGGGGGGTGCGTGACCTCAGCAGGCACACTGCGTAACGCTTCCGCATGCGGGTGACATCACAGATGTGACATCCATTATTGCGCCCCCCCCCCAAAATACAAAAATCTATTTTTATACTTTTGCAATCTGTACAGTTTCGAAGCTACCCACCCACATGCCAAATTTAAAATTTGTTGCATGTCGGGAAGTATGCTAAACATTTCGAACAGACACACATTCACAAATTTCCCGTCTTGTCTCCAGGCTGGGTCCCGCAGGATTGGAAGGATGCATTTATGTACCGCCTTTAAGAAAGGGGACAACGCTGATTGAAACAACTACCAGGGGGCATCTACCTCCTCAATGTCGGGAAAGGTCCTGGTAAGGATTCTTCAACATCTAGTTGCCAGGCATGCTGATGGCTTATAGGGCCTCAATGTAGTTTCACAAAGGGGAGATTCACTCACAGATACGATGTCCTCTGTCCGTCTGTCACAGCAGAGGTGTAGCAAATTTAAACAGGAACTACATCTCTGCTTTATTGAGCTGGTCATGACCTATGATACCATCAATAGGCCAGGGTTTTGGGTTACTCTTCATGCTTTTAGGGTCCCTGACTCTCTGCTCACAATCTTTAAGGACTTTTATGATGATGGGCAGGCCCGGAATAAATCTGCGTCGCCAGGAGTCAGACTCATTCCTGTTCACCTTGGGGTGTGACAAGGATGTCCTCTGGCCCCCACACTATTTAACATCTTCTTTGACAACGTAGTTAGATAAGCTTTCCATGGCTGTACCAGAAGAATTTCCATCTAGTACAAATGGAATGGGAGGTTGATCAATGACTAAGTGCGGTCAAGGAATGACTCGGTATTGGTCAACCATGTTATGTATGCTGATATGGCAATTGCTGCTCAATCTGAGGAATTGAAGACTCTACTGCTCAACCTGGAGTGTATCATCAAATACTCCACCCCTTCAACTCCCCAAGAGTGGTGGGGTGGTTGTGGAAAGAGTGGATAAGTTTCTGTAGCCGGGGAGCTTGCTTATGACCAGCTCCAATTTGGCAGCTAAGGTCTCATTCTGAATCAGTCAAGCGGCATTATCTTTTCTTCAGCTGTGTAACACTGTGTGGAAGAAACCTGGCCTATTGCTCCACATCAGTGGAGCTCCTCCTTCAGGCAAAAATGCTTTAGCTGGGTCATATAGCTTGCATGCTCAAGCAGCTTCTGTTTGGCCAAATAGAGGGGGCTAAATGGGTGCTGCATGGGCTGGAGAAGAGATGGGATCATGTAGTACAGAAAGACATGGAGCTGATTGGACTTGCTGATGACTGGTACCAGCAGTGTCAAGATCGGCCTATCTTCTTCATTCTTATGGCAGGAAGGAAAAGCAACAATTTTTTACGTATGATAATTGAATGCCAAGTTTGCTTCACAAATACAAGAAGGTTTTAGATGGTGTATGGATTGGAGTATTACTGCCAGGATGTGCATCAATGGCGTGTTCATCAGTGATGCGATTGATGGTTTGGACCTCACCAGTTGCAGTTTGGCAATCCTGTGATCGTTTATTTGTGGAAGGTGGTCGCGCATCTCCCACGCTGTATTCCAGCGCGGTGTCGCGAGATCCGTGGTCATCGTGAAAGAGAGGAGCCCCATGCTTCCAGTCGGCTCCTCAATGAGGTTCATGATTGTTTGCCACATCCATAGCCACCCACAATTCCATCCAGCAAGTGCCGAGGTTTTAATTTGACTGCTAAACCGGAGACGCGCATCCAGAAAGTTTTCCTGGATTTCAGGTGATGGCGCGTGTTTTAATGTTTAGGTCTTGATGGAGCGGCAGACCAGCGTTGTCCATAATATTGTGGTACTTCAGCATTTTCGCGGCATCTCAGCTGGGGCGATGTGCGCCAGCACACAGGAAACCACGGAAGTGGAGTGGACTTCAGGGGTGGTTCTGCTGATGACACAGTGCGGCGTTGATTTTGGCATCGCCGAGGATTGTGAGTGAGCTGACACCCCATGCTGGGGCACACAGTTACTCCACTGCGGAGTGGGACGAGGGCTTTGCGTCAATGTCTTCAACGTTCTGGTGTAATTTCTCCACCTTGTTCCCGCATGTTTTTGAAAAATGTTGACTCGTGTTTTTTTTCTCCTTTTGGCTTGTTTGAGGTGCTGGCGGTAGGTGAATGTCAGCCTATGTGGAGGAGGTTCGTGAAGGATGCTACTGGTCAGTTGCCCTTCAACAACGGTTGACAGAGGAGCTTATGCTCACAACAAATGAGTGGCAATGCATGTCAGTCATCTCAGTCAGGCAACCCATTACACTTGGATCTCTCCTATAAACTTCTGCCAGCAAGCCCTCCTCATTTCTAACCTGGCACAAGCACCGTGGTGACATCACCACCACTGAATAGCAAAGAGCACAATATCAGCTTCATAGCTCGTGCATCTCTCCAACCCCACCACACTCTAATACACGAGGAGTTGGACTGTACTCACTGGAATACCATGGGTCCGGCCTCCAGCGTGCAGCGCGACGGGGACTGCTCGTTGAGTTTGCGGAAGAGCTGCTTGGCTTTCGTCTGGTACTCCGTCAGGTTCCTGCCGAACTGCAGCGTCACGCAGAACATCGGGACAACAACTGCCGCTCAGTAACGCACGCCAATGGAAGACACAGTTAAACGTTCCGAACAAACACGATACATTAAATTTTCCTACGTTTTCTCATGGATTAATGTGTTTTTTATATGAGTACAAGAGGCAAATTCTTTTTTAAGCAAACTTAAGATTTAAACGTACAAATTTCTCTTGCGTCAGTGGAACCTTTACCATCTCATATTCATGAATCTGTTCAGTTGCTTGTAAATGCCATCGCAACATTTTTATAAATAGCAACCGGTAATTTGGGACGTATAAGGTTAACAGGCAATGTCAGCCATTACCACCGATGACTCCAATCCTCACTCCACTGCGCCTCCCGTGAGGTCCTGCAACAGTCGACTCCCAACCTCCCCGCCCCACCTCACAGGATCCCAGCATCTAGCTCCAGGTCTTACCCTGGCCACACACTCAGCACATCCTTATAACGACCCCTACCACAGCATCCCAGCATCTGGCTCCAGGTATCTCATCTTGTTGGTCACCGCCCTTTGCCACTTCAATGCCCGTCTTGGTATCCTGCCCTCCTCCACCCTGCACACGTATCCCACCCATCATAACCTCCTCCTGTATTCCCAACCTCCAAGTTTGCTTACCTTATCCTCATCCTCCTCCACCATTCGCACCACGTGTCTCTCCTATCACAACCTCCTCTCTCAGATCTGATCTGCATACAATATCCCAAGTCATGGGACCTCCTTTGCCAGTGTAATACGAGAGTTCACCGCCGATCACCGATCAGTGGGATAGGCTCCGCCGCCTGGGCCATCAACCAATCAGAGGGATAAGCCGAAGTTAAGTGCGGAGCTTAAAGGCTCTGGGGAATACCCATCTAGAAGGGTAGTGAGGGGGCGTGGCTGTAGGCGGGGCTTGGTGACATAGGTCAGGGGATATAAGGGAAAGCGGGAAAGAGCTCGTGGTCAGTGTGTGGAGTCAGAGAGCGGGACCACGTCTCGCGCCTCCGGAACGCCAGCGGCCACGTGGCGGGCCGGAGGCTTCCTCCTTGCGAGCCACCTGTCAGCGGCGCGCGGGAGCGGGAGAGGGTGTGAGCTAGCTGGCGCGAACGACAACATCTAACCACGCGGGAACAGCAGTGCAGCCGTGTCAGAGTGAAGAGTGCGGAGCTGTCCAGCTGTGAAGGAATGAATAAATAAAGACACAAGTTCCATATTGTCGTCGCAAGTGGTTTATTACACCAGTACCAAAATATGAGAATAGGTGTTCCCCTTTTTTCTGGCAACAAAACAGGTGTTAAGATGTTTTTGGCATCCTCTGGTCTAACACCATTTGAGACAAGGCTCCAAAGAAAGCTGTCTCTGGTGTGGACCAATCAGTTTCAAAGATAATGCATATATTATCAGTGTTTTTTTTTTGCATTCTGACCACAAATATTGTGGTTAATGCAGACATGATTCCTTGTAAAAGGTTTCAGTTTGGTGTTGTAACATCTTAACACCTGTTTTGTTGCCAGAAAAAAGGGGAAAACCTATTCTCAATATCCCAAGTGTGCGGAAGCATGTAGAGTGCAACAAACGGCACCTTTCTCCTCAGCAGCCACCGGGTCTCTTGCAATACCTCATCATAACCTATCCCCTCTGTCCTTCACACCACGCCGGTGCCACTGGTAAACCGCAGCTCTTTATTTCATACCATTATTGTGCGTATGTAGTGGGAAGCGGTAGTGTAGTGGTCAGCACGCTGCACTAGGAAGCCGGTGACCCGAGTTCAATTCCCACTCACGGCCAACATCAGCCTCAAATGAAGACCTGCTGCGGTGTGTAAACATAACCCCTGGGGAGACAAAGGCAGCCGGGTGTGGTGTTGGCCACCCACCCCCTCGTGTGCAGTGCCGGCCTTCATATGTGCTTGCTAATAGCACTTGCCCCAACAGTCTGTTCAGGCTATACAGGGGATCTTTGTCTTTCTCTTTGTTTGTGTAGTGTGGTAAAATACGCGGTGTGCACTGCTGCCCGAGGGCAAACGAGGGCAGGCAGGTGCGCGTGTGCAATGTAAGGTTGCACGTGCAAACCGCCACCTCTTTAGCAGGAGATTCGGTTGCAGACGGGGTCGGTCCGGGGTCGTACGCTGGCACTGGAAGTGTCGCCTTGGAGACGTGCGATAAGGAGTGATTGATGGCCCGACAGGCGCCGGCCTGTCGGGCCCTAAAGAGACACAAGGGAGGAGCTGGATAATTGGGAGGAGGATATAAGGGGGTGTGTGAGAGCGGAGTGAGAGTTCGGGTTCTGGGACCAAGGTGAAGACATCTCGCCGCTGCCGCTCAAGCCAAGGATGGACCTCAACCCTCACAAGTCGATAGGGGGGGGTGATGGTTGATCCTCCTGCCCAGATCGGACGAGTGAGTGGGTCTGAGGGAACGTAGGTGAGGGCAGCGGCACAGAAGGAGAGCAGCTGTGTGCAAGCTCTGTGTGAGCAAATCCTCTGTGTGAGCGAAGCCACTGTGTGAGCGCTGCTGTGTGCAAGCTCTGTGTGAGCACGACTGTGTGCAAGCTCTGTGTGAGCTGCTGTCTGTGTGCAGAGCTGTGAGGGCGAAGCTGCTGTGATGAAGAGCTGCCGCAGGCAGGTCAGCGAGGTGTAAAGTAGATAGGGGAAGTTGGTTAACAAAGTGACCGTATAGACAGAGATAGGGATGCCTACAACTGGTGCAAGAGTAGAGTAATAAAGTGTAAGCAGGTGACTTGGAACAACGTGTCCGACTGAGTGATTCTACACAACACTACATTTGGTGTTAGAAGGGCCAACGAACCTGTGTCGTCATGTCCAAGTCGGCATCGAAACGAAGAAACCCACCTGCTGCGTGGTCAGATGATGAAGCGGAGCCGGACGTCGTCCCTCCAACGGCTCCAGTTGCCGGGGCTTTAAGCGGTTGCTCCGACGACGTTCTGCAGTCGGCGCAGGAGACCGTGGTGAGTCCAGCCCTGCCGCCTCCTCCGCAGAGCTGGCTGGACATCGCCAGTTATTTGGGGAGGCTGTTGTCGGCCGCCGCTAAACTGTTCGAGCGAATGACGGCCGCGGCAACCACCAGTCTCTAGCGCGTGCTTTCCACCGCTGTTGGGCCCGAGGCGTTGGGAGCGCCGGACCCATCCGCCATTTTGGAGGCTGCAGCGGGGCTCCGCGTGTCCGCTATTTTGAACGAGCGGCCCACGCCACAGCAGCAGCTGCCGTCTCCCAAGCTGGACGCCTCCAGGCTTCGACAACTGCCACCAGTGCGCGCCAGTTCGTAGCTGCGGACGGCGATTGCACAACCTTCCATCGTCGGTTCAAGGCTGCCTACATCTTGGTGGGATGGACGCCCGGCGAAGTGCTCCGGAGCTCTTCCCACGGCCCTCGAAGACCACTCGCTTGCCGCCTTCTTCGCCATCCCTGAGGCGTATAGGGTGACCCTCACACACTTACCTACACCGAGATGGCCGCTATCAACGACCTCCCGTGGAATGTGCATCGAAGATTCCGCCTGCGACGACGGGGCGCAAACGAGACGCCATTGGCGTTTCGCAGTGCTCTCCTCACTCTGGGGCACACGGCTTTTCTGAAAATGGACAGCCAAGCGCTGGACACCTTGGAGCGACTTCTCTCCAAGACTCGGGAGTTGGGGGTCACCCTCGCGGTGACGGAGGACGATAACATCACCTCCCTGCAAGTGGCCCGCGGCATCCAGACACACCTCGACCTAAATGACCGGCCGGCGGTGGCGGCCAGCACATTGGGGCCGGACGCGGACGCGCTCGGGGGTGCCTCCTTCGACCGTGGGTTGGAGGAAAGGGGTACCGCACAGCGCCAGCAAGTGCGGAAATGGCGCCCCAGGCTACGCCAACCGACCAGTCGCCCCTACCGTACCTGCTACAAATGCGGCTGTGCAGGACACATCGCTATCGACTGCCCCCGCGGGGCCAGAGGGTTCCCGCCGCATCCATCCTACGGCTTCGACGACTCCTCTTCCCGCAACGTACAGGTGAGTCCGGTTGCATCAGACACAGGGCCGTCCTTGTCCCATCATCCATCTAGTATAAGTTGCGTGCGGCATCAGTCTGTAACATCTCATCCCGTCGCGAGTTGTAAACGGGGTGCGCGTTCGTTCATGTGTTGGCCACGCGGCGCCGATCAGTGGGACGTGCTAGCTCATTGTGTTGTGGCCACCGCGGCTGGTTCTTCAACAATTGAGGGGCTGATTCAGGGGATTCAAGTTTGGTTGTTGTTGACACGGGAGCCGTTGCGACTATGGTTTCCGAGGCCATGTTCCACACGTTGCCTTTGTCATCTGATCCACTTGCCCCCATGGAGAACACTTGTGTTGCGGCTAACGGGGGAAGCCTGGGTAATCTGGGGCAAATGTCGGCCACTGTTCAAATCGGGGAGATCCTTTTGGAGGGTCAAATTTTGGTGTCACGAACGTTGGCCATGCCCTGTTTGTTGGGCACCAAATTGAGCAGGATGCCCTTGAAAATCCTAATCGACCAGGGATGCATTGAATTACCGTCGGGGCAGCGGTTGCAGTTCCTACATTCCCCGGGTCGACAGCCGTCGCAGAACGCTGTCGTTCACACGATGACTAGCTAAACTGTTAAAATACCTGTGGGTTCTCAAATGCTCGTGCCTCTGCGTTTGCGCAGAGAGTTGCCTTTTCCAGGGCCGGAGGGGATCCTGTTTACCCCATCTAACATTCGTTAGTGGGGGCTGTGACGGTTGCGTCCGCCGTGCAGACACCGTTTCTGCAAGTGTTGAATGCGGGACACGTGCCGGTTGTGATTCAGGCGGGTACGGTTCTGGCACACGCTTCAGCAGCCCATTGTCTTGATGATGCAGGGCCGGCTCGATTGGTTGTGGGAAATGTCGGTAATGCTGAGGAGCCGGATTCCGCGTGGTTGGAATCCCTGTGCTCTGAGAACCCTGCACTTACGGTAGTGCAGAGAGCTCAACTACGCCGGCTTTTGAACGATTTTTGACATTTTTAATACTGACAAATTTGATATTGGGCACACTTCCCTCCTTCATCCCATTAATACGGATGCACTCCCAATTCGGATGAATTCCCATAGGTTCACCCCACAGAGAAGAAACAGGTGCGCCTGGCTGTTGATGAGATGCTATCAGCAGACATTATTTCTCCGTTGATCAGCCCGTGGAGAGCGCCCATTGTTCTAGTGAAGAAGCGTAATGAAAATTTGAGATTATGCATTGACTTTTGCAAATAAAATAAAATATCGGTGGCAGATGCGTACCCTCTGCCACATATGGACTACTCGCTTGATGCATTATTGTGCGCGCAATTATTTTCGACAGTCAATTTGTCTGGATTTTGGCAATTGCCCCTCGACGATGAGTAGAAACCAAAGAACGCTTTTCGTACGCCCCAAGGCCTTTATAACTTTAATTGTCTTCCAATGGGATTGAATTCAGCGCCGGCCACCTTTAATCAGTTAATGGAGTTGGTCCTAGCAGAGTTGCAATGGCATTCTTGTCTCATATTTGGATGAGGTCATTGTCTTTAGCAAAACCTTTGACGAACATTTGCAGCGATTGCGCTCGGTCTACGAGAGAGTGCGTGCGGCCAAATTGAAATTCAAGCCACAGAAATGCCATTTGCTTCAGACGTCGGCTAAGTACTTGGGGCATGTAGTTAGGTGCGGCCGGTGTCGCAACAGATCCAGAAAAAACTTTGTGCGTGCGCACGTTGCAGGTGCCTAAATCGGTAGCAGACATCCGCAGTTTCATTGGATTCGCTTCTTACTACCGACGGTTCATTCAAGATTTTTCCACCATTGCTTGACCACTCCACACCCTTAAGGCCAAGGGCCAGAGATTTTGGTCGGATAAGGCTGAAGAGGTTCCTTCCTTGCCCCCTGCGCTGCCCTTGTCGATGTCTCCCCACTCGCATACCCCGATTTCACTAAACCCTTCGTTTTGGACACCGACGCCAGCAACACAGGCATCGGGGCGGTCCTTTCCAGCTTATCAAGGGAACGGAGAGAGTGGTTGCTTAATGGCAGTCGAGTCCTGTCTCCTGCTGAGCAGCGCTTTTGCGTCACGTGCAGGGAGCTACTGGCCATGGTCCACTTTATTCAGCTCTATCATCCTTATTTGTATGGACGGGACTTTGTAGTCCACACGAACCATGCGGCCCTCCAGTATTCCCTGCGCATTGACCAACCACCTGGCCAGTTGTCTCGTTCAGGGTGGTAAACAGGAAGGGCACCTGGCACGTCAATGCTGACACCTTGTCCCGGCTGCTGCCCCATGCCGTATGCACGTGTGCTTCAGGCACGTCAAGATGTAAGCCCCCGCAAGGGGAGGCGCCCATGGTGCTCGCGGCAGCAGGGACAACATGGGATGCGGGTGCTCAGTCACCATGTGATTCTATTCTAAATCTCGACCACGAGACGTGGGCTAAGCAACAGTTTGATGATGCTTTGCGGTTGACGTTGCGCCGGCGTGCTTCTCGGGGCCCGGGTCCTGTGGGTCGCCCTTCCATCGTGCTGCGGGAGGGACTCCTCATGCGGTGGGAGGGGGAGTCCCAGCGATATGCTGTGATCATACCCAGGGTCCTTAGGGACAAACTTACAAAGGCCGTACACAAAAAGTTAATGCATTTGGTTGTGCATAAAACGTTGGCGACGTTGAAAAAGGACTTTTACTGGCCCAGGCGATTAAAAGTTGTGTCGATTGTGCACGTCCGAAATCTCCTGCCATGCGACCGCAGATTCTGCTACAGTCTATTGTTGTGTAATGGGTTCAATTTAGGCACACACACTTCTTGGGAGGCAACACTCATTTATTAATTAACACAACGTTTACTCAACAGTTACTCTTACTCTACACATAGGGTGGTGACCACCGACCTACACTAGCTAACACACAATTGTATTTTAGTCTCTCTCCAGCGTGACCCAGCCAGGTGGCTGCTGGCAGTCCGCTCACTGTAGGTCTTCTCTTCTGGCATCTTCACGAGGTGTCTTCATTCTTCTCAGGAACAGCCCTGCTCTGCCTTCACACCACCCTTATATCTCGTCTCTCTGGCGTGGCCGGCTCCGCCCAGGCCACGCCTCCCTTCCCAGGCCACGCCTCACTTCCCAGGCCACGCCTCACTTCCCCCACCTCTGGGAAGGTCCGGATCCCTCCAGCACGTGACCCCCCAGGCACCCTCTTGGGGCCCCCAGCCCTCGTACGGGCCAACACAGTAGTGACCGTTCTGTCACTACATCACCCCCTCCTGTATAAACACACAGCCGTCCCCGGCTGTAACACAACTGTGAACATCGAAAAGGTGTGCCTCCGAACCAGCAACATCAATAAATGACCGGCGACCGATAAGAAATACAATCACGTAATATATACAGAATCGACGAGGGTAAAAGGGAACCGCATAGAAAACGGGGAATTAACAACAAATATACATGAAAACTGGCTAACCCACTTTTGCTACAGCACAGCCCCCCCACCGTTAGAATCACGCATGCAATGACAGTCACCCGTTAGCACCCCCCCGCCTTTCCGACGTGGCGTCAAACCAGTAGCACGCGTCGGCCATATCGGGGGGGGAATTTCCATGTTACCACCCCACCGCCTTTCCGACGTGGCGTCACAACCAGTAGCACGCGTCGGCCATATCGGGGGGGGATTTCCATGTTACCTCCCCACCGCCTTTCCGACGCGGCGTCACAACCAGTAGCACACGTCGGCCATATCGGTGGGATTTTAACCCAGTCTCTCTCCAAGACTCGCATCGCAGCATATAGCTGTACCGACCGAGCTGAGATGACCCAGTCTCTCTCCCAGACTCGCATCGCAGCATATAGCTGTACCGACCGAGCTGAGACGACCCATCGTTCACTCACTGCACAACATGCACCCTAACAACTGAGGGAAACAGTCTCAACGTAACAGGCCAACTCCACCCGAACCTTACGAATCTCCAGCCCACTGTTTCAACGCGCCTCAGAGGGTCTCAACCTCCGAGCCGTCAGGTCAAGCTGTCAGCCATAGCATGACGGGACCACCCTCCCTGAGCCATGTGAGCGCACAGCCCACAAGGCTAGACAAGCCACAGAGTGTCTCGCTCTCCGGGCTGTCAGGTCAAGCCGTCAGCCATTGCATGACGGGACCACACACTCCGAGCCATGTGAGCACACAGCCCACTAGGCTAGACATACCACGGAGTGTTTCGCTCTCCGGGCTGTCAGGTCAAGCCGTCAGCCATTGCATGACGGGACCACACTCTCCGAGCCATGTGAGCGCACAGCCCACTAGGCTAGACATGCCACGGAGTGTTTCAAGCTCCGGGCTGTCAGGTCAAGCCGTCAGCCATAGCATGACGGGACCACACTCTCCGAGCCATGTGAGCGCACAGCCCACTAGGCTAGACATACCACGGAGTGTTTCAATCTCCGGGCTGTCAGGTCAAGCCGTCAGCCATAGCATGACGGGACCACAACGTTCATGTTAGACACGCAACACTCACTGGGCCATCCTGGTCAGGACCTGCGCCCCAAGATAGTGACAGCCAGCAGCACAATTCCAAATCCCTGGCAGCATGTCACCATCGCAATTTAACACCATCACAACACATACAATTTGAATTATGATCCCCCACAGAACTAATCCAATGCCGAACAGGTACGCACAATTTTTTTTTTTTGACGATCCCGAATATTCAATGGTCACAACAATACACCTCACATCCCGTATCCGTACACATCATCTCCGAGACTCGCATTGCAGCAATGCAGCTGTACCAACCGAGTGGAGAGAGCAATGCAATTTGACGGCAATTAACGGAAACGCACCCCCGATCCATGTAGAACACAAGGAGCATTCCCGCACAAAAGACATCATCTGTGCAACAACGGACAGGAACCAACCAGTGAGTTTGAAACAAACCGAACCTGTCACTTCAAAATCCCCTTCAACATTAACCATGGGACTCAGGGCATTCGAATTTTGAGAGAAAAAAACTGTACACAAACCCCAAGAATCGCCGAATTGATTAATACAGTATATGCAGTATACGAAGTTCGTACAGTCAATCATTTGGCACAATGCACCATCCAGTCCCCACATGGCAACACACACAATCAATACTCCAGACAATCCGTACATAGTAAATAATCACAAGCAAGTACCCAACATTCCATACACTGTTAACAATGACGATCAAAGTTTCTGACAGTTGCAAGTGACAATCACGAGCGAAACTCCATACAGTATACACAATAACAATGGTGATTTCGCAACACAACGATGTACCAACACGAGTCATTAACACGGCAACATACAGGATATCCACGGAACTCGGGACACCAACAACGAATTAATCATTAACTACACGCAGAAGATACCGATCTCGACGCCGTAATTAACAACAAACACTGGTCGCCGCGTCAATTTCTCACGCACACAACCGGACGAACACGCTCCGCAACCCAGCGAGTAAAAAAAACACACGATCGCAACCCGGCACACGCAAGATGGGTGAAAATTATTATTATTTTTCTTGGGGCCGGGTGCTTGTCATGTCATGACTCGCCTTGAAAACTGTGCATAGCAGAGGGCGGCAAGGTGGAGCACTGGGACGGCCCGAAGAATCTTCCATGGTGAACACGGCCTGCTCTTGCGAACGAACTCCCCCTCTGCAGGCGTTGATGTCGGCGGGAGCGGCATTTCGGCAGCAGGAGCGGCGTTTTGGTGGGAACAGCGCACCGACCCGCCGCCGAAATGGCGGGAACGGCGTTTTGGCGGGAACAGCGCCCCGACCAGCCGCCGAAATGGCTGGGAACGGTGTTTTGGCGGGAACAGCGCCCCGACCAGCCGCCGAAATGGCGGGAACGGTGTTTTGGCGGGAACAGCGCCCCGACCAGCCGCCGAAATGGCGGGCCCACCGCGTGGCCTGCATGCCCGGGCCTCCCCCGCCAGCCCCCGCAGCGACGATGGTGTCCTCTCACCGCGGCTCCATCGCTTCGTTCCCGATGGCGGCGAAGCAGCAGTGCGATGCAAGTCCCACCGCTCCGCGTGCAGCGCCATCTCTCTCTCTCTGTCACCGGGGCTGCCATCCCCGGGGCTGTCCGAAGGACGGTCGTCACACCATCCCCGTCGTACGAAGACGTCCAGATGAGTTTTGTATTTGTTTTTCGTGTGCCCATTTTACTTCCCTAGGATAACACCTAGCAATATTTATTTTTCCACAACTGACGCCAAATGTAATGGGTTCAATTTAGGCGCACACACTTCTTGGGAGGCAACACTCATTTATTAATTAACACAACGTTTACTCAACAGTTACTCTTACTCTACACATAGGGTGGTGACCACCGACCTACACTAGCTAACACACAATTGTATTTTAGTCTCTCTCCAGCGTGACCCAGCCAGGTGGCTGCTGGCAGTCCGCTCACTGTAGGTCTTCTCTTCTGGCATCTTCACGAGGTGTCTTCATTCTTCTCAGGAACAGCCCTGCTCTGCCTTCACACCACCCTTATATCTCGTCTCTCTGGCGTGGCCGGCTCCGCCCAGGCCACGCCTCCCTTCCCAGGCCACGCCTCACTTCCCAGGCCACGCCTCACTTCCCCCACCTCTGGGAAGGTCCGGATCCCTCCAGCACGTGACCCCCCAGGCACCCTCTTGGGGCCCCCAGCCCTCGTACGGGCCAACACAGTAGTGACCGTTCTGTCACTACAGTTGTGTCGCGGGTGAATTAATTGCTTGCCCTGGACATTGAGTCCCTTCCCAGTCTCCTGGAGAGGGCACAAGTACCCCCTCGTGGTCGGTTGATTATCTGACTCTTTGGCCTATGGCCTGGCCCTTGGTTGACCAGTCAGCTGCGTCTATAGCCGACGCCTTTGTGAACGGCTATGTTCTGGATAAGGGAGCCCCGGAGCAACTGCTCACGAATGAAGCTCGGAATTTCTCCTCCAAATTGCTCCAGGAGGTGTGCGAGTCCTTGGGCACGACTAAAATACGCACCTCACCGTATCATCCGCAGACTGACGGGATGGTTGAGCGGTTGCATAGAACCCTCACCGCTATGCTATGCCAGCATGTGACCGAGGCACAGTCGGATTGGGATCTGCACATCCCGGGTCCTTGCGGCTTATAGACTTGTTCCCCATGCCTCGACGGGGTTCTTACCGTTTTATTTCATGTATGGGAGGGAGCCCGAACTCCCTGTACAAGTTCAGTTGGGACTGAGCCCCCCGCGGAAAGGTTCGGCAGTGCCTGACCACATGTTGAAAGCACTGGAGCAGCTGCGGTTGGCCCGTGAAGCCGCTAGGGTCAACTCGGCCCGCAGACAGGCCTATAACGAGTGGCTGAAGGGTCCTGAAGGGCCAGGAATACCATGGCAAGTGGGGGACAAGGTTTGGCTACATTGTCCCTAGGTGCCTGTGGGCTTGTCCCTAAAACTGTACTGCCCCTGGAACGGATCCGTCGAGGTCATTGAGGTTTGACAGCCACAGTGTGTGCGTATCCGATTGGGCCGGCAGTGCTAGTTTGTGCATCCTTCGCGTTTAAAAACATACATTCCGTCCGGTCTGGTCGATTCATCCCCACATCCCTGTCGGCCGGTGTCTGATGCGTCCGGTACTCAGACTGCCACGCCTAAAGTAACAGGCCATGAGGAGGAATGTTCTGTACTGCCTGCAGGACCTAAGGACCACGGGCGGAGCATTGCGGACTCCCGCATTGGACCACTCATCACACTCAAGCGGAACGGTCTCTACCCGCGGAGACGGGCCTGCTGCACACACTCGTTCGCGACGCGTCGTTTTTAGTTAATTCCCCATTCCCTTGTTATTGTTCTTCTTGGTTCTTTCGGTAAAGTCACGTAGAAAGGAAATAATAAAAATAAAACATAATAAAATACAATTCTCACGACGTTTCGGCCACAACGCAAGCAGCCGTCCTCAGGTGAAGAACAGGTCTGTCGGAAAGACAGCGTCTGAATGAACACCACCAAGCTTGGCAGCGTATATTGAATCTGGGTTAGAGGAGGAAGAGCGCCTTGACAAAGGAATTTGCATATCAACAGATGAATTTAGCATATTTATGGAAATTGCAGATATGGGATTAGTCACTACTTGTGGAATGTGTAGGAGGTGGGGGGGTCTCAAAGTCATATTATGCTCGTGTATTATGTAGGATTAGAAGTAATAAAGGGAGGAAGTAAGGTTAGCAGTAATAAAGGGAAGGAATTTTAATAGTAAGGAGCTGCAGCAGCCAAACCACCAGGTAAAAACTAAAATATAAACTACATCAATATCATCAATATACTAAATATACTCTCCAATAAGCTGAGCTACTAACAGTAAGTCATACATTACAATTCTAAGTCACAAAAAATATAATATGCCTGCAGCTAAACTTTTTCTTACAGGTAGGAACAATGTTCCACACTGCCCACCAGGGATTTTTTGTCTGTCTGTCTGACTGTCTGTCTGTCTGTCGTGCATAAATAAATATATAACATAAACAGCTCTTTGATTGGTGGAGACCTACTGCCGGGTACGGAGAGGGGAGGTGCTTAAGGGAGGAGGGTCAGGGGAGGGGCCTAAGGAAGGGGGGAGTCAGGAGAGGGGCCTGGGGGGGGGGGTCAGCGGAGGGGCCTGAGGGAGGGGGGGGTCAGGGGAGGGGCCTAAGGGAGGGTCAGGGGAGGGGCCTAAGGGAAGGGGGGTCAGGGGAGGGACCTAAGGATATGGGGGGTGGTCAGGGGAGGGGCCTAAGGGAAGGGGGGTCAGGGGAGGGGCCTAAGGGAGGGGAGAGGCGATAGTTAAGGGGGCTACCTAAAGTCAAGTTATTTTTTATATAGGTAGGAACAACAGGTTCCACACTGCCCACCAGGGATTATTTATCTGTCTGTCTGTCGTGCTTATTATTCGCTGCGTTAACTTTCCCATGCCACTCGAGGGCATCTTGGTGCCAGTCCTTTCCCACCCCACCAGCTCTGTGCTCTCTCCCTCCCCCGCCGATGCTGCTTCAAGCAATGTTGAATAGGCTTCAACGTAAATATTAAGAGTCTTCTATTAAGAGTCTTCAAGGCGGTACGTGACTCCACAGACATTTGCTTTATCACTGAAAGCACCATGAGTATATTGATCAGCTTTTCTCTCGTATCTCTTGACGCAGAGTAAGCTGCCTATGCACATATAATATCGTATTGTAAGTTAGGGTACTGGCGAAGCGTACTCAGTGTTTTGTATCTCCTGCACTTTTATTATCGATTTCTACCATTTGCTTATGGAATATTGTATTTATTCCTAAGTCATGGAATCTATAATCTTCTTTTTGAGTGCTTGATCAAACTTCTTGGCGCATGGGACGCATTTTTACAGACACATGTTGTAATGTCATTGTTCTGATCATTATAGATACAATATAAACAATATAATAGACGTGTAATAATGTTCAGGTTGCGGTGTGGATGGACTTGGCCCTGGCTGCTCGGTGTCGCCTTCAGCCATCTCGGGCTCAAAGTCGGCCGTGGTTTCCTCCGCCCCCGGTTCCCTGGTACGAGCCGTCCGTCTCGTGTCCATCTTCGTAGAAGACCACTTCTGACGCCAGATGTAATAATGTTCAGGAGGACTTGGACGCCGGGGTTGGAGGCACACTTATTTATTCAGTACAAGGTATAACACAGACCGGGACGTACAGCACTGGAAGGGGTGTCGGCCCCTTCACCCGTCTAACTGGGAAGTCACGCTCTAGGCTACACCTAGCCTTCCTCTAGGTCCTCCACTATCAGGCTAGGGGAGGCTAGCTAACCCAGCCCTGGTTAAGCTGGGATTACGGCGCCCGGAGTCCCCAGACCGGCTCTGACAAGAGCATCGGCTCTGGCTCTCGGGGCCACGCCACTGGCTCGGTCCTGGTCGGCCCTGAGAAGGGCAGCGATCCAGGGGAGTCCCAGGGCTCTATCTAGTAGATCTTCCTTCTTCACTGGTTTAAGCTTAATACATACTGCCCCGAGCCCTCCGGCTCACCCCCTTATATATCAACTCCCCCGCTGAGGGGTGGGGCCGTGGGGGATCCCAGCTCCGTGTCAGCCCCCCAGGCTGAACGGTGCGGACGTCGCTGTGAACACCTCCCCGCGCACAGACATAGCCACGCCCAGTGTGTTTGTTTACCGTCCGACACAACTGTATAACACCCCCTCCGTAACACCCCTACAGACGTACACCCCTTGGTCAAGCCACTGCTAGATGAAGGCCTAACCACGCCATGTCAGTCATTGAGCTTGTTTTGACCATACTTCACTCCGGTCATTGTGGGTGTGGTGAAGATTGGTTGTGGTTTTTTTAATAGGCGTTTGTGCATGCAATTATCGTAAAACCCTTAAAAATTCAATGAACATCCCTAACTGGGCATGTGTGCATGGTGGCAATGGCTGCCTGTAGCCATGTTTACGATTCAACTGGAGTCCCCCCCCCCCACTCCCAGCACTTTCCAGTTATTCAATTAATTGTGATTGATTTAAGTCATTATTTCATTATTTTTATTTCATTTTGACCATCTCTATTTTAATTCACAGTTATTTTTTGGTTACTTTACTTTATCCTCAATGCAACATTGCGAAAATGCAAATTGAGTTTTAATTAGGCTTGGGCAAGACACGTCGTCGTGGCTAAAAGGGATAATAGCAAGTGGACAGAGCTTGAGATGGAATGTCAACCGAAGGATAAAACACGTCTGAGAAAATAACCACCACAGAGATGAAGCAATGAGATCATCTCATGCGCATGAGCTGGGTGGATCGCAGGATCATGAGGAATGGTGACAATATTGGGGAAAATATTGGGGAACCTTTTCTCCCAGCAGTCGATTGAGCATGGCTGATGATGATGATGAACATTGGCATGTAATGTACATGCATCGTAAATAATCTAATCTCACGTGCATTGTTTATTTGTCAGCATAATAAATTTCAGTTAATGAATATATTTTACGTGCCTACTCAACACTTTGGGTAGTTGCTAGATTTGTAGGTAAGACACAAGGTTGCCATTTATTAATTTGAAAAATTCTGTTTGGCATTTATTAATTATAAATAATTCTGACATGATACATTATTTAATTTATTATTTTATCTTTATACGTGACTTTACCAAAATAACCAAAGAATAATTCCTGCAGTCACAAAAGCTCCAAAATTAAGATTGAACCACTTCTACGGGGAAGTTCTAAGTTTACCTTTTTCTCTCTCTCTGGGTTTTTTGTTCTCTCTCTCTCTGCCTGTATATTTAGTGTACTTTTTTCTGTCTACACTCGTTTTTTGTCGTTTTTATGTTCTGCTCTGTCTGTGTCTCCGTTCCTCTTCTTTTTATGTTTTGTCTTTCTTTAGAATTTTCACACTTAAATTCTAACTTGGCAATCTTTGAAATACGTAATCGACCAGGCTATGCGTTGTGTGTTGACCGACTCTCTGTGTCATATTACGTAACATTTCGATATTTTGCTAGGTTATTTAATTTAGTGTTCTTTCTCCCTCTCTCCTAATGTTCAATCCTGCTTACTTTACTACGCGTCTCTTCGTACTAATTGACATGTACATTTTTTCTCTAAACCCTTAGGCCGCTGTCGGTAGCCTAAAAGAGGCCTAGAAATAGGGTTTCGTTCCACCAAGTGGGGCACTACCTACTTTTTTATATTTAACATCAGAAATATATAGAGATTACTTAGGAAAAAGTTATCCGCACACAACCTTGCAGTTTTTGAGAAAAATGATGCTAAAGGTGCCCATTTTGAAAAAAAGGGAAACCATAGGGAATTTTGCACTTTCAAACCTGTTTATCATATAAACCCAAAAATGCAGAATTACCACTTGATGTACAAGATAAACCAGTTTGAAATGTGTGATATACCTGAAGTTGCTATCTATGCACAGTAAACATGATAAGATTATCAAGAACACTTCTACTGTAGCATTAACATCCCAATTACTTCTCATTATGTTGTTCCAATTCAAAAGTAATATTTGAGGTAAAATCTGAATAACAAATAGAATTAAGCCAAAATATAATATATAAAAAACACTTTTCAAAATAACACATTTAATGGTGAATTGTCAATTCGCATGCACGAGCAGTAACTGCACTACATGTACATATTCACAGGAATGATTATTGTAAATAAGATTTAATTTTGATTGATTTATATTAAATATATGTCCTATATTAATTTTATTATCATATACACATCACTAAATATCAAGATCACTGTCCTCACTATCAGATTCACATGAAACAATATCCTCAGTTAATCTCACATTGTCACAATGAACACATTTACATAGGTCAGTGCAGGCCAGGCCAGCCTTGTGGCATGAGCACCTTCCACCTGTACAAGTACCAGACTTACACCCACAGTGGAGTGACCCTAAAATCTGTTGAAGAGCTGGATCTTTAGTCATCCATGATATGATGAGATCACCATCCTTGACAATCCATCCAAAGCCGTCTGGACTGGGAGCATTTATAAAAGGATCCAATGCTCTCCTGTGGATTGCGGCTTGGTAGTTAGCACGCTTGAAGTGCTCTGTAAGTGCATCTTTTGTTGGAGGTAATGCCTGTTCGGAAGAGGCCTGGACACAGAACCTATTGTATCTGTCCAAATTAACATCTGATACCTTTTCTCCATACAGCTCACACACAAAACGTTCTATGGTCACAAATGTGGTGCTGTCCATTTCAAATTGCCTCCCAAGAGCAACAAATGCACTGATGTACTCTGCATTTCCAGACACTATATTTAGTGGTTTCTCTTTTCCTTTCCCATAAAAGGAACTAGTTGAGTCACAGCCAGTGAATGTGTGTAGTCCTATCAGTGCCTCTGTTAGTGAAGGACCCAAAGCAGAACCAATAGCGTGGAGATCTAACATTCTTTGCCTGTCTTTTGTTCCTGTCAGAAGTACATCTTTGCTGAGGGAAGCCTAGCCATTATTGAAAGTGAAATGATAGCAACATCAGTGTCAGGACTCTGGATGATTATCTTATTATAAAGTTCACTCCAGGCATGTTTTGCATGAAGCAGGAGCCTCGTGTCAGCTTCTTCATGGTCACAAGTCAAAGATTCTACCTCTTTGACAGACATAATGCCATCTTTAAAAGTGAGTTGATGACATACATTTCTGTGTGCCACAAAGATAGCTATGTCTTTTCCAGCTGCTTGTAAAGGCACAGTTCTCCATGTCTCAAAGAGAAAGTCTGTCAAGGCTTTTTTATTTTCACTACTGGCTAGAAACATGGTCCACTGACTTGGAGTATTCTGCTTGATGCTGTATATTTGCAGTAATTGTTGTCCAGCAACAGCACGTCTTGATCGTTCAGCATTTTTGATGCTCATTGCCGGGTAGCGATCAATGACAAAATCGACCCTTGGACAACTGAACTTTCTACCCATCTTAATCATAAGTTGAAGAAGATCATCTGCAAGTTCACCGAATGTGTCTGGTATATTCTTGAGACTCCTGATCAATGCCATGCCATCTATCAGTAGGGCACCATTATCACCAACAGTCTTGTTCACATGACAGTCCTTGTTCTTTGATTCTAAACAAGCTAGAAAAGCAGCCTTGTTTGTTTTGGCTAATGAACCATCAGTGCTTGCTAGCGGGGATGAGATATTGCCAAGTGAATATGTCAGAATCTCTTTCAAGTTTACAGACAGGGATTGACTTATCACTAACAGTCGTGCAAAGAGTCTCCTGTCATTTTTTAGAATGACTTGATTTCCATCTTTGGTCTTGGATGATTTCTTCATTTGATCCCCAAACGTAGTGAGCTTCAAGGACTTTATTGGAGAGACGAAGTCTGTTTTTGATGACTGGACTCGATCTTGGATGAAAATTTTCAGCGCTGTTTCACCTTTATCACAAGCACGTTGTATGTCATCTCTGACAGTCTTTGTAGCAACAACACCAGAGCTAATACATACAAGATCTTCACGAGGCAGCAAGGGATTGATCATAGACTCAACTGCTGAAACCAAAGATATAACAGCAGCATTGTCTTTTGCAATTCTTGTTGCACCCAACTCTTTATGACCCCTCTCTTCATGTTGCATTCCAGCCATCATTTCACACTGCCTTGTGATTGCAGAACGTTCAGGATGAGACAGTATCCATCGCTGGACGGCACCTCTGTTCAATGTTATCCCAGTTATGCCGCCTTTGGTCTTTGAATCACGGTTGCAGGTTTGTTCTATTGCTTGGTCACAAGCTATGGATGAGAACCTGTTAGCATCCTTACGCTGTACTGTCCAGTTTCCTTTTGCAGTAACTTCTTCATAGCAGTGTGGATGAGTCTTTGGAAGATTGATCATCTCGACCCAATATGCTGATAGGTACCTTGCATAATTTTGGCGGTCATATGCAAAATACCATGTCAGCATACGTCTCACTGTTGCTAAGTGAAGGCTCCAGTCAGAGCATTAGATAGGACATGTATATTTAAAGCCCTACCTTCTATAGATAAATAATTTGATTATGGAATTACATTGCATTCACACGCAATATGTAAATGTAATTGGAGTAATCCCACAGATTTGTGAACAAACATTTTTTTGTACCTACATATATGTTTTTTCAGTTTTGCTGAGAAATCTTGTGTAATCTCGATAGCAGGATTTGTGGTATCGGACCTCGATTGCAATGCAGTCTTTCCCACAAATGTGTGTCAGAATGCTCTCATCTGATTTCATTTGAGCTGCCTCACGAAGAAGTCCTATATTAAAGATATGAAGAATAAATTATAAACCCAGTTGGCAATATATTAGCTTGCATAACATTCAATTCAAGTGAGTAAACATACCTGTGTTAATCGAGCTTGATCGCCGCTATCAGATGAAGCTGCGCTGCTTACGTCCTCCTCCATGTTTACATGTGCGTAGTGATATTGGCTTGATTTTGGCTCTGACCTACTTACATTTTCGATGCTGATTGGTTGAAAATCTAGCTCAACAGTTTTATATGTCTCAATACGCAGTCAATATAGTGCGCCAATAAATGACACTTTTCTCATTAACTGCAGGATAATGCGTGGAGAACTTTTTGCTTGGATACCTTTTATTAACGTTGAACATATTGAGCAAAAGAAAAAGTAGTGCCCCGTTTGTCGGAACGAAACTGAACGATACAGCTCATGTACAGCGGCCTACCTCCCTCTCTCTGCCTCCGCCCCCCTCTGTCTATTTAAGGCCACCCCACAGAGACGATCCCCCCTCTCTGTACCTGTGTTGCTCTCTCTATGTATCTTGGTGATATCTGTCTGCTTATATGTCTGTCTATAGTTTTCTGGTTAGATTTTATGTTGCTATTTCATTATACCTGATGATGATTGCTTGTGTTGCAATCGAAACATCGTATGCTATTATTTAATTTATTATTTTATCTTTATACTTGACTTTACCGAAAGAACCAAAGAATAATTCCTGCAGTCACGAAAGCTCCAAAATTATGATAATTGACAGTATTTGAATATTATACAGGTAGGAACAACAGGTTCCACACTGCCCATCAGGGATTATTTGTCTGTCTGTCTGTCGTGCATATTTGTCTGTCGTGCACTCTGCGCAGTTCAGTGACTGTCTTGGCATATTGGAGTTTGCCTGACTGCAAAAGTTTTCTGGCGCGATCGCCGATGTTTAGTGCAACCATTGGCAGTGTGGAGATAGTGGGGATGTTCGCAACCATCGGTGACGTCTGGCCACAGTACAGCGGCGGGTGCCCAATAAAGGACGAGACGCCCGAAGAGCGTGGTGCCCGACTGGAGCGCGCGCGCGTCGCGTTGGCTGTCCGACGTGCCGCGTCCCAGACGCCCGAAGAGTGTGCTGCCCAACTGGAGCTCGCGCGCGTCGCGAAGGCCGAGAAGCGACGCGTCAGCGTCGATACTGAGGACGCCATGCTGGCGTCTCTCGCCGAGACCGCTCTCGCTGAGCAGGACCCTTATGAGGAGACTGTCAGGTTCCTGGCGAAGTCGCAAAATTTTGCGAAGGATCTGCATCTGGCGCTGCTGTACTTCCACCTGTGCGCAAACCATCCCGACGCCTTTGTCTTCAACGATGAGAGCATGCGTGGGCCTAACGGACCCGCGACGCCTGCCCGCTGCCCCAGGGGCAGACTTTTTCCGCCATGTGGAAGTCGTTCGTTAAGGACCTGAACGCCGGCCAGTTGGTGGACTTGATTTTCAACATCATCGGTGGCGACAGTTTGCGCCTCGTCATCATCGACGAGGTCAGCATGCTGCCGGCTGCCTTCCTCGTGCTGTTGGACCAGCGCCTGCGCTCAATGTACAATCCACGCGTGGTTTTCAGGGGCATCTCCATCCTCCTGGTGGGCGACTTCATACAGCTGCCGGTCACATGCGGGCGCGATTTATATCGCGTCATGTACGGCGCCGTGTCGTCGGAAGACCTGATGGCGCGCTCCCTATTCGAGCGATTCCATGTATTTGAGATGACTGAGCAGCTCCGGGCCGCTGGCTGTCCGAATCATTGCCGGCGCCTCCAGGGGATGCGGGCGCTACCGCGGCGCTACCCGACGGGGACCCGCTGGACGGATGCCGACTGCGCCTTCCGCCCCATCACCGACGACATAATCGATGGCCTGACGGCACCGATTACCAAGACCGAGATCGCCGCAGATCCGGCCTGGCTCACGGAATCCACGTGCCTGACGACAAGCAATCGCGATCGGGCCGTCATCAATGCTGCACGTGCTGTACACGTCGCCGTCGCCACGGGTCGACACGTTCTGCGGTGGCGTCGGCGCCTGAAGCGCGACGTTCCCGTCTCGCTGCAGTCACTGCTCTACCAGGAGGACAATCCCGAGCTGTTCGGGTACTTCGTCGCTGGCTGCCCTGCCCAGATCCTCGACAATGGCAACGGCAACGTCGTCTACAATGTCGCGAATGGCATGCCCTGCACGCTGGTATCCGTCGCGTGGGACAATGCGGACGAACGCCGTGCCACCATCGCCGCCATACGTGCTCAAAGCGACAGCGGCGACGACGGCGTCCGCCGTGTCATTGACGTGCCGATGCCGCCTGACCATATCATCGTCTCCGTGCATGGGGTCGATGTGGCCGCATGGCCGCGTCATCTCAACGTCGCCCCGCGCGATGCTGACGGTGGTGTTGACGCGGTCCACATCCCGATCGGACTGATCCAACGCAAGCCGAAGACGATCCGGATCGGCAAGGTCACGGTCGCCTACGAGATGCACGCGGTCGACCTGTCGTTCGCAATCACCACATGGAAATGCCAGGGCGGAACGTTCGCGTACATCATCGCCCTGCTGAAGCCAAGTCGCGGCAGCCCGAATCTGTCATTCGAGTTGCTGTACGTGATGTTCAGCCGCGTGTGGCGCATCTCAAGACATTGCGGTCGAATATACATTCGACGAAATGGCAAATAGACATTGGCAAAAACGGCATGTGGCAACCATGCGCGGGACCACAGGCTCGCAAGCCACTCATCCCACGCGGGAAACGGTCGCGGCCGGAGGAGCCAGCTCTGACACCGCAAGAGTCTGCTGTGGCGGTGAAGCGGCGGAGGTCCAAACCAAGCCTGCCTCTGCCCGATCCGCTCGTCCTGCGCAAGAAACGGTCGCGGCCAGAGGAGCCAGCTCCGACGCCACAAGAGTCTGCTGTGGCGGTGAATCGGCGACCAAGCCCGCCTCCGCACGGCGTCACTCCACGTTGTCCGCCCCCTGTCTCGGTCGAACACGTCGTCTTCGTTCTGGGGTGCGGAAGGCTGTTCCCGAACGACTTCCGCTGCTTACAACCTGGCCAGTGGTTGAACGACACCATCATCAACCTGTTCGGGCAGTTCTACTGCCTGCCGCGAGCGGCATACGTCCACCTGTTCAACACATTCCTGTACACCAAGTTCTTGGCGGGCCATCTCGACGACTTGAATTGCGTCTTCGATGGCGTGTCTTCCAGGCCGGTGTGGATCATACCGATCCACGAGCAGTCGCACTGGCAGATCTTGGTCATCGTCAACGCCACGTGCCAACCAAGGTCGACTGCCATGCTTGTTAGACTCAATGGCTGCGTGGGGGCAGTCGCGCAACGCCAAGAGAATCGCGGCCTTCGCCAGCACAGTGGTGGCCCGGGTCGTGCGCGCCGAATCGATAAACACGCCGGTGGCGATCACCACCGTGGCAATCATCACGGTGCTTGTGCCGCAGCAACCGAACGGCTACGACTGCGGCATCTACGCCCTGCTCAACATCGTGGCCGTTCAAGGACCAGGTCAGGTGGATTGGCGCGCGTGGTACACACAGGAGGCGGCGTCACAGCACAGGCGCGACCTGCTGCAGCAGCTGCATGAACTTAAAGACCTACAGCAATAAATCAACAATCATCATCAGATGCCATAGTAACAGCTACAACCTCCAACCCGACTACGGTATCCAACACGGATCGCACGAATGCGCTGTCCAACCAAGTTCCTACCTGCCCACTCTGAAGGAACATGTTACACTATGTATTATTCTACCCACCCGACTGTATACCACACCGCTGTATATTCACTATACAATTACAATACTATATATTACCTTATCTATATATATAAAATCGTGCATGTCTGTCTGTCTGTGTGTGTGTGGATTTCGGACCATACGCACTTTCATTGGACGGCGGTTGCCCCTGGCAACGGCTAGCGACGCCTTCGCCGCTTTCATTGGACCTGGCAACGGCTAGCGACGCCTTCGCCAAGGGCTGCAGTTTCATTGGACGGCGGTTGCCCCTGCCAACGGCTAGCCACGCCTTCGCCACTTTCATATGCTCCGTAAATAATTAAATAATAGCAATTACACAGTATTGTTCGAGCGCTGAGGGGGGGGGGGAAGGCACGCCACCCGTACCCTGCCTTTGCCGGCTGGACAATTTTGGCGAGGCCGCAGGCTCTGCATGCTACTAGGCCTCGACACCCACCACGCCACTCTGAGGTAAATTCATCAAAGTTTTTCCTACTATTCACTCCACCCCCACCACAATGTGTGCAATTTATATTACTTTTAAACCCAACGCGCCAACAATCGATTACTTAAATGTTCACTGTACAAATAGTCATTAAGCTGGGTCAGCGTACTGCCAGTCTATCATGTAGACTGTAGCCTGCTTATTAAACTCGGTGAGCGTACTGCCACTCTATCATGTACACTCTAGCCTGCTTATGAAGCTGAGTGCGTGTACTGCCAGTCTATAATGTGGACTGTAGCCTGGTTATTATAATCGATTCTTTATATGTTCTTTGTACAAATAGTCATTAAGCTGGTTGAGCGACCCCAGTTCCATTCCAACTCACGCCCACCACCGCTGACGATTATTTGAAACGGACCTGGGCCTCCCCTAGGTCGACTCAGCCTCAAACGCGTAACTGCTGTCGTGTGTGAACATCGTCACTGGGGAGACAAAGGCGGCCGGCCATCGTGGATCCAAGTCCCGGGCGAAGCCGGGTCATGTGTATGTGTGTATGTGTTTATGTGTATGTCTGTGTGTCTCTATGTATGTGTGTATGTACGTGTGTGCATGTGTTTGTGTGCATGTATGTGTGTGTATGTATGTGTGTGTATGTGTTTCTGTGTATGTATGCGTGTGTACGTATGTGTGTTATATGTGTGTCTGTGTGTCTGCATGTATGTGTGTGTGTATTGTGTATGTATGTGTGTGTTTGTGTGTATGTGTTTGTCTCTGTGTATGTATGTGTGTATGTCTGTGTGTGTATGTATGTGGGTTTTTTTTATGTGTTTATGTCTATGTCTGTGTGTCTGTATGTATGTGTGTATGTACGTGTGTGTATGTGTTTGTGTGTATGTATGTGTGTGTATGTATGTGTGTGTGTATGTGTTTCTGTGTATGTATGTGTGTGTATGTATGTGTGTTATGTGTGTCTCTGTGTGTCTGCATGTATGTCTGTGTGTATTGTGTATGTGTTTGTGTGTATGTATGTGTGTGTTTGTGTGTATGTGTATGTCTGTGTGTATGTATGTGTGTGTATGTGTGTATGTGTTTGTGTGTATGTGTGTGTATGTGTGTGTATGTGTTTGTATGTGTTTGTGTGTTTACGCTCGCATTACACAAATGTCTTGCAGGTCTAAGGCGTTCCTCGCGCAGCATTGCCGCTTTATTATTGCAGTCGTTTACTGCCGTGCGCACCCTGAAAGTCGTGTGTGTCTGCAGCAAGCGCGTGTATGTGTACCTATGGACGCGCACGCGTGTGTTGTGTAGGGGGAACGGTAGTGTAGTGCTTAGCGTGCTGTCTGTGTCTGTGTGTGTGTGTCTGTGTGTGTGTCTGTGTGTGTGTCTGTGTGTGGTGTGTGGGGAGCAGTAGTGTAGTGCTTAGCGTGCTGTCTGTGTGTCTGTGTGTGTGTGTCTGTCTGTGTCTGTCTGTGTGTGTCTGCGTGTGTCTGTGTGTGTGTCTGTGTGTGTGTCTGTGCGTGTGTGGTGTGTGAGGAGCGGTGGGTGTAGTGCTTAACGCTACGCTGCGCTACCAACCCGGCAAACCGAGTTCGATTCCCGCTCACGGCCACCACCGGTGACGATTATTTGAACCTCCCCTAGGTCGACTAAGCCTCAAACGAGTAACTGGTGTGGCGTATTAACATCGGCACTGGGGAGACAAAGGTGGCCGGGCGTGGTGGATCCAAGTCCCGGGCGAAGCCGGGTCATGTGTATGTGTGTATATGTTTGTGTATGTCTGTGTGTCTGTATGCATGTGTGTATGTATGTGTGTGTATGTGTTTGTGTGTATGTGTGTGTGTATGTATGTGGGTTTTTTTGTATGTGTTTATGTGTATGTCTGCGTGTCTGTATGTATGTGTGTATGTACGTCTGTGGATGTGTTTATGTGTATGTATGTGTGTGTATGTATGTGTGTTATGTGTCTGTCTGTGTGTCTGCATGTATGTGTGTGTGTATTGTCTATGTTTTTGTATGTATGTATGTGTGTGTTTGTGTGTATGTGTATGTCTGTGTGTATGTATGTGTGTGTATGTGTGTGTATGTGTTTGTGTGTATGTGTGTGTATGTATGTGTGTGTATGTGTTTGTATGTGTTTGTGTGTTTACGCTCGCATTACACAAATGTGTTGCAGGTCTAAGGCGTTCCTCGCGCAGCATTGCCGCTTTCTTTTTTCAGTCGTTTACTGCTGTACGCACCCTGACAGTCGTGTGTGTCTGCAGCAAGCGCGTGTATGTGTACCTATGTGTAGGGGGAACGGTAGTGTAGTGCTTAGCGTGCTGTCTGTGTGTGTGTGTCTGTGTGTGTGTGTCTGTGTGTGTGTGTCTGTGTGTGTGTCTGTGTGTGTGCGTGTGTGGTGTGTGGGGAGCGGTAGTGTAGTGGTTAGCGTGCTGTCTGTGTGTCTGTGTGTGTGTGTCTGTCTGTGTGTGTCTGCGTGTGTCTGTGTGTGTGTCTGTGTGTGTGTCTGTGCGTGTGTGGTGTGTGAGGAGCGGTGGGTGTAGTGGTTAACGCTACGCTGCGCTACAAACCCGGCGAACCGAGTTCCATTCCCGCTCACGGCCACCACCGGTGACGATTATTTGAACCTCCCCTAGGTCGACTCAGCCTCAAACGAGTAACTGGTGTGGCGTATTAACATCGCCACTGGGGAGACAAAGGCGGCCGTGCGTGAGTGGTGAGGAGGGAGAGTGGTGAGGGAGGGAGAGTGGTGAGGGAGGGAGAGTGGGGAGGGACAGTGGTGAGGGAGGGAGAGTGGTGAGGGAGGGACTCAGCCGCAAAACGAGTAACTGGTGTGGCGTATTAACATCGCCACTGGGGAGACAAAGGCGGCCAGCCGTGGTGGATACAAGTCCCGGGCGAAGCCGGGTAGTACAGCTAGTACATTATATTAAACATTACACTTTTATACTATTTATTATTATACAATCTGCTATACACTATACCATTGACCGTCGCGTGAAAGGTACTAAGAGGAAGCAACGAATATGTCAATGGGAGAGTGGTATCAGGAGACTTGCAGCAGAGCAAAGACTCCATTCCCTGCGGAGAATACAAAAGATATATAGTCAATGCCAGTGAGTGGACTGCGGTCTGAAAGTCACCGTAAACGTGAACACAATCAGTTAAGATCCGAAATGGTTTATTACGTCCTTTCAATGATTGCCGAGCCAGAATCCATCTTCTCGGTTGAAATTGTCTGTGTTTGTATATGTGGATCGCCTCATGAACAAATCTCTCATGGTAGCCAGAGGGCTTGCAGAGAACATCTGTCTTGGAGAAGTCAATGTCATGTGAGCCCACTGAATTGTAACAGTGATCTGCCACGGCTGAGGTGTTTGTCCTCCCGTGTTTCAGGTCTGCTTTATGTTCACGGATGCGGTCTGAGACATGTCGTTTGGTTTCTCCAATGTAACTGCTACCACAGAGGCAACTTAGTTTGTAGACGCCAGGGTACTGTATGTCTGGAACCACATCTTTTACAGACGGGACCAGATCACGGACTTTATGTACCATGTTGAATCGGACCTGGATCTTGTGTTTATTCAGGATTTTGGAGATCTTTTTTGTGACCCCCGTAATGTAGGGTAAGGTGATGGTTTTGAATGGCTCCTCAACAGGATCCTTCTTGATGGTTGGAGTGATGGCTTTACGGATTGTGTAGTCGGAGTAACCATTAGCCTTGAGACAGACCTGTTCTTCACCTGAGGACGGCTGCTTGCGTTGTGGTCGAAACGTCGTGAGAATTGTATTTTATTAGGTTTTATTTTTATTCTTTTATTATTTCCCTTCTACGCGACTTTGCCGAAAGAACCAAGAAGATGAATCCCTGCAGTCACGAAAGCTTTAAATCGAAATTGTTATTGTTCATAGTCACTGCTTATGATTGTATTGTAGTTAGGGGTCGGTCACTGGTCACTATAGAGTTGTGTTAGGTGTTGTCATGTTGCGTGCGCACGAGGGATGTATATTACAGCCAGGACGGCTGCGTTTTTATTCGTGGGGGGGGGGGGATGATGTAGTGTGGTGAAATACGCGGTGCGCACAGGATCCAGGTTCGTTTCAGCACAGTACACAAAATCCGTGATTTAATGCCATGTGTAAAGGATGTGATTCCTGACATGCAATACCCTGGTGTCTACAAACCGAGTTGTGGTTGTGGCAGCAGTTACATTGGGGAAACGAAACGACATGTCTCGGACCGCGTTCTTGAACACAAGGCAGATCTGAAACACGGTAGGACCAATACCTCTGCCATTGCTGATCATCGTTTTAACGCTGTGGGCTCACACGAAATTGATTTTTCCAAGACGGAGGTACTCTGCAAATCTACCGGCTACCTTAGACATTTATTCATCAAGCCATCCAGATATATAAACACAAACACAACTTCAACCGAGAAGATGGGTACAAACTGAGCAATCATTGGAAGGACGTTATTAACCAGCTAAAGTCTTAACTGACTGTGATGGTTCCGTCCTACCTGCCTATGTCAGCTGTTATTTCTGACTCTCTGTCTCTCTCTCTCTCTCTATGCCTGTCTTTGAGATCTCTCACATGTCCTTTGGATTGTACTCTCATGCTCACGTGTCCTTTGGATTGCACTCTCATGCTCACATGCCCTTTGGATTGTACTCTCATGCTCACATGTCCTTTGGATTGCACTCTCATGCTCACATGCCCTTTGGATTGCACTATCATGCTCACGTGTCCTTTGGATTGCACTCTCATGCTCACATGTCCTTTGGATTGCACCTCTCATGCTCACATGCCCTTTGGATTGCACTCTCAAGTTCACGTCCTTTGGATTGCACTCTCATGGTGCTAATCTCTCATTAACAATGCTGTTGTGCGCACATGCGGGCATGATACTGTGATGCGGCAACGGAAGCTCATTCATGCTAATCTCCATCCCTAATCCCTCTCCCCCTAATCTCCCCCATTAACACAACTGACGTGCTTGCGTCCGGGGGTGGAATTCCTTTCAATCTCAGACTCCGCTTGCTTGCCCATCGCCACAGAGTATCGGTGCAGTGTGATTTGTGTGTGTGGAACAGCTGCGTGGGCGGACGAGCAGCGAGGGAAGACCTGCAGCACGAGCGCTCGTTAAATTAATCGCCTGCAGGTGCGCGCGTGTTTTTGCCGCTGCTGTAGTGCTAACCGTGGGGTGTGCGTGTGTTAGAATACAAACGTCAGCCGACGCGCGCGTGTTCGCGCAGCCGTTTTAGAGCGCGTCTTAGTGCGGGTGCGGGGCAGCGCACAACCTCCTGCCAACGCGCGCGTGTTCGCGCAGTCGCTGTAGTGTTAGCTGTGGGGGCGTGTGTGCGTTGCAGTATAATTGCCCGCAGGAGCGCGAGCATTCGCAGGTGCTGTAGCATTAGCGTCGGTGTGTGTGTGTGCGGAGTAACCCCGTGTGGCGGCGAGCCAGCAATTTAGCGATGTCCCTCAGAGGGGGCGCTAACACGGGGGGGCCTAGCACCCGGTCGGCGGGGGCCCGGCGGGGGCCCGGCGGGGGCCGATCGACGCGGTGGAGGAGGAAGCGGAGGAGTGGAGGGGGCGGACATCGCACCCTACTTGCCCAGCATACCTGAGCGGTATTATCTTTTCATCGACTGCGTAATGCTGTATGAAAGCTACCTGGCATATCACTCCATACCAAGCTTTGGGTCTTCTCAGCCACAATTATATTTTCCCTTCTCTATACTCGAAATAATATCTGTGCCGGTATTTAACATTCAGGCTGGCCGTGCCTACGATCCATCCTGGGTTAAACCAGGCTGGATTGTGTTAAGAGCTCACAAATCCTTTAAAGATCTGGAGACAGTGCCATCAGTAAACTGCTCCGGCAGGCTAGGCTACATTGGCTGGGTCAGGTAACCTGCTTCAGTTTCAGCTTCATGTATTTGGTATAGCTCTTTGGTTCTTTTGGTAAAGTCACGTATAAAGATAAAATAATAAATTATCATCAGGTATAAATGAAATAGCAACAAAAATCTAACCAGAAAACTATAGACAGACATATAAGCAGACAGATATCACCAAGATACAGAGAGAGAGTAACACATAGGCACAGAGAGGGAGATCGTCTCTGTGGCGAGGCCTTAAATAGACAGAGGGGGGCGGGGGCGGAGAGAGGGAGGGGTTAGAGAAAAAATTAACATGTCAATGAGTACGGCGACGCGTGGTCAAGTACGCAAGCTTGAACATTAGGAAAGAGGGAGAAAGAACATACTAAATTAAATAACTTAGCAAAATATCGAAATGTTATGTAATACAACACAGAGAGTCGGTCAACACACAACGCATAGCCTGGTCGATTACGTATTTCAAAGATTGCTAAGTTAGAATTTAAGTGTGAAAATTCCAAAGAGAGACAAAACATAAAACAAGAGGAACGGAGACAGACAGAGCAGAACATAAGAACGACAAAAAACGAGTGTAGACAGAAAAAGTACACTAAATACACAGGCAGAGAGAGAAAACAAAAAACCCAGAGAGAGAGAAAAAGATAAACTTGAAACTTCCCCGTAGAAGTGGTTCGATCTTAAATTTGGAGCTTTCGTGACTGCAGGAATTACTCTTTGGTTCTTTCAGTAAAGTCACGTATAAAGATAAAATAATAAATTAAATAATAGCATACAACGTTTCGATTGCAACACACGCAATCATCATGTATTACATAACATTTCGATATTTTGCTAGGTTATTTAATTTAGTGTGTTCTTTCTCCCTCTTTCCTAATGTTCAAGCTTGCGTACTTGACCACGCGTCGCCGTACTCATTGACATGTAAATTTTTTCTCTAACCCCTCCCTCTCTCCGCCCCCGCCCCCCTCTGTCTATTTAAGGCCTCGCCACAGAGACGATCTCCCTCTCTGTGCCTATGTGTTACTCTCTCTCTATGTATCTTGGTGATATCTGTCTGCTTATATGTCTGTCTATAGTTTTCTGGTTAGATTTTTGTTGCTATTTCATTTATACCTGATGATGATTGCTTGTGTTGCAATCGAAACGTCGTATGCAATTATTTAATTTATTATTTTATCTTTATACGTGACTTTACCGAAAGAACCAAAGAGTAATTCCTGCAGTCACGAAAGCTCCAAATGTAAGATCGTATTTGGTATAGCCCTGTGAGCCATTCGGCTCTTGAATCGGGTGCAACCGCAACAAACAAAAAACAAAAACATGAACAAAAAAACATCTTAAAGAGACTATGTGCAAATCTTAAAGTGACCACGCGCATAACCCAACCACCGTATACCCAAGCAGCTTCTGTTTGGATGGATAGGGGGGGTGGCTAAATGGGTGCGCGGCACGGGCTGGAGAAAAGATGGATCAGGTGTGGTACACGAGAATGTGCAGCTGATTTGAATTGTCGATGACTGACACCAGCGGTGTCAAGATCGGCTTCTGTGGAGGCTCATTAAGGACATTACTGGGCAGTTTTAGGAAGTCGCCTTTCAATAAAGGAGGGCAGAAAAGGGACGCTCACAACAACAAACGAAGCACCGGGTGGCTAAAGCGCAAGTTGGCGCAGTGCGGGGCACAGCTGGTGCATTTGCCAGTCATCTCGACCAACCCAAAGTACCTGAGTCTGTCGCGTGACCTCCTGCCAGTGAGCTTTCCTTACTTCACATGGCCTCAAGGTACACCTAGTCTGGCACAAGCACCGTGCTGACGTCACCACCACTTGGTGGATATTCGCGGCTGTTGGTGTGCGTGCACATACATACATAGTGGCACGCTGTACAGATGGCGTGGAGGACTGGCGGGCAGGAGCGTGGGCTGGCGGTGGAGCGTGGGCTGGCGGTGGAGCGTGGGCTGATGGTGGAGCGTGGGCTGATGGTGGAGCGCGGGTTGATGGGAGCGCGGGCTGGTGGTGGAGCGCGGGCTGGTGGTGGAGCGCGGGCTGGTGGTGGAGCGTGGGCTGGTGGATGAGCGTGGGCTGGTGGATGAGTGCGGTTTGATGAAGCGTGGGCTGGTGGTGGAGCGTGGGCTGGTGGATGAGTGCGGGTTGATGAAGCATGGGCTGGTGAAGGAGCGCGGACTCGCTGCGTGACAATTGTTAGCGTGGCGCCACTTCCCGTTCTCACCTGCTCGTTCTGCTGGTTCTCCTGCATGGAGGCCGCCAGCGGAAGCCCGTCCGCCACCCGCGCTATCATCGTCATCGCCACCATGGCTGCGGAGGAGACGCAGGCGGGACTCTCGCGGGGAGAGACGCGAGGAGAGAGTACGGCCTGCGGGTGACGTGGCCCTGCGACCCCTGACCCGTGACGTCACCGCTCCGGCACACGTGTCGAAAACAGCTGATGGCCGGTTCGAAGCGCCAGAATCGATTCCCGATTCACTCGCGCAACGATTGCTCGTGATGATTCCAATGATTGAGGGGAGTCAGAATTGATTACTCATCTAGGAAATTATGGAATAGATTCCCAATCTACCCCACCGAAACAAACTAACTTCTGCATTGTAGAATATTTTATTATCGTTTTAATTGTTGTATTAATACAGCACGAACAATGCACGAACGACTACGCGATGAAAACGAACCCATGTACAGAAGAATAAACATGTAAATGACGGATCTGAATACTTTCGTAATACCTGAATGTTAAACCATTCAGATACATATAAATACTGTACTGCATACTAAAAAATAACAGCAAAAATATGAAAATAACCTATAAATAATCACAATAAAAATCTAATTTATAAATTCCAACCCATGAATAATCACAATTCATACCTATCACCGTTCATTAAAATGAGTTTACTTTATGAATAAAAAAACGATTCTCTTTTATAATTCAAGGTTTGGAATCAATGACGTGGCTGGATTCTGCTCGATTCAGGCCAACACGAGAATCAATTTCGAAACTCGCCTTAAACGGGGGCTCTCAGGAATCGATTCGAGTGGGAAGGACTCAAGCACAAACCGCGTAAACCGACAGCCTTGTCCACACCACCAGCTTCAGCAGAACTAAAAGTGTCTGTGTGCATGTGTGGGGGCTACTGCCCCCCGATTCCTCTCTGTGAGACATAACTCTCAGCTGGCACCTTGGTCACCTTGTTCATTCAAACACCCTCCGCATGCCTTCCCTCAAACATTGGTAATAACTACCCGCACGCTACTGTTCAACTCCGTGCACGCTCTAAAAACGGCATGGCAGCTGGGAGTCGGAGGTCAGAGGGCAGTGGCGTTGCTCGCACACGCGCGGCTGCCGTGAGCGGGTGATAACGCTCGTTTAAAGAGACCGTGGAACAGGTGTTTACGGTGGGTGTGAGCCCTCACGCAGCACGAGGCTCCACAGCGACAGAACGGAGCGGGCACCCGCGAAAACACCGACCACCCACGTTACGAGCGTACGTACACACAGCACCACGCGCTTTCACACGCTCGTCGAAACCACACGAGGCTGCGATTAGTTATTAATGATTTATTACCGGCCGACTGTGATTCACTGTTGGGTCAGTAGGGATCGGCAAGACAGGCCTACACTATCGCCCGAGGGTCTGTATAGGCTTTGAGCGGTTTTGGTTTCTCTAGCCTCAATCCTAATACTCTCTTTTTTCTTACTCACAGTTTCGATGCGTACGGCGCTCCGGTGGTCTCGTCCTCTCTGCACACTTCGATGCGTCGCACGGACGTTCGAGTGGCCGAACTGGGGACCGTCCCGGGCGCTGACCTCAGGAGCATGACCCTTTCTACCTTTCTGCGCCCCCCTTTTATGGCTAACCCACATCAAAGAAAGCTGCCGCTGAGGGTCTTCTCGGCCAATCAGATCGCTGTGCTTGCTCAGCCGTTACTCGCGCTCTACATCGCCGTCCGCCGCCCGGTTTCCATAACAAAGGGCCCGCCACTGGTTGCGGCGCGGGCGGCGGTCCACGAGCACATTTGCTATGCTAATCAGCCGCCCACCCTGCTTTCTCTCTTCGTTCGTGGCTGCGTCCCCCTGCCTGCCTGCCGATTCGTGTGTGGGGGTGCATTTTAACCGTGGTGGCTGGATAGCCCCCGCCGTGACCATGTAATCTCAACCCAGGTCACAGCGCCGCGGTGCGAATTAGCATCGGGGGAGATCGCCCAATTCCCTGGCCGCAGGAAACCGTGAAGATTATCCCTATGAGGGCTTTCAGGTGAAAACCTGTCGGCCAGGTGACCTCCCCTCGGAGCTCTATGGGGGGGAAATGTGTGAGGGTGTGTTTATGTGGGTGGCGGTGAGGGGAAAGCAGGGTCGGCCCCGTCGCTTGGTGGTGGCGAGGTCGTAGATGGGGCCCCCGCCGAGCGGCTTCGCGGCGGCGGCATCACAGACCTCCCCTCGGAGCTCTATGGAGGGGAAATGTGTGAGGGTGTGTTTATGTGGGGGGTGGTGAGGGGGAAGCGGGGTCGACCCCGTCGCTTAGTGGTGGCGAGGTCGTAGATGGGGCGCCCGCCGAGCGGCTTCGCGGCGGCGGCATTACACATGCGTGCGCCATCCATGTTGTTTAGACCACCAGCTTTCTCACTCTATCTGTAGTACGCAACTAGAGATAATTGTTCCACGTCGTTGTGGAGAATACAATCAGCAATATTTGGCCAATACGAGTTTACGTTGAAAGTTGAGTATATTGCATACCTGTCAACGCCTTATCAGTGACTTCCTTAGAACAAACCAATTCAGACGTTATTGTTCACCAGGTTCCCTTATAAATCTCAAAGTTCATCCTACAAAGTCCAATCACAAGAGAGAAACACATATAGACAAAAAATGTTGCCGTATTGAAACGGTTGTATGCCGTATGGACCTGAAAACTAAATTTCCCTGTACAAGAACATTGGTAAACCGTATGAGTTGACATATATGATATTGTCACTCCAAGACAGTGAGGAAAGTGGAAACAAATGACGAAATCTGCCCATGGATAGTTACGATGATTTAAGCAGGTGTGGGGGCTGACGCCCACCTCCCCCCTCCCCCCTCCCCGCGAGAGCTTCTCGCCGGGCCACCGCCGATCGGGTGAACGCCCCCCCCCCCCCCGCGCCAGCAACCTCTTGGAGAGACATGTCTCACGGCTGGTTCACCACCGCCCTGGGATTATTACGCGTGCGCCCCTATGGGCACTCTTCACTCCACAACACGCACGTCCGCACTCGCGGCGTTCCACCTGCCCGCGCTGATTGCGCAATATACGTGTGTGTGTGTATCCGAGCTCTCCCACGGGTGGTGACTGATTAACCCGCTGGCAGCCACAGGCTCGGCTCTGCCGCTGTTCGGATATTAATTAATTAATCTGCACTCACGCGATACCCACCCACTGATTTTTCTCTGCGCGATACACGCGCGTGTCTCTCCGTTAATACTGCGGTTCTCGCACGTACACGCGCTGGCGTGGGCGATCGTTTATATTTTAATATGCGCGCACATCATACACACACTGATTTATATCACCCACACACACCAATTTATATCACCCACGCCCACCGATTTGTATCACCCACATACCGCAGTGCGCCAATCGCTGTTCCACCACTCTTCACACACACACGTACAACGCGTCAACCATCAATCTGTACTAAGGTTTTATTCTCGGCGCGAATAGTGAACCCCTGTTTATGGCTCCTAGCGAACACCCTACAGGTAGCACCTAGCCTCTTATTTCCCACCCTTCATGATGTGCGACTATCTCAGGCTAAGTCGAACGAGCGAACTGGACTGAATCGACCAACTGAACGATCACTCACCTCGCAGACACACTCACGGCGTCACACGGGCACGGTGGGAGTTGGGGAGGACGCTGGACAGCGAATACTCTGTCTGGTAGACGGTTCGCAGCTACACCCGGCAGGCGTCACGCGGATGCTGCGAGCGGCTTAGATTCTCGACGGTCGGAGGAGAACTCTGATTCAAATTCGCTCTCTCCCTTATCGCTCTTATCCTCTCAGAGCCCGTTAAACCCCCGGGTGACATGATGTCATCCTGCTGAGTTTTGAACGCTCTGGCCGTTACGGGGGGCATCACGACATCCTCCGCCCCTCTTCTCCCCCTTTCCATTGTCCCCGTATCTGCATTCCTCATCTCTGATTCACCGGTAATTTCCTGTGTCTCTCTCTTAAATCCCTCATCCTAGGGCACCCAGGGATTTTCCCCCACCCCACTGTTTGCACTGCCCGTAGAGTGTTTTCCTTCAAGGCCCTAGGTTTCGTGTTGTGTATGCTTCATCACGGCCAGCCTGTAAAGCTCTATGCACCCCTACGACTTTTTTTAGGGGGGGCGCCATGTAATCCGGCCTGGGGGAGGGGGCCGGCCAATCTCCTCGCAATGAGAAACTGGGGGACATCTCTACTAGGGGCCCTTCGGATGAAAACCTGTGGTGCCAAGCACCCCCCCCCCCCCATCGAGACCCTACGTGGGTGCGTGTGTTTAGTGCGGGTGTGCGTGCGTGCGTTCGTGTGGAGGGGTGTGAGGGGATGGCGGCGCCGGCGGAGTTGCTCCGTGCAAGACTGGCCGAGATCAACCATGGGTGTTGTGTCTCGTAGAGAGAAGGGACAATGTGTTGTTAAGAGCTGAGTTCGGCATGAACCGACAGAGTATCGCTGAAGTTGTATTCTACATTTATCCTGATGTTTTGAGTCGCTTGCAGAATCGAGTATTGCGAAAAGTTGTATTGCAACTCCTATGACTAATTGGGCATGGGACGCAAGCGTAGGATTGATCACCCTGTCGCTGACTGCCTTTGGGGAGGGTGTATAGTGTGAAAGGCCGAAACACCCTAGGAACCAAAGGTACACTACTGATGATGCGCTCCCCAAATTTCACCAGGCTCACTGTTCATGAACTCTTGGAAGTGCTTGCACAAAGGATAGTAACATCTCATCCTGTGTTCTTGGAATCTAAACTATCAGAGTTGTGTAAGAGGTGTGCTAATATAAGCATGAAAGTTGAGCAACGACAAGGCGAAGCTCTGAAGTAAGGGTGGAGAGCAGTGGAAAGAGCCTGAGCCAGCGCAGCCCTGAAGTGAGGGCGGGAGAGGCACCAGCGGGTGACCGTGTGAAGCTGGCAGCTGCACGATAAAGGAGAGAGCATGGAGAAAGCAAGGAGAGAGAACGGAGCAGTGGAAAGAGCCTGAGCCAGCGCAGCCCTGAAGTGAGGGCGGGAGAGGCACCAGCGGGTGCCCTGTGAAGCTGGCAGCTGCACGCCAAGGGCGAGAGCACGGAGAGAGCAAGGGGAGAGCACGGAGCAGTGGATAGAGCCTGGCCAGCCGCCCGTGAGGAAGAGGAGAGCACCGGCGAGAGCGCCGTGGGTTCGACCCACACACATCGACCAGCACCAGCTGGGAACCAAGAGAAGAGTGAGGAACCCGCGCAGCGGACGAGCCGCGCGCTATCTGATGACGGAATCATTGCGCACCGCCGACGGCGAGCATCGCGCCAACTCAACCAGCAGTGGAGAGAGCTGCAACGCCAAGAGGAAGAATGTTGGCGCAGGCAAGAGCGCCGTGTGTTTAATACACACACACGCCGTCCCAATGGCCCTGCTGGGAACCCGAGGTATTTTCAGCACAAGGAACGCCATACCGCGTAAGTCGCCAAGTCAACACGCATATCGGGACTAATAAGATTGTTCCAAGGAGTTATCTTTGTGTTTCAAGAAGGGTTGCCATTCCAAGGTGGTGCGTTAAATATCAACGATCGTGAAAAGCATTGCTGCCCGTCGAGTTACATGAATACGATTGTTAGAAGTATTTTAGTCATTCGTTTTCGTTAATTGCATAATCTTTCCAATGAATTAATTGATAACTACTCTTGCTTTAGGAACAGGTTCCTTCATTACTGTTTGTGTAATGTGAGGATATATCCGTGTTGCTGATGGATCACACCTCGTTACGATGATTGTCTCTAACCGGTCCTGGCCCATAGCCAATGGGGGGAAGTCTAGGGGCGTGGCCCTGACGTAATGGGAAGGTGACATCTGTAAGTAGAGGATTGGATCTGCTGGCTTTAGCCACAGCCAATGGGGGGACGAGTCAGGGGCACGGTCCTGGGAACGTATGATGGAGTCTAGAAGATTCCATAGAGGTTAACCAGGATTGGTGGAAAGGTACCACGTGACCCGGGTATTAAAAGGGGTGGAGACGGACAACACGTGGTCAGATCTGGAACGAACGGAGGGTGAGGCCACGCTGGAGCGGGGTCCAGGCTGCCACGTGGCCGCGCGTGTCTCTCTCTCTCTCTCTCCCTCTCACGCTGTCTGTCAGCAGCGTGAAGGAGTAAGATAGGAGTGTTGTGAACGAAAGACAAATAAAGACCGGATTCCAGAAGTCGCTTCCACGACCTTTATTACATTGGTGACAGAAGTGCTTCTTGAGACCGTTTGGACAATTATTAGAAAATGTCCAAGCACCTCAAGAAAAGAAACCCACCGGATCCTCCATCGGATGAAGATGTCGAGGCGGACAAGGACGAGCTGCTGGGAACCACGGGTCCTCTATCGCCGTCTGCCGCTCTCCCCGACACCGCGCATCGACGACAGGCCGGCGAGGTGACGTCTCCGGCTGCAGACGAGGGGTGGCATCGGGTGGCGGAGCAGATAGAGTCGCTCCGTGCGATCCTGCTAAATCTTGCAACGGCGGTCGCATCATCAGCGGCCCTCGGTCGGCCGCGTGGAACTCACCCAAGGGCCGATGACCAAGATCTTTAGCGGGAAACGCCATCCGCCATTACTTCTGCCGCGGAGGGGGAGGCCTCCATTTTGGGCGGGGCTGCTGCTACGGGGCCGCCGGACGCCATCTTGGGCGGGGCTGCTGCCACGCGGCTGCTGGACGCCATCTTGATGGAGCCGCGTGCTGCGCGGGGAGCAGGATCTGACATGCCCGAGGCCTCAGATATTCACCGCGGCCATCGCCTTCCTCAAATTAAAGAATTTGTCGCCGGGGGAGACTGGAGCGCGTTCACGTGGCGAGTCAGCCTTTCGGTCTGTGCGATGGACGGAGGCAGAAGCGCTGGAGGCTCTGCCCACGCTATTGGACGATGTCTCCTTGGCAGTCTTCCACTCCATCCTGGCGAGTAAGAAAAAGATGCTGCGTGACGCTTTCGCGGAAATGGCGGAGTTCTACGAGCCGCCGATGGCGGCTACCAGGAAATTCATGCAGCGGCGTCGAGGAGCGGATGAATCGCCCTTGGCCTACTGAGGGGCGCTGTTGGCGCTTGCCATGGCTGCCTACCCCGATTCGTCAGCCGATCTCCTGGATCCTCTCATCCTTTCTAGAATTATTGAGTTGTCCCAGGAACTTAACATATCATTACCGGTGTGCGGCCACGAACCGCTAACATCTCGATGGGCGGCGCGCTGTTTGGACGCCAAGTTCAACCTCAAACGCTGGGACCAGATGGCTGCATGGACGGGAGATCCTGAGATAGATGGTCCACCGTTGGGATGGGCCCCACTTCGTGTCGTCCACGGCTCCAACGACTCCAGCGACGACGAGGTGATGGCAGCCATTCCTCGCTGGGTCTCGAAACGCTGGCTGCGCGACTAGCGTGACGGGGCCGGACGTCCACGAGTGGGGACCAGGGTGGCTGACCGCCGGGTGGCGACGGCCATTTCGCCCGGGATTGCCGCTGCCGACTTCAACCTCCTCAGCTCCCGTCGGGCCGACTTCCATCTCCTCCACCGGACGCGGATCCACGGCACCCTCGGGCAAGTCGGCACATATCGGACACCCGGCAGGTCTTGACACATCATGCATCCACTCGCACCCATGTTTGCACTCCTGCACCGGCAGCGTTCCAACGCCTGATGGAACTGATGCTAGCGGGGCTGCAGTGGGAAACGTGCCTCATATATTTGGACGATATCATCGTATTCAGTCGCACCTTCGAAGAACACCTCCAACGACTGGAGACTGTCTTTCAGAGGATGCGGTTGGCTGACCTTAAATTTAAACCAAAGAAGTGCCACTTTTTGCAAAGATCTGTCCGCTACCTGGGACACATCGTCAGCTCTGACGGTGTCCACGGACCCTCAGAAAACGTCGTGTGTCCGAGAGTGGCCCATGCCCACTTCAGTGGGCGACGTACGGCGGTTTATAGGGTTCGCATCCTACTATCGCCGATTTGTTAAGAATTTTGCGATGCTGGCTAAGCCGCTGCATGTTCTGACGGGGAAAAATTTGAGATTTAAATGGGGCCCGGAAGAGGAGCACTCTTTTCAATCTCTCCGGGATCGTCTGTCCACCGCTCCGACACTCGACTACCCAGACTTTTCTCAGCCGTTCATCCTTGACACGGATGCTAGCAACATCGGCATAGGGGCCGTTTTGTTGGAACGAAAAGACGGGGTCGAGCGAGTGGTGGCATACGGCAGCAGGGTTCTGTCTCCTGCCGAGACGCGCTATTGCGTGACGCGACGGAGAATTGCTGGCAATCGTCCATTTTGTTCGCCAGTACCAGCCGTACCTGTATGGAAGGAAATTCCTCGTGCGCACTGACCATGCTGCCTTGCAATATTCTTTGAAATTGGAACAACCGTCCGGTCAATTGGCTCGGTGGTTAGAATCACTGCAGGAGTTTTCCTTCAATATCACGTACCGCAAAGGTACTCGCCATGGCAACGCGGACGCTCTCTCTAGGTTGCCCGCGACTCCTCCCTGCGCCTGTCTGACGGGTACGCACCGCTGTGCGGCGCTGCCTACCCCGCCCTGTTCGGTCATGGGGGCGATGTCAAAGGATGAAGGCCAGGATGTGCCCGTTGGCGCCGACAACACGCTGCATTTGCCGCACTCGGTGTGGCTACGCGAGCAAGAAGCTGATGCTTCTTTGGCTCCACTGCGGGAATTGGTCGGAAAACCGAGATCTCATTTGGCAGGATGGAAATGGCAGTTGTTTCGGGGCCAGGCGGGATTACTGATGTGTACGGATGGGTTGTCGGATCGTTGACGCCTGGTTGTGCCGACGTCCCTTCGCCACGATCTGATCCGCGCGTTGCACGCTGACAAGCTGATGCACCTTGGCGTGCAGAAAACATTGGCCGTGATGCAGCAGGATTTCTTTTGGCCAGGCATGACAGCGGATGTCACTTTATCCGGTCATGCCATGATTGTGCGAAGCGGAAACCGCCACGTCAAAATCATGTCCCGCCCCTACGATCGATCGAGGTGTCCCGTATTAATGAGCTGGTTGCTCTGGATATCCTGGGCCTGTTCCCTCCATCGGCTAGGGGAAATAAATACCTTTTGATCGGGGTCGAATACTTTTCTCGCTGGCCTATGGCCTGGCCTCTACCTGACCAAACGGCATCATCCATCACCGAGGCTTTCTTGAATGGGTACGTCATGGATAAGGGAGCACCTGAAGGGCTGCTCACGGATCAAGAACGTAACTTCTCCTCTAAATTGCTCAAAGACGTGTGCTCTGCCTTGGGTACAAAGAAAATCCGCACTTCCCCTTACCATCCACAAACGGATGGCATGGTGGAACGATTTAACCGCACCCTTTCGGCCATGCTTTGTCACACGGTGAGTGAAAAACAAACCGATTGAACCATGCGGCATACCGCATGGTTCCGCATGCGTCCACAGGATATTCGCCATTTTTCCTGATGTATGGCCGTGAGAATGTACCCCCGATTGATGTGCAACTTGGTGCAGCGGGGAAACAACCATCCTCTTCCTTGCCTGACCACGTGCGGGACTCGCTTAAACGGGTTACGGAGGCGCGAGAGACCGCCAGATGTGCGACGGCCCGTACGCTGGCAAGGAACGAGAGGTGTGCGCGTCGATCGCGAACTGACATGCCTTGGTCGGTGGGCGATATGGCATGGCTCCATTGCCCTCAGGTGCCAGTGGGTACGTCCCCTAAACTGCACATGCCTTGGCGGGGGCCTGTGAGGCTGGTGGACATTTGGAATCCCCAGAGTGTTCGCATCCAGTATGGCCAACGTCATTGGTATGTTAATTCGTCACGGCTCAAGCCCTATGTTGACCCGCGTGCTGGCCCTTCATCCCCACTTGTTGACCTGCCGGGGTCTGGCATGCTGAATGTGCCACTTGCCTCGCCGATTGATCCCCAGTGGGGCTGTGTTCTACCCCCCGCTGACGCACAGGTTATGAAGAACGACGAGACCCCGGACGTTCCACCTCCAACGGGGCCTGTCTCAGACACAACGGAAACCGAAAATTATTCTTCTTCTCCACTGCAACCACCTCCTGCTGAACAGTTGGCGAGGCAACCACGCGTGAGGGGAGGAGAGGGTCCGGCGTCGCGTACGCGGTTGAAGTCTCTCCCATTTCGCTAATACTGTTGTCCTTGCGGTCTGTCGCCCTGGTGTTACTGCGCTACAAGGGCGCCCTAATGTATGTCGGTTGTTTTAATGTTTTAATTCCTCTGCGCGTTGGCACCTACTCTCCTATGTAATGTGAGGATATATCCGGGTTGCTGATGGATCACACCTTGTTACGATGATTGGCTCTACCGGTCCTGGCCCATAGCCAATGGGGGGAAGTCTGCACCCATGTCAATTTGGTGCTCACTAAACACGTCGGCGTACTCCCGTAGTAACCCCCACAGCTGATCCGCCTCCACCTCGGTTAAATCTGCCCAGGGTACCCGTAGCACGTCAAGCAGGACGACCTCAGCTCGGGGGGTCGGGCCGACTCCTTACACCAGGTCTTGGTTGTCCTCGGGGCGGCAGGGATCCTCAGCCCAGAGGGCAAACACCGAGCTGCTAGAGTGACGCGCCTGCAGGAGGTACATGGTGGCCACTGGGGTGCGCCGTCGCAGTGTTCCTGGGGTACTGTGGGGGTTAAAAACTTGCAGAAACAGCCGGCCCCCATCAACGTGGTCGACCCTACAACCCCGTACCGTGCCGCAAACTCCAGGTGAGGAGTCAACATAACCTAACCCAATGATCGGTGAGAGGGGTCGGTGGGGGGGCCGACGGTGACGGCCGACGCCAAGATAGCGGCCATGGGCTCGAAGCGGCGGCGATCCGGCTCCTATCCCAAGAAGGAAATCCACACATTGAGCCACAAATTTTCCAGGAGGTCGGTACCTACAACACACTTGTGGCATAACACGCTCGACATATAGAACTCCTGGTTACACATCTGGTGTCCCAGCAGTCCTATCCCAGCTCCACTTGCAGGGTGCAGCGCATGATCCGGGGCCTGTAGGTGGCCCACGTCAACCCCATCCACGCTGCATTGTGTTGCGCTCACGAGTGAGGCTACCGCTCCCGTGTCCAGCAAAATCCGGGTATGCTGCCAGTTCACCTGCCCTTCCACCAGCGACGTTCTTGGGTGTTGTCGGCATCTGCATGGGGGTCACTCGCTCAGGATTATCATTACCGTTTATTTGTGGCAGGACCGCATCGATTGCACCCCTCGGTGGTCCCCTCTCTCGGGGCGCATTGGTGTTTAACCCTGGCACGGGCGATCTGGGGACAGTCTCTCATGAGATACCCCCATTGGTCGCATAGATAGCACGCACGGGGAAGGGCGGTGGCTCCATAAGAGGCCCTTTGCTCCCTCCCCCTTCCCCTCCCAGTGCGCATTTGTTCGAGCTTTGCCTCTAATTGAGACACTCGCCCGGTTAGCCCACCTACCGTGGAGCATTGCCCTCCCACCTTGGACTAGACTATCTCCACTGTGGACTGCAGCTTGGTCACCTCCCCGTGTAAATGGGTCATATTGCCTGTGATATCTCGTATGCCGGTCTGTATCCCTGCCACCCATCCCAGGGTGACCTCACTGTGTCTCAGGGGCTCGTTCCTCCCCCTCCTCACCGTCCTGGCGAGCTCCTTATCCTCCTCCTCCGGAAGGAGGCTTGCGATGGTGCGCTCCCGTCCCATCCCTCGGAATTGCACTGCGCTCATGAGCAAATCTCTCACACACACGCGCGCGCTCGACAAGGGTGTTAAATGGGGGATATGGGCAGTTCGCATCTGGCTGCCACCACGCCTTGCTAATCAGATACTGCTGAATTTTCTCAGTGGCGAGGTCATCAATGGTCTCGGCATCGTACCCCAGGCATGCGCTCTGCATTAGCAAGTGCACGTCCTTGGCATACAGTGAGGGAAAAAAGTATTTGATCCCCTGCTGATTTTGTACGTTTGCCCACTGACAAAGAAATGATCAGTCTATATGATTTTAATGATAGGGTTATTTGAACAGTGAGAGACAGAATAACAACAACAAAATCCAGAAAAACGCATGTCAAAAATGTTATAAATTGATTTGTGGGGGCTGACGTCCACCTCACCGCCCTTGCCAGGCAGGTGGGGCGCGACGCCCGCCCACTTCGCTCCCTCCTCCACCACATCGGTCAACTTCCACGGGGCCCCCGCCGACCGAGTGATCGGGCCCCCTACACTAGCGCCCTCTCTGAGGGACGTACTCGTACTGCTCGAAGCTGTACTCACGGTGTCGCATGGACACTGTGAGAGTCGGAGGAAGAAGGATGAGAGAAAACTTTACCTACCACTGCCTCGTAGCAGCACGCGCTGGCATCACATGGATGCTGCGAGCGGTTCGAGGAGGCAGGACGGCAGGGAGTGGGCCTTGGCCGCCCAGAGGTTGAAGATAAGAGAGCGAGAGTCGTCCCAGGCTCCCCTTTTTATTCCTCTAACTTTAAAGGCCCGGGGTGACGTCGTACCACGCAGCCAATCGGGCGCCTACCTGTGATTACCGCCCCCTAGTATTTTCTCTTAGATGGAGTGCCGCAGGCCAATCGCACGCCTACCTCTGATCACTATATAACACAATTTTTGTTCGTGGGTAGTAAGGGCTATTTCCTAATTGCTTATGCCTCAAAAGTATAAAAAAATGCCTATTATTCCCCACAAAATTTGCTTTTATGACCAGGACAGTGATATTTTGAAATGTACCTTTTCATTCACATAAAATCAGAAAAAAACAACATATGAATAAAAATGTACATGTATTTATACTAAAGTAATACAAAATGACTACAAAATATTTAAAAGTGAGTCGTTTTTCGAGATTTTCGATTATACTGTAAATAATTTTCACGAATCAGCCCCCAAATGTAGTCTCCCATCATGTTTTCGTTATACTGTCCTTGGTAGTGACATTCTAAGTCCAGTATATCCTGGTGTAAGCGCTCGCCTTGTTCCTCCGAGTAAGCTCCCATGTTCTCCTTGAATTGATCAAGATGAGCATCAAGGATATGGACTTTGAGGGACATCCTACAGCCCATTGTGCCGTAGTTCTTCACCAAAGTCTTAACCAGCTCCACATAGTTTTCGACCTTGTGATTGCCCAGGAAACCACGAACCACTGCGACAATGCTGTCCCAAACCGCTTTCTCCTTACTATTGAGCTTCTTGGAGAATTCATTGCACTCTAGAATCTTCTTTATCTGTGATCCAACGAAGACACCGGCTTTGACCTTTGCCAGACAGCTTAGGAAAGAAGTCTTGAAGGTACTTGAAGGCTGCCGACTCCTTATCTACAGCTCTGACAAATTGTTTAATAAGGCTCAATTTTACGTGCAGTGACGGCATCAGCACCGTCCGGGGATCCACCAGTGGCTCCCACTTGACGTTGTTCCTCCCCACAGAGAACTCGGTCCGCTGTGGCCAGTCCCGTCTGTGGTAGTGCGCCTTGATGTCCCTGCTGTCCCAAAGGCAAAGCTAGTAGGGAAACTTGGTAAAACCGCCTTGGAGACCCATCAGGAATGCCACCATTTTGAAGTATCCGATGACCTCTTCGATGACCTCCCTGCCATACTCACCATACTTCAAGGCGTCCAGCAAGGTCTTGAGGTGCACCGAGTGAGCAGCACGGCTTTGAGGCTCCTGGATGAGCTGTCAATGAAGAGCCGCCACTCATTCTGGTTACAGGCGATTCCGATTGCCTCGAACAGACTGGTCACATTGTGGCAGAAGCAGAGCTGCAAAAAGATTGGTGACACTTCCCCTGATCTGCGACTTGCATCCAACAAGTTCCACTGCTTGAGCCTAGACGTCAAAAGCTCGGCATTGGACTTGGTGAGACCAAGATCTCTGATCAAGTCGTTGAGGTCTTTTTGGTTGGAGTAGTATGGGTTTCTCTCCTCAGCTCGACCTCTGAAATTGTCACCTGGATCTACGTCTTCCTCGCTCTCTGACTTGCTGCTCTCTTCTAAAGACGGCTGCTCTCTCTCAGGAGCAGTGGGTATGAGGAGCTCATGGCAGTGTGGCATTGGGGCGATGGATGAAGGAAGGTCTGGAAACCTGATAACAGGTGCATTCTTGCCAGTCCGACTTTTGGAAGGAACCACCATGCAGAAGTAGCAGTTGCTTGAGTGGTCAGTGGGTTCCCACCAAATTCTTGGGATAGCTAACTTCATGGCTCTCTTTCCCCCTCTGTACCATCCTACAAAAATACATTTATTTCAGCATTTTTAAATTCTAAACTTTTACAATATATATTTTTTAACACATTGTATAACATAAAATTCCGAGCAACAATTGTCCATCTTACCTTCCAGAGGTTTTTTTCATTGCTCGCAGTTGAAATGAGGTGCCCAGGGTTTGTCTTGATCCCTGACAGGCATGCCGAAATATGCATTGTAGGCCTCACACATCTTCGCAGATGCTTCCACAGAGCACTTTTTTGCTCTTGTCTTGATAAATTGGCTGCAGACATAGCAAAATGCGTCCTCTTGATCTCGGAAAAATACAGAAATGTATCCACTTAGGCAGCTGGAACTAAACTGAACTGGTGGGCTTAAGGCCCCTGTAGTTGCAAACGGCGTGAAACAGGGCTGTGTTCTTGCTCCCACGCTGTTCACCATTTTGTTCAGCATGATGCTCCAGCAGGCCACAGAGGACCTCGACGACGCTGATGGCGTATACATCCGTTTTCGTCTCGACGGGAGCGTGTTCAACCTGAGGCGTTTGCAGGCCCACACAAAGACCATGGAGCAACTGATCAGGGAGCTGCTTTTTGCTGATGATGCCGCCCTCCTTGCTCAGACAGAGGCAGCTATGCAGCGAATTACGTCCTGTTTCGCGAAAACAGCTCAGATCTTCGGCCTTGAAGTCAGCCTGAGGAAGACTGAAGTTCTTCATCAGTCCACACCCCATGAGGAGCACCATCCACCAAGCATCTTCATTGAACAAACAGAACTGAAAGCTGTCCACCAGTTCAGCTACTTGGGGTGCGTGATCTCGTCTGACGCCAAGATCGACAACGAAGTCGACAACAGGCTGGCCAAGGCAAACAGTGCATTTGGCAGACTATACAAACGTGTCTAGAACAACAGCAACCTTAAAAGAGCCACAAAGGTCAACGTCTACAAAGCTGTTGTGCTGACCACTCTCCTGTATGGCGCTGAGTGCTGGGTCACGTACCGTTGTCACCTGAGTCTCCTCGAGCGTTTCCATCAGCGCTGCCTCCGCACAATCTTCAATATTCACTGGAGTGACTTCGTCGCCAACACTGAAGTCCTCAAGTCAGCGAAGGTCATCAGCATCGAGGCCATGGTCCTCAAGACACAGCTTCGTTGAGCAGGGCACATCGCCAGGATGGAGAACCACCGCTTACCTAAGATTGTGCTGTATGGGGAACTGTCCTCTGGCTATCGCGACATAGGGGCACCACGAAAGCGATACAAAGACTCCCTGAAGAAATCCCTCACTGCTTGCTGCATCGATCACCGTCAGTGGGCAACACAAGCAGCTGATCGCAACTCCTGGCGGCACACAGTCCACCAAGCCACCTCCTTCTTCAAAGATACCCGCAGGGCCCGTATGGAGGACAAAAGGAGGAAGAGGAAGAACCATGATTCCTCAGCACCCATCCCAGATCAGACCTATACTTGCAACAGCTGTGGCAGGACCTGCTTGTCCCGCATAGGCCTCGTCAGCCACCGGCGTGCCTGCAGAAGACGTGGATGTCCTTCCTAGATCTTCGTTCGCGAAGCCAAGCCATGAGTTATACTACTACTATTTATATTACTGGAAAGTTCTAGAATGTTCTAGAAGTTACACCAAGTTTACTCAGCACTGAATCTTTCTGGAATGTTCTGGAAAATAGGTAAATTTCCAAATATCATTGTCCTGGTCAAAAAAGCTAAGTTTGCGGGGAATAATAACCATTTTCTGTACTTTTGAGGCATAAGCAATTAGGAAATAACACTTACTATCCAGGAACAAAAAAGAAATAAAAATTTGTTCCACAGTGTTATCGCTCACTTGGACCTTGTGCCACGGGGAGTGCTGCTGCTCCACCCACCCATTGTTCTCCCGTGCTCAGTAATTCTGAACTCCTGGTCTGCCCTTCTTGCCTAATATTCCACCCTCAGCCTCTCCCAATATCGTGAATGACTCATTGTGGCTGGCCCAGTGAACCTTTTTGTGCCCATACAATTTTAAGCCAACTCAGGGGCACCGCAATGTCATCTGTCCTGCGAGGGTCAGCCAATCTCCTGGCACCGGGAAACCGTGGGACTTTCCTCCTAGGGACCCTTCAGATTAAAACCTGTCGTGCCAGGCAATCCCCCACCAGGACACTATGTGTGAGCGCTGTGTGTGGGTGCTCAGGGTGTGTGCTCAGCGTGGGGGCCAGGGGGGAGTCGCGGCGCTGCCGACTTGCTTCGCGGCTGTGGCACCACAAACCTACGTTCTTTAGAGCTGGCCAGCTGGATAAGGGCCATGTGTTGTTAAATATTTGTTTCTGCCTGTACTAACGTTTCTGTTGTGATGTGTGTGTGTGGGGTGGGGGGGGGGGTTCTCGTCATTTTACAGATTTGAATTGGAAGGCTGCATCTGAGTGCCAGAGAGAGGGGTGTAGTATCCTGCAGTGGCTTATGGGTAGCTCAGTCTGCAAGGCCAGTCTGTCGGCAGACTGAGATATACGTTGCGGAGATAAAGAAAATACATTGGCTCGCGTTGCTTATTACTAAGGAGACTTGAGCGTTCATAGACAAACTGGGACATGGTGGGGATCAGCGAGGAGAGGATCAATTACTGGCACGGACGGTGTTGAGTAGCGAGCACTCTTTATTACTGTTCACTTTACAGATAAACAATTACTCTGGGTGCAATTAACTTGAGTACCCAGAGGAATGCCATGCACGTAAGGTTTTCAAGAGTTCACAGATTCAACAATCCATGTGTGTGTGCACATTGTCTGCAGCGCTGACATGCTCCGCTATTTGGTGAGCAGACAGGTCTTTGCACTGTTCGCCTTTTGGCGTTCTCTGGTCTAACGTTGGTGCAGAGACAATGCCATAAAGAAGACTTGCCTCTGGTGTAGTCCAATAAATTTCGAAGACAATGCATATGAAACGGAAGAGCCGACACAAGGTTGCAGGGGGTTCGTCTTTTATTTCTTCCTTCGGTCCACACTTGTCCCCAGCCATCTCAATCTCGTCCTGCCAAGATCTCCCCTCTTCCCGCCCGTTCTCTGTCTTATATCTCCTCGCTTGCTCCTCCCCCTTCCCCAGTCACCGTCCCACTCCCCCTCCTTTTGGTGGGAATCCTTCTCCTGACATCCCTTACATCAGCCCCCCCCCCCCCCCCGGAAAAAAAAGTCCTCGATTCTGCCTACCCCATGGACCATTTAACTCTCCCCATGAGCCCCCCCACCCCACTTACAGTAACAACCACCCTTAACCCCCCCGCAACCATACAATTTAATAAAACACAACAACATCAATGGAACGGTCTGCCCAGGTATCCAGCCAGAGCCCCGTAACAGCCCGGACATCCACAGGCTGCAGATGACTGCGGCAGGCCCCCTCCGTCGGAGGCCCTCTCGTCGCGGTCCCCGGTTCGGTGGCGCCGGTGTCGCCTTGTCTGGTGCTGCTGTCTCTCCAGCCCCCGCGACCCCCGGTTGTGCTGCCTCTCCATCAGGCCTCACATGGGGCACTGTAGGCGACAAGGGAACACAGGGCACCGAACCCCCTGCCGGTTGGCGAGTGGTGGTAGGCGACCTTGGCCCGGGTAGGGGTGATGATGATGGCGGTGACGATGGCGGTGACGATAGCAGTGACGATGGCGGTGACAATGGCAGTGATGATGGCGGTGATGATGGTGGAGATGCTGGTGGAGAGATGTATGGCTTGAGGCGGGTGGGGTGCACAAACCATCGTCGCTTACCCAGTTGGACCTAGACGCACTGTGGTCGGAGTGGTTTAACGACCTTGACCGGTTCTTTCCAGGGTCGGTGCAGCTTCGGTAAGAGGCCGACCGGCACCTGAGGACAGTGCAGCCATGCCTGGTCCCCGACTTTAAAGGGCTTGGCTGTCACTGTCCTCTCCCGTATCCGTACATTGCTCCCTTGGCTAGTGGCCGATGTGGCCTCAGCTGCTTGGCGGGCCTCCCTCAAATAAATGAGAGAAGCCTTTAGTGCCTTTGGCCACGCGTCGGCTCTCACGGAAATGTCCGTCAGGTTGAACGGGATCTCGTCCGTACATCACCCTGTACGCCGATGGGATGTGGAGGTCCCAGTCGGAGTGGTTTTCATTCACCACTTGGGACAGCATGGCCGCTATGGTGTGGTTAAGCCGCTCCACCATCCCATCGGTCTGGGGATGATACGGAAATGTTCGGACCTTTTTAGTGCCCAGGATAGAGCAGACGTCATTCAATAGCTTTGGGGAGAAATTCCTGCCTTAATCCGTGAGCAACCGCTCCGGTGCCCCCTTATCAAAAACAAGGCATCGGCAATGGTCTGTGCCGTTTGGTCTGGGAGGACCCACGCCATCGGCCACCTCGTGCAGTACTCAACTTCGACTAACAGGTATTTATTTCCCCGTGGCATGACCGGCAGTGGTCCCAGGATGTCCAATGCAAGAAATTCGCTGACCCTGGTCACCATGATGGGCTGCAGGGGCGCCCGGGTTACCCCGGGTGGTGGCTTCCACCACGCGCATTCGACGCAAGTAGCAGACCCATCGGTGCACGTCAGGTGTAGCAGCTGATGGCAGTGCACGTCCATGACCAATTGTCGACGCAGCGACTCCAGAACCACCAGGCATCGCTGGCGTCCTGCCGGGTCCCATCGCATGAGGAGATCCTCCCATATGACGTACTCCTGCCCCCCCTGCCTCCACTGAGGCACATAGCGCTCGCAGGGGGGCCTCCTCCAGCTGTAGACATCTTCAATCGTCCAAGGTCAGCCCCAGGCCGTGGTCGGTCAGCTGGACCTCACCCTGTGCGCCCTCTGCCGTGTGTATGAGAGCGATGACCGTTCCTTCTGGCCTCGCCTCCTTGCAGCGTACTGCGCCTGTGGTGCATGCACAAGGGCCCTGGGGCGCCAGCCGGGACAATGCGTCCGCGTTGGCGTGTCTGGTCCCCTTGCGTGGTCAGTGAGGAGCCTAAATTTGCGACCATACAGGTAACGACCACCAAGAATTCCCTACGTGTGATGCAGTAGCGTTGCTCTGCTGACGAAAGCACGCGACTACCATAGGCAATAACCACCTCCCGACCCTGCTGGATTTGTGACAAGACGCTGCCGATGCCCACATCGTTGGCGTCTGTGTCCAGGAAAAAGGGGAAGCCAAAATCCGGAAAGGCACCATCGCTGCTCTGTTCGAGGTGTTCAGCACCTGATTGAACAAATGCTGGTTCCCCTGGACAATAGTTTCGGCCCCCACCAGTGCGTTCCCCGGCAGGGTCCCCGGCCCTGGCGCGATCCCCGGCCTTGGCGCAATCCCCGGACACCTGGTGCGATCCCCGGCAGGGTCCCCGGCCCTGGTGCGGTCCCCGGCCCCGGTGCGATCCCCGGCAGGGTCCCCGGCCCTGGTGCGGTCCCCAGCCCCGGCGCGGTCCCCGGCCCAGGTGCGGTCCCCGGCCCCGGCGTGGTCCCCGGCCCTGGCGCGGTCCCCGGCCCCGGCGTGGTCCCCGGCCCTGGCACGGTCTCCGGCCCCAGCTTGATCTTCGGCACTGGCGCGATCCCCTTCCCTCGACCAGGACCGTGGAGCCCGGGCCCCGACACCGACGGCGCCCACCCCGAGGAGGCCCCCGGTGAGGTCGTGGTGTTGGGAGTGTGGATTTCCAGCCCGGCCGATGGGCCGGGCGGGACGGTGTCACTCGCCTGGTTCCTGTCGGTGTTTGGTCCCGGCGGGTTCCAGGTGGAGTTGGCTGCCTCCGGCTCCATGCGGCACCCCTTCACCACATTCCCCTCTCGACCACAATGGTGGCAGACCCACGGAGCGTTTCATCAGGGTGGCTCGGCGCGGTGTTGTAGAGGCAGCTGCCAGCAGCGCGGCGGCTGGTCGCGCCCCTGGTCTCTCTGCTCCGCCAGCCCCCAGATCGCCAATTAGACCTCCCGCAGCGATGGCTCCGGCTCAAACACTGAAGGTCCGTTCCCAGCTGCCACGTAGGCAGCCTACGGCGACGGTGCAGGTTCGGCAGTTGGCGTCGCTGGTCCCGGTTGCTCCCCCCCGCCACGCCAGCCACCTGGCCCATGGGTAGCGCCCGGCCCATTACCTGTTCATGGACTTGGAGGATCCGGGTGGCCCACAGCGAGGTACGTTCCTCCGGCGTCACCACCCGCATTACAATGCCGGTGCGACAAGCATAGGCGATAAGACAGAGGTCGCAAACGGGTTTTGATTCCTTACCCGTACCCGTACACGGCCGCACCAGGGTCGCAAACGGGTACCCGTACCCGATACCCGGCCGGGTACGGGTAGCCGGGTATCGGGTAGGGTACGGGTATCGGGTACCCGATTGCGACTTCTGGGATGAAGCCATGCTGCAGGCGTGGGTGGGTTGATTCTAGGAACTTGAATTGTGGGAAGATACAAGACGTTGGGAAATGAGTAACAAACGGTTACTCACCAGTGACTCACGGCCTACCCGTACCCACCAGGTATCGGGTAGGGTACGGGTATCGGGTACCCGATTACGACCTCTGCGATAAGGTGCTCGACCACGAAGTTTTCGAGCGCCTCGTCAGCTAGGTGAGGGAAGGCCCTCCTCGCGAGCAGCGCACCTCTGTAGGTTAAAGGGGACTCTCTAGCCCCCCGCTGGCGGTCCTGGAACCGTCTAAAGGCGCCCTCAGCTGGGCAGTAAATCTCCCCCAAAGCCTCGTAGGCTGCCTGTAGCGTGGTCTTGCTGTGCGTGGGAAGGGAGGTGTAAGAGGCGAGCACATCGTCGTCTAGAACGAATGGCAATACTCGTAGTGCCTCTTCGACCACTCGAGAGCATGGAAGGCAGCCTCGAATCGGCGGACGAATGCCTCCCAATCACCTCCCTCAGCCACGAATTTCTCGATGGGCCCCAGCCGGCGCACCCGTCCTCCCACCAGCTCCCCCCGTTGGGTGTTTAGCCCTGGCGGTTTTGGTGGGAGCGGCGGCGGCGGCTGGCATGACGAGGTTGGTTGCGGCTCATGCTCGGCTGGCTGGTCAGCCTCTGGGTCCCGTGGCGCCTCCTCCCATAGTACAATGGGAGAGGGGGTCCCGATGCCGGCGGGCCCTCCCATAGGGAGCCGCCGCAGTAGCTCCTGGATTGCTCTCTCCACGAAGGCCATGCGGTCCTCCATGGGGTCCGGGCCCCCTGCTGCTGCTCCTGGTAGCAGGCCTCCTTGTTGCCCTGGCCTTTGCTTCCTCTTCTGTTGGTTCTCTTCCACGGAGGTTTTTCCTTGTAGCCATTGTCGATCCCACCAATGCCACCAGATGTAAAGAAGAGCCGACATAAGGTTGTATGGGGTTTGTCTTTTATTCCTTCATTCAATCCACACTTGTCCGCAGCCGTCTCAATCTCCCCTCTTCCCGCCCGTTCTCTCTCTTATATCTCCTCGCTTGCTCCTCCTCCTTCCCCTGTCACCGTCCCACTCCCCCTCCTTTCGGTGGGAATCATTCCCCTGACATCCCTTACACATTTTTATTATAAGAGCATGTTTGTTTACGTGTTTTTTTTTTGCCACAAGTACGTGTGGTTAATCCATACTCGATGCCTTGCAAAAGGTATCTATTTGGTGTTTGAATATCTTAACTGTTTAATTGCAATAAGGGGCCGTCCATAAATGACGTCACGCGATTTAGGACGATTTTTGACACCCCCCCCCCCCCGTCGTCGTCACACGCCATCACAAAAAGTCAGACCCCCCCCCCAAATATGATGTGACAAAGCTCTGCCCCCCCCAAAAGAAATAAAACATGCTTCAGATCGCTTTAAACTATTGTCATTGTAGTGCGTATTGTCTATATTTATTTAAAGTTGCGCATTTTGATGTGACGTCACATTTCTCAACCCCCCCCCCCCCCTCGTCACACATCGTCACAAATTTCTGACCCCCCCCTAGGTGCGTGATGTCATTTATGGACGGCCCCTAAAGGGTAAAACCTATTATTTGTAATAATTCAGGTCGCTCGTGTAAGTAAATGTGACTATGATCCCCCAGTATATTGAGTTATCATCTGGTGAATGAAATACCACGAAGCCAGGTGGATGGAGGTTGCCGAGGAGGGGGGGGGGATGAAAATGTGCGATACCTGTTAGCGGATAAAGCGGAGTGGAGGCCCCATCAGCATCATTATTGTTACCCAGGAAAGCTGCTTCACAATCTCTTTTCAAGGATCCTGCCAAGTTTTCGTAGTAGAAGGGTGGTGTTGCCACGTCATATTCCAGTTGAGTGATGTGCAGGTAAAATTTCAGCATTGGAATATTTGGCCAATATGAGTTACGTTTTTTTATAGCTATGGGAGGAAACTGTAAACCCACGCAGAAAAGCCCCCCCCCCCGCCAAGTCGGGATGTGAACCCAGGCCATTGTTGCTGTGAGGCGAGAGTGTTACCACTGTGTAGTGGAGTAACAGGCGCGGGGTTTTGCAAATAGTGTGTATGCACGTGTAGGGCTGTTATGGAAGGGCTGTTTGTACATAGGATTAAATGGCGAACAAACACAGTGGGCGGAGCTCCGGGAGTAAACGGGGGGGGGGGGGTGCCCGCAACGACGTCCGCATCGGGCTGCCCGGCGGTTGTGATCCGGGAGGGGGTATAAAAGGGGATGACAGAGAGAGCTCGGGGCTCGGTATTAGAACGAAGAAGGGAAGACTGAAGACCCGGGTAGCTAGAGCCCTGGACTCCCCTGAGACGCCGCCCTTGTCAGGGCCGCGCAGGACCGAGCCAGCGGCGTGGTCCCGTGAACCAGAGTCAGCGCTCTGGGACTCCGGGTACCGTAGCCCGACTCACCAGTGTCGGGCCAGACAGCCTCCCCTAGCCCGTTAGTGGAGGACTCGGGGGTAGGTCAGGGATAGCTAGGGGTGTATCCCCAGTTATACGGGTGAGGGGGCCGATACCCCCTCTAGTGCTGTCCTGTCGTGACGACTTGTAAAATAAATACACGTGTGCCTCAACCTGGGTGTCAAGCGTCCTCACCGGTACTTCACACGTTTGAGCCACGGGCAGTGAAGTCACGTCAGGGCAAATAGGTGCGGTGAGAGAGTAATCCAGAGACGACCAATTAAGATGCATAGCGGTGACTGGCTGGCTGCAAATGCAGATAAGGTGTAGGTGCCTCGGAGTCTGCACATTGAGACGATAGCAGCGGAAGCCACGTGCGGGAGGACACGGCAACGTGTGAGGCAGGGGGTCGAGTTGGTTGGAGTGAAAAGAAGAGTGAACACAAGAGCCCGCTCTCCACACCTCGTCCTCTCCAGCAGTGATGGCTGACCCCCCACTGGAGGCAAGGGCGAGGTTGTAGAGGCGAGGGTAGACAGGCTAGCAGTAGAGAGGCTAGCGAAATCCTAAGCTAGCAGAGTATATAGCGAGAGGCTAGCAGTGGACAAGCTAGCAGAGTATATAGTGAAAGAGGAATAGTGGAGAAGCTAGCAGAGTGTGCGGTGGGAAGCTACCAGAGTGTTTAGTGATAGGCTAGCAGTGAAGAGGCTAGAAGTGAAAGAGCGAGCGGAGCGTGGCAGACAAGCTAGCAGAGTGAGAGAGCAGGCTAGCAGTGGAGAGGCTAGCAGAGTGAGAGAGCGGGATAGCAGAGTGAGAAAGCAGGCTAGCAGTGGAGAGGCTAGGAGAGTGAGAGAGAGGAGGCTAGCAGTGGAGAGGCTAGGCGAGTGAGAGAGAGCAGACTAGGAGAGTGAGAGAGAGACCAGGCTGGCAGTGGAGAGGCTAGGAGAGTGAAAGCAGGCTAGCAGCGGAGAGGCTCTGAGAGAAAGCTGAGTGAGCGAAGCGAGCGGAGTGAAGCAGGTGAGCAGCGCAAGCGGGAGAGTTGCGACGGAGTTACGTGGTGTTCAACGCGAGGAGTTCTGTTGGAATAAAAGTGACAGGAGAAAAAGGTTATCCGCGTGAAATAACACCACTACAACTGCACCATCACAACCCTGCTGCATTGGTCATGATGACCTTGAGATGTCAAACTATTTTTAACAAACCTCATAATGGGATGTACCAAACAACTCGGTGCACTTCAAATTAAGGCAGCACGGTGGTGATTAATGATTCAACAGGCAGCTGAAACACCCATTAAATAAAACATGGAAATTGTGTATTCAGTCATCACATTACAGGCCAAGTTAAGTTCAAGCACTCTCCTTTGCAAGACTGCAATATATTTTAAGTCCAGTATAACATTTTGTGCCGTGACTTGTTCTTTCACCAATGTCAAATTATCCTACAGGTTAATGACAAAGTAACAAACGTCACACTGAGGAACGACACGAGAGAAATATGTTTTAAAAAATCCTTCAAGGGTCTATCCACAGAAAAGTTGACCTCGGCCGACTTTGCACACACGTTAAATATAAAACGTCGCCATTACAAAGATGACTAGTGCAAATCCAAATGTAGTTTTTCTCCACAACGGAGAATGTTTTTTTATTTTTATTTTGGGGGGCTGTGTGGTGCCACGACCACAGAGCCACTCCGCAAACGCCGCGACTCCCCCCCTACCCCCACCCTGAACACACACATGCCGTGCACACACACGTAGTGTCCTGGCGGGGGATCTCCTGACCCCACGGGTTTTCATCCGAAGAGCCCCTAGGTGGGAAGTCCCACGGTTTCCCGCTGCCAGATTGGCCGACCCCCCAGGGCAAATTACATTGCGGCCCCCCTAAATTGGCTTAAAATTGTATGGGTGCACAGAAGCTCACCGGGCTAGCCACAATGAGTCACAGCACCGGGGAGGAGCCAGGGTGAAATATTAAGTGAACAGCGCAGACGATGAGGTCAGAGGGAAATCCCAGTGCACACCCGTGGATTAAACCGGCTGAGTCAGGGGTAAGGAATGCGGGCGCAGAAACCATGGGCCGGAAAATAGCGTAACGTAATGCTCACGGTAACGGCAGCAAAACGTTTGAAAATCTAAATGGAGGCACACAATTGGCTGTGTCGGATGATGTAACGTAACCCTGGATTTTCGAAATCACGGCATAAAAAGGGGAGCCAAAAACGGTGAAGGGTCTACTGATCTCCAGCCACTTGGTGACCCAGACCAACTCCCTGCCAGCCAGCCTGCCTCTTCGAGCCGCTCGCAGCGTCCATGAGATGCCAGCGAGTGCCGCTACGAGACAGCAATAGGCAAGGCGATAGCACAGAGCTTCGGCGCAGTGTTTGTGACTCGAGTGCGCGTGTTCGCGCAGCCGATTTAGAGTGAGTCTTAGCGCAGGTGAGGGGTAGCGAATAACCACCCACCGGCACGCGTATTCGCGCAGCCATTTAACACGTCTTTATGTGGAGCGGCTGCGTGGGCGGACGTGCGGCGAGGGTGAGGGCAGAGCTGCATCACGAGCGCTCGTTGAAATAATCGCTTGCAGGTGAGCACGTTTGCGCTGCTGCTGTAGTGTTAACTGTGGGACGTGCGCGTGTTAGAATATAAACGTCAGCAGAAGCGCGCACGTTCGCGCTGCCGCTATAGCGTTAGTGTGTGCGTGGGTTAGTATATAAACTGCCCACAGAAGCGCTCGCGTTCGCGCTGCCGCTATAGTGCTAGTCGTGGTGCGGGCGCGTATTAGAATACAAGTGCCAGTAGGGGCATGCGCGTTTGCGCAGCCGCTTTCGCATTAATGGTGTTGTACGTGGGCGTGTGTGGAGTAAACCCATGCGGCAGTGAGCCAGCGCTTTAGTCATGTCTCTCCGAGAGGGTGCTAGCTCGGGAGGTCCAATCACCCAATCGGCGGTAGAGAACCATCTGAGGACCCAATGAAAACCATCACCTTGCCATACATAGCAATGGTTACCAAAAAGATTTCCAAAATCTTGAACACAAGATCCAGGTTCGATTCTACACAGTACACAATCTGTGACCTGATCCCAACTGTCAAAGATGTGATTCCTGACATGCAATATCCTGGTATCTACAAACTAAGTTGTGTCTGCGGTAGCAGTTACATTGGGGAAACGAAACGACATGTCTTGGACCGTGTTCGCAAACACAAGGCAGATTTGAAACATGGCAGAACCAATACCTCTGCCGTGGCTGATCATTGCTTGAACGCGGTGGGCTCACACATTGTTTTTTCCAAGACCAAGGTACTCTGCAAACCTTCGGGCTACCATCAAAGATTTGTCCATGAAGCCATCCAGATAAAAACACAGACATAGCTTCAACCGAGATGGGTACACATTGAGCAATCATTGGAAGGACGTTATTAACCAGGTAAAGCCTTAACTGCTTGTTGATGTTTCCATCCTACCTGCCATTGTCAGCAGTTTTTCCCGACTCTCTTGAGTTACATTACCAAGTTAAATTTCTTTACTTTAACGGACTAAATGTCTCACTAACAAAGCCCCCTTTCGCTTGATCTGGCGGTGGCTCTCGTTTCTTAGCAGACTATAACTGGCTGTAATGTTTTTGTGTTTCTCTCTCTGTGTCTCTCGGTTTGTGTGTCTCTCTCCCCGTGTGTCTCTTTGTGTCTGTGTGTATGTGTGCCTCCCTCTTGGTGTGTCACTTAGTGCGTCTCTCTCCGTGTGTGGGTGTGTCTTTCTGTCTCTCTCTCTCGGTGTGTCCCTCTGTGTCTGCGTGTCTCTGCGAGTGTCTGTGTCTCTCTAGGTGTCTCTCTCTATGTGTATCCCTGTGTATCTCTGTCTCTGTGTGTGTCTCTGTGCGTTTCCTGATGCGCACTCTATCCCCCTAGTGGCTGATATACCGTCATTACACTCGACTCTCAATCTACGCCCCTTTCCTTCACCCTGTTCAGCACTGCCTTTCCTTCACCCTGTTCAGCGCTCTATGCCCCTAGTGGGTGATATACCGTCAATACACATTGACATGCTAATCTCTCACAATACAATGACCACCTCCTCAGCACAAGCTCCAGCCCCCACCCTCTTGCCCGTTGCGGCAACCCCCCCCCTCCCGGCTCTATATATAAGGACTTGTTTCAGCAGCCTGTTGCTCACTCCCACCTGAAGACGGTTGCTTGTGGCGATCGAAACGTCGTGATTTATTATTTTTCTACCTACGTGACTTCACCGAAACAACCAAAGAGTATGGTTTCCTGCAGTCACGAAAGCTTCAAATCAAGATTGATAAAACTTTGTTTCAGAAACCAATACATTCTTACATCTACATGTGAATACAGTGCATTCCCATGAGCTCTTGCATATTCACATACGCTGTTTTGACCTTGTTCGAGCAACGTGCTTTCAATCGTCTAACGCAATATACAGCCATCAATTAAAAAATACCACCATGGAAAAAAACGCTCCAAATACACTGCCCACCGGCACAATTGAAAGATACCCAATCAACAGAGAAATGTTTTCCCGTACAAAAAGTTCCAACGGAAATCTGAAATTTACTCGAACCACACTGTAAAGGAGTAAAACTCTGAATGGCACAAAACCTAGCTGGAATATGTACAGAATTTAAACATGCATTTGCATTCCCTAGATATCTACACTTCAACAAGTACACGAGTACTGTATGTGACACTGCAATCATTTTGCAGCATCGGCAAAAATAAACTCTGCACTTCAAAGCATAAAGTGCATTACGTAGTCGACTTTGTACGTTGTTAAAAAGTCCTCACCATGTATTTACAAGCTATGGCACAAAATCTGTGGCACTCAGACTACTCATGTTTTGATGGACAAATTACGACCGTACAGCGTTATAGGTACAGCAATCCCTTGACAACGGTTTTGCCAACCGCGATTTCCAGGATCCACACATATTCCGTATACTGTTTTGCCAACCACGGTATAGTTTTGCTTAACCACGGTTTGGTTTTCGCTACCCACAATTTCAAATCTCCAGCCGTATTCAAGCAATCCACCACCAGTGGCGCGTAAAGCGCGCGTGTACCCACCACTCTTGCCCGCGTACAGTACTTGTCTGCCTCGTTCAATGTTGTGCAGCAGTATCTTCAAGCGTAGCAGTGCTGTCATTTATGCTTCATGAAAGTCTACCATAATTACTGTTAATGCCACTAATTTTTGCCCTTAATTATGGCCCCTAAGTGTCGAGCTGGTGAAGGTGAAGCGTAATGTGAAGAGGGCAAGGCAAGTGGTTTGTCTTTATATAAACAAGTTCTGAGGAGGGGAAGTCCCGCATCCCTATAACCCCCTCCTCCATTAACATCATCGTCGTCAGTGTCGTTGTTATCTGGACTTCACTACAATATCAATATTAAAGGTAATTAAACGTATTTTTGATCACTATTATTCAAGTTATTTTTGTTCATACAGTACAATATATATTTTTCACGTTGACTGAATGCATTGGATGCATAGTTAGGCTGCGATGAGTGTTAACCGCGGCCGCGGAACGTAACCCTCTATTTTTCATAAGCCTTTAGTCTTGTCAACCACGGTTTTTCCAACCATTGTGGTTTTTAGGAACCTAACCCCCGCAATTGGCGAGAAATTAATGTACTTCATATGTAGAGCATTATAAATAAACCATAATTCATACAGCATTATATGTACGCTTCTACCAAACAGGAATTAAGCAGGGCACTTCATTCCCTTTACAGGCCAACTCAAATTTCTTGTCGTTGGAGTGATGATTTTGTGGTTTCAATTATTTAACCAGAGAATGCAACAGGTGCTGTCTCTCTTATTACAAGCACAATCAATTACAAACTAGCTGGATGCGATAGTGTGAGCTTGAAATCCGGCATTTTGGAGGGGAGGCAGGAGTGGATCACACAAAATTTGCCAGGCTCGCCAAGGCTATTGGGCTGCGAGGTGGCCAGGAGATAGCAGTACATCAAGTAGACTAAATCCATCTGTGTGAAGCTTTGAGTTTTATCCCCTCGTATGTGTGGGTTTACTCCAGGTAATTTGGCTTCCTCCCATATGCCATAAAATAAACTTCCTGAGCCTTAAACAAGGGCAATGTTAATCATATATTTCCAAGGTGCCAAGATACAATCTTGCCATACGAACAAATACCTCGGCGTAAGTGGTGTGTGATAGTCACACTTGTTCACATTCCGATTGATAATTTTAGCTACTGTATTTACCATAGAAGGCACATCACAATACAGATAAATTCGAATTTGTATCCAGGAAATGGTTAACTACTTCCTGTTTTTAAATGCGGGTGTGTACGAAAGTGGGGGAACATCAGTCGTGCACAGTTTATAACGGAGTTCTTGTTAAATAAAGACGTGTTTAAATATCTGCAAGATTTTTATTCCTGGTTAAACATAAAGCTCCCATGTGTGTAATCCTTTTCATGGGGCGGGACAAGTTGCCTTGAGCAGCCCATGATGATTTTAATACTGGCAGCGAGCTATTATCCTGCATCCTCGAAGGTGGAATTAATATCTGCGTTTTATTACCTCGTGTCTACTTTTTAAAAACATGATTTAAATCTGAGCATTCTATGACCTTGTGAACTATAACTTATATTTAATTGGTGGATGTCAGATAGCTCCATTACATATGCACTTCTGCTATAAATCTCGACGTTATTTTATTAACGTTGTGGGAATGGTTACACAAAAAGATTGTCGTCAGTACAGTCTATGGTCCTCTTCAACCTTAAAGCAGAGTTTGCAATAATGCCACTCCCCTTTTACAGCAGCTATTGGAGATGCAACAAAGCCACCTGCGTGTTTTTTTCACTGGAACACACGCAATTATCAATAAACGTATCTTGTCACATGCGATCATTCAACAAGCGTCCCCTGATATTGGCTGGTGGCGTTCAAGTTTGACGTTTGCCCCAACACCTTACACTCGAGTTGAGATGCGAGTCCGCATCACTCGTCTGCCGTCACTTCCGGATCGTGGTCGCACCACATATGCATGTCGCAGCGAGCAGGCGGGCGGTGGGGCGCTACTGCGAGAACAACATGCGGTCTTCCAGCAGCACAGCATCGGAGTTCCCCGAGTCCACGCACTGTTGCACAGTCTCCAGCACCAGCAGCAGCCGGCGATCCATGGCGCGCAGGTGGGCCTCGTGCAGCACGGGGGCAATGGGGTCCTCGGCCAGCACCTTCGCCATGAGGGTTCCCAGCAGGCCCTTTCTCAGCAGGTTCAGCCGGTTCCACGTCGACAGCCGCACTCTAGTGAGCGCCGAACAAACAGAATAATTAGAAAAATAGGCTCTTACATAGCCTCGCTTAGCTGCCTCGGCAACTCAAAGTGCCGTATATCACCGCCGGTGGCAGTTGTCCTGTACAACACAAAGTCACTCGGCACATGCCTCAGACTGTCGGGGGCGATTTCGATGTGGAATCCCAATCAAGTGATTTGTCAGTAACTTTGCACATTTTTCGAATGACGTTGCACAGTCTTTAAACGTCCACTTTGAAGCAGATGGCACATATTTTACGGTTAATACACCCACATTATTTACCAGGGCGGCCTGCCGGATTCAAACTGCATATCGGTGCAACAGCCAGCGGCGAATGCGCTATGGCCAGGCCGTGTTGCCGGCCAAGGAGATCACGGGGATATTCCTCCATCAAGTGTACGAAAAATACAAACGATTTTCTCGTATTTTTCTGTTGAAACGATTAAAATATCGCGGTGCGTTGATGTTGAGTTCAGTGACGGGACGTCTGTAGCCACCAGTCACAGCAGGGGGCTTTACCGCTCAGAACCTCATCGACGTCGGATGGTCAAGGGTTAACAATGAGAATTTAGGCATGAAACTACCACATGCCCCGAGCCAAATAAAATAAAATACCAGTAATGTTGGGACTACTCCAACTACAGCGCCTACAGATGCTGATGGTATTTAGGTGCTGTCTAAATTAAAATCGTTCTGATTAAAATAATATATTTTGGAACATTCTAAATTCATATTCTTTGGGTCTTTCGGTAAGGCCACGTACATAGAAAAAAGAATAAAAATATCACGACGTTTTGATCGCAACACAAGCAATCATCATCAGGTGAAAAAATAGCGAGAGCTGCTGAGGCAGGATGTTATAAAGGTTTGAGATGGGTGTAGCCCAAGGGTCATAAGCGAAGTGGGCGGGGCTAGTGATGAAATTTTCAAGTAAATGTAAGATCGCAGAGCTGAGCTACCTCCACGACGATAAAGCTGCGGAGGTGGCCATTATATTGTGAGAGAGCATGTCAATGTAAGATCGTAGAGCCACCGCAACATCAAGGAAAATAAGCAACGATGGCTGTGTTAATGAGACATTTAACCTGTTAATGTAAATACATTTAACCTTTTGTTTGAATTTTGACTGCTTGTGTTGTGGTTATTGCAAACATGATGCCTTGTATAAAGGTGTCAGTTTTTGTACCAGTTGAAAGGGTAAAAACCTATTACTATATTTTGCCACTGGTAAAGGAGGTCTCATAGTGTAAATGCTTGCCCCGAGCTCTCAATACTCTGATAGTGTGCTGTCTTAGAGTTGTACGTCTTTTGGCGTCATCTGGTCCAACACCAATGGAGACTAGGCTCTAAGAAAAGCTGTCTCGGGTGTGGACCAATCAACTTCAAGGACAGTGCATATCATTATCATCAGAGTTGTTTCTTTTTGTTTGCATTTTGACTGCTTGTGTTGTGGTTATTGCAAACATGATGCCTTGTATAAAGATGTCAGCTTTTGTACCAGTTGAAAGGGTAAAAACCTATTACTATACATTTAACCTGTTAATGTAACACCAGAGATCGAAAATAACTACTAAACATCACAGGCAGTTATGACTTAACCTGGCTAATAACATCCTTCCAATGATTTCTCAGTTTGTACCCATCTTCTCGGTTCAAATTGTGTCTGTTTATATATCTGGATGGCTTCATGAACGAATCTTTGCTGATAGCCAGTGGGTTTGCAGAATATCTTCGTTTTGGAAAAATATATTGTGTGTGCCCACCGCATTAAAACAATGAGCAGCCATGGCTGAGGTATTGGGCCTACCGTGTTTCAGATCTGCCTTATGTTCACGAACACGGACAGAGACATGTCGCTTAGTTTCCTCAATGTAACTACTGCCGCAGACACAGCTTAGTTTGTAGACGCCGGGGTATTGCATGTCAGGGATCACATTCTTCACAGATGGAATCAGATCACAAATTTTATGGACTGTGTTGAATCGAACCTGGATCTTGTGTTTGCTCATTATTTTGGAAATATTTTTGGTGACCCCTGCTATGTATGGCAAGGTGATGGTTTTGATTGGTTCCTCAGATGGTTATTTCCCAACGGTTGGGGTGATAGCTTTACGGATTGTGGAGTCTGAATATCCATTCATCTTGAGGGTTTAGTGTACGTGTTCCAATTCACTGGCTAGGTGGTAATGGTCAGAAATACATCGAGCTCTATGGTGTAGAGTTTTGATGAGGGAATTATTCTGGAATGGATGGTGGTGGGAGTCAGGTTTTAGGGAGGCATCCGTATGGGTGGCTTTCCTGTAGATAGTGTCCCATAGAGCCATCTGGTCTCTTTTCGATTAAAACATCCAAGAATGGTAACTTGCCATCTTTTTCCACCTCTGTGGTAAATTTGATGGCTGGGTATACGGAATTGATGTGGTTGAAGAATTGGTCCAAAGCTGGTAGGCCATGTGGCCAGATGACGAACATGTCATCTGCGTACCTCTTCCAAAAGGACGTAGGGTGGATGCCTGGATGGCATCTGTCTCAATTTTTCCCATGAAAACATTGGCTACAACTGGAGATAAGGGAGAACCCATTGGGGTACCTTCAACTTGTTTGTAGAATGTTCCATTCCAGGTGAAGTGTTGGTGAGACAGTGTCTAACAAGGGCCAGTACATCAGCATTCAGTCCTTGTTGGACCAAATCTTCAATGATTGCAATGGTGTCAGGAACAGGAACAAAGATACTACATCGAAACTGACAGGAAAATCACCTGGAGATAGTGAGATGTCCTTAATTAACGATACCAAGTGAGCTGCGTTAAGTACAGCTGAGGTGGTCTTACCAGTTAATGGTTGTAAGATCTCAGACAGAAATCTGGCCAGTTCGTAGGTGGGCGAGTCAATGGTGGAGATGATAGGCCAAAGTGGTGTACCTTCTTTATGGATTTTTGGTAAGCCATAAAATCTGGGTTGTTTAGCAGTAGAGGGTTTTAAGGAAAGCTGCTTGGTTGGTTCGATAAACGATGTCGAATTTGTGATATTGTTGGTTTTCATAACCAGGCGGTTGGTGGGATCTTAACTGATTTTGGGAAAGCTACCATCATTAAGTAGGTCCTGAATTTTGTTTTGTATGTGGTTTTGTCCATGATGACCGTGGCATTGCCCTTGTCGGCTGAGAGGATGACTATGTGATCTCTCTTTTTTAGTTAAGAAAGCTCAAAGCGCTCACCCTTACTGATGTTGCTAATAGATGTCTTAGCTTTTTGAGGATTGCAGCAATTTCCTTTCTTGCGACGTCTGCAGGAATGTGTCCCAAACCCTTAAGGTCTACGTTGACCTGGGCAATGATATCATCAACAGGGATGTGTTTAGGGGTGACTGCGAAATTAAATTCTTTAGCTGGAACCGATTTTAGGCTGTCGAAAATTGGGCTGTTACGCTTGATAACAATATTGTCACCGTCTAACTTTTTAATGTGTGGATCTGGCTTCTTCTTGGACAGGAGGTTGAACTTGGAAATCAGGTTATCTTTGCATTTAGCTGACATTGAGGCGGCTGACGAGGCAGTCATGTTATCTACATGTTCCCAATCAGATGTAGACATTTTTTCATTCAATGTTAGGTGTGACTGCAAGAGAGTCTTGTTTAAATTGTCTAGTTCAAATCAGAACAATCTTATTCTCCCTGAGATCAGGGCTAGGCCAGCCCTGAATAAGATCCGTTTAGCATTAGGAGAAGTGACAGCAGCAGATGTCAGTGTAAAGGCGATCGGTGTTACCTTAGTGTCGCAGCATCTCTTCAGAAAAGTGAGCAACTCGATCAGATGAGCCTTCTTGTCTCGAAGTTTGTTAAAAGATCTAATTGTTGAGTGAAAACCGTCCCTGTAGAGGCGGTTAAATCTTGACTTAAAGCTTTTGTGATTGCAGGAATTCATATTCTTTGGGTCTTCGGCAAGATGGCGGCAGTGTGTGTGGCAGCGTGAGTTGCTCTGCATGAGTGTAAACTGTGTGAGAATGTGAGTGAGAATTTGCCGTGTGTGAGTGTGTGTGAGAGTGGACCGTGTGTGAGAGTGGGCCGTGTGTGAGAGTGGGCCGTGTGTGAGTGAGTGTGAGAGTGGGCCGTGTGTGAGAGTGGCCGTGTGTGAGTGTGGGCCGTGTGTGAGAGTGGGCCGTGTGTGAGAGTGGGCCGTGTGTGAGAGAGGGCCGTGTGTGAGTGTGAGAGTGGGCCGTGTGTGAATGTGAGAGTGGGCCATGTGTGAGTGTGAGAGTGGGCCATGTGTGAGTGTGAGAGTGGGCCGTGTGTGAGAGTGGGCCGTGTGTGTGAGAGGGAGACGTGATTTTTTTTTAGATCGCTGTTGTTGCGCAGAGGGTCCAAAGGCCAATCACGCCAGGCGGCCAGCAGCAAGCAGCAAGATTACAGCTGTACAACAGATTTGGTGATACTGCATTATCAGTGATAGCACAGGCACGGCTCGTTAAAAACAGCGCGTGAGTGGCCTTAATGAGACATATGTAGGGGTTATTACGGGAGAAAAGGCGGACGGGAAACACAGGGGTGTCTGCACCCACACACACGGGTGTCTACACCAATGTCCGCATCCGTTAACCACTGGGGGGCCATGGGGGCTCTGTGATCCCCCATAACCCCGCCCCTCCGAGGGGATCTCTATAAAAGGCGGGGAGCCAGAGAGCTCGGGGCCAGTTTTACAAGAAGCTGACCAGTGAAGTCTGAAGACCGGCAGACTAGGCCCTGGGACTCCCCTGTCTCGCTGCCCTTGTCAGGGCCGAGCTGGGTAAGCCAGCGGCGTGGCCCAAGAGCTTCCGGACCTCTGCCCTTGTAAGGGCAAGGCCGGCTTAGCTGGTGCCGGGATCTGTGCTTACCAGGGCCAGATCAGACAGCCTCCCGTAGCCTATTAGAGGAGGACTGGGGAACAGGACAGGGGACTTAGTACTAGGGTGGTTTCCCAGCTAGTACGGGTGAAGGGGCCATTACCCCTTCAACTATTGTGTCTGTCCCTGAGTTAATAAAAAGAGTTTGCCTCAACTCCGTCGTCCGTCTCCCTGCAACTCACTACATCTGGCGTCAGGAGTGGTCCAAAGCATGGATACGAGACGGACGACTCGTGCCCAAGACCCCAGAGGGGACGACGACGAGGGAGAGGCGGTGCAAGACATCGCCGCCGACGTACCTGCACAACCGCTGCCGGCTCCAACACCTGCGGACAGTTGGAGAGGGTCGGGACGTCGGCTGATGAGTTGGCGTTGGCCCACTCCCGACTGGCGGAGCTCCTATATGCAGCGGCCGCCATGCTGGAGCAGATAACTCGCCTGGGGCCGGGGGGAGCGGCGCGGCGGGAAGACGGACAGCGCCCGCCAGAAACTCCCGCCTTTGCGATGGGCCGGAGGCTTGAAATTCCCGCCACGGGTACAGTAGGAGCCGAGGGAGGGGCCCCAGCTCCTCACGCGGGCGGCGGGGCCCAACCAGCGAGCGCCACGTCATCGGCGGGGGCGGGTCGCAGTGGCTGCCTATCAGCGGTCGCCAGGTCATCACCAGCGGACGACAGCATCGACCAAGCTGGAACCAGCGCGTCACCGACGGCGCGACCTCCATTACGGTCCGCCATTGCTCCCCATACTGTCCATGGACACGGTACGAGTGCTGGGAGATTATCGGAGACGGAGACGACATTTCAGCAACGCCTGCCGGCCCTGCAGGTGTTCGTATCGAGCGGCGGCGATTGGGGTGGGTTCCAGCGCCGTTTCATCGCCCACCAAGAAATGGCTGGGTGGACGGACAACGAGGCGCTGTGTGCTCTTCCGGCGATGCTGGATGGCGATGCCCTTGGCACCCTCACCGCTGCACCCAAGTCGGCACGCTCCACGCTTCAGTCGGCGCTGCAGGTGCTGGCCACGGTTTATGGGCCGCCTTCCGATTGTCGCCAGCTTTTCTACGAGCGGCAGAAGGGCGACAAGGAGTCACCACTTGCGTACCGCACGGCCCTGCTGTCGTTGGCGAAGGCGGCCTTCCCGCGCATGGACGAGGAGGGGATCGATGCGATGGTGGCCGAGAAAATTTTGCTGCTGGCCGACGACTTGAACTTCGTCATCCTGGCACAGGATGATGCGGACATGTCGTCATTACGGGCTGCAAGGCACATTCATGCCAATCTGATTTCCCAGCGGAGGAAGGCTAACAAGGCAGCTGCGGGACACACCGTGGCGGCGACCACCTCCGAATCTGAGGGGGGCTTCGCTGCGGGCCGTTCTGCGGGATGGTGGTCGACCGGCTCGGGACGTACCGAGCCACCGAGAGCAGCCCAAGTCTTCTGGAGCGCTCGTCGTGTGCTACAACTGTGGCCTCCGGGGCCACGTGGCTTCGGGATGCCGGGCTCCTCGACAACGCGGAGCAAGAACTGTGGCTGAGGACGGCCCTCTTCAAAAGCCTCCACAACATCCTCCGGCAAGTCGTGGCACCCCACATGTTCGGCCTGCACGCACACCCACTTCCCTCTCACATGGTCCGACACACGATTCTCGGGGTTCGGGTGCTGGTACGTCGGGTCGCGGCTTGATGGGGAGGGCGCTCCAACCGGGCCAATGGTCCGAGTTGGCTCACCGGGTTGTGGCTGCGTCGGCGGGGTCGTCCGTTGTCACGGGGCACATTGATGGGGTGGAGGTGCGGGTACTGATCGACACGGGAGCTTCGGCGACTATCATTTCCGATTTGATTTATAATATCCTGCCCGTTCAGAGTCGCCCGCTGCTCCCCGTCGACATACCATGTTACGCTGCAAACGGGGGCTCGTTAGGTATCATCAGCCAAATTCGAGCGCAAATTTCTATCGGGGACATTAAACTATCTGGCCCGGTGTTGGTCTCCTCCTCGCTGGCAATTCCGTGCCTGTTGGGGACAGACTTTTTGGCCAAATTGCCTATCAAAATTTTGATTGACCAGGGATGCATCGAGCTTCCATCGGGCCGACGTATAACATTCCTGCCTTCCACCCCTGCCTTGCGTACTGCCTGTGCAACGGTACAGGCGCTCGTTGCTCGAACGGTGCGCGTACCCCCAGGGGCACAGATGCTTGTGCCCCTGCGGTTGCGTCGACCGTTCGCTAAAGGGGTCTCAGACCGGGGCATTATGCTGGGGCCGGGGTGAATGGGCCAGATTTGGTGAAGGCCCAGACTATTGTTAAAGGGGATGAGGACCCGTTTATCGCGGTCCTCAATGTCGGGACATGGACGGCGGTGGTTTCACAGGGAACCGTGTTCGCACATGCGATTCCGGTACCTGCGGAAACGCCGATCATTGGCCAGGTGGCCACCGATTCTCAGTCGCGACTGCCCTCAGACATTGACGAGGGTTGGCTGGAGGCGCTGTGTGCCGAGTCACCTGACCTGTCCGACTCACAACGTGCTAAATTGCGCACCATTTTGCGAGATTTTTCCGACGTCTTTAGTAAGCACAAATACGATATCGGATTTACCAATTTGCTGCGCCACCATATTGACACCGGTGACAACGCTCCTATCCGCCAAAATCCTTTTCGGTTAAGTCCCGCCAAAAAGGATCATGTCAAATCGGCTGTAGATGACATGTTGGCTTCTGACATTATTTCTCCCTCGACCAGCCCTTGGGGTGCACCCATAGTATTGGTTAAAAAGCACGATGGGTCCCTAAGGTTCTGCGTTGATTTCCGGCGGTTAAATAAGATCTCGGTGGCCGATGCTTACCCGCTTCTTCGAATGGACGAATCTCTGGATGCCCTAGCAGGATCACGATTCTTCTCCACCTTGGATTTGCTCTCAGGGTTTTGGCAACTTCCCTTGGACGACGAATCGAAGCCCAAAACGGCTTTCCGAACGCCGCACGGCCTCTTCCAATTCAATCGGTTACCTATGGGGCTCCACTCCGCTCCCGCAACGTTCCAGCGCCTGATGGAATTGGTTCTCGCTGGCTTGCAATGGGAGGTGTGTTTGATTTACCTAGACGACGTTATCGTATTCAGTAAGACGTTCGAGGAACATCTTGATAGGCTTCGGGCCGTCTTTCTCAAAATGCGCGCAGCTAATTTGAAATTCAAACCACAAAAGTGCCATTTGCTACGCGAATCTGTAGGATATTTGGGTCACATCGTCGGCCGGTCAGGTATCTCAACCGATCCCGCCAAAACGCGTTGTGTCAGCTCCTGGCCGACTCCCACCTCGGTGGGGGAGGTTAGAAGCTTCATCGGTTTTGCTTCAGATTACCGCCGGTTTGTCGCGGAGTTCGCTTCCATCGCTAAGCCATTACATGCCTTAATGGCCAAGGGGGTGAAATTTCATTGGGGGCCGGAGGAGGAGGCCGCCTTTAACTCTCTTCGTGACGCCCTGGTGGGGGCCCCGCCGTTGAGTTACCCCATTTTTCTCTACCTTTCGTGCTCGACACGGACGCGAGCAACACGGGGATTGGGGGCGTGCTTTCCCAAGTTGTGGGTGGCGTGGAGCGCGTTGTGGCTTATGGTAGTAGAGTATTGTCTCCGGCCGAGCAGCGATACTGCGTCACCCGCCGTGAACTGTTGGCTATTGTTTTCTTTATTCAACAGTACTGGCCATATCTGTACGGCCGGCATTTCATATAATAGGCGACGTTTCTTCATAACACGTACCACCTCGCCCCGTTAAGGGGGCGGGGGGGTGGACACGAAAGGTCCCGGGGGCGCGTTTGTTGTCATCCCAGCGGGTGACAAGAGGAGGGACACGAAAGGTGAGGAAGGGCCTGAGTGGGGCCTGGTTGGTCGTGCGCCTGGCGCAGCCTGAGTGAGGCCTGGTGGATCGTGCACATGGCGCCCTGAGGGAGAGCCGTGCTCCGTCCGCTGCTGTCCTGGGGGAGAGCCGCGCTCTATCCACTACTGCCCCTGAGGCAAAGCCGTGCTCTATCCACTACTGCCCTGAGGCAAAGCCGTGCTCTGTACACTGCTGCCTTGAGGGAGTGCCGTGCTCCGTCCACTGCTGCCCTGGGGGAGAGCTGCGCTCTCTCCACTGCTGCTCTGAGGCAGAGCCGCGCTCTCTCCACTGCTGGCCTGAGAGGAGCCGTGCTCTGTCCACTGCTGCCCAGGGGCAGGGCCGCGCTCTCTCCACTGCTGCCCTGGGGGAGAACTGCGCTCTCTCCACTACTGCCCTGAGGCAGAGTCGCGCTCTGTCCACTACTGGCCTGAGGGGAGCCGCGCTCTCTCCGCTGCTGCCCTGGGGCAGAGCCGTGCTCCGTCCACTGCTGCCCTGAGGGAGCACCGTAGTCTCCACTGCTGGCTTAAAGGAGAGCTGCGCTATCTCCACTGCTGCCGTGAGGGAGCCTGATGCACTCTCTCCACTGCTGCCCTGAGGCAAAGTTGTGCTCCGACCGCTGCTCCACTGGGGGACACCGTGCTCCGTCTACTGCTGCCCTGGGAGAGAGCGGCGCACTCTCAACTGCTGCTGCCATGAGATGTCGTGGGCGCTGCACCAGAGCAAGGAGGCGCTGCTGCAGTCGTTTAACAAGCGGCTCAAGGACGATGTGCGCTCCATCCTGGACAACTTCACGGAGATCGTCAAGATAGCCAAGGGTCGTGAATGAAGAGTCCCCTGTGTGGGCTTCAGTGGGGCCGTCTGGTCGGGCAACAGAGTCACGAGAGGCCAAGCAACAACTTGCCACCAGTGGGCTGAGCTCAAGGAGGGCTAGCTCGAGCACCATCCTGCGGCGAGGAAAGGAGGTGGTGCAAGCGGTACAGCCGAGCCCACAGCAGCCAAGAATCTGCTGTCCCTGTCTGGAGGGGGGGGGGCTGTTCAACCCTAGCACACGGGCGAGAAGCCATGCATGTGGTGACGAGTACGGCAAGACTTTTTTTCTCGCACTCGGACTACAAGTATATGTCTTTTTTTTTCTGCTTTTTTTCCCCGCTTGTGTGTTAAACTGTGTGTACCCCGGATATTTTAAAGATGGCAATTCTCCCGCTGTGTATCCTACTGCTGTCCCTCCCGGCCATATCTAGTGCCACACTCAACTCTACAAACAGCTACCCTTGTTACTTTGGGTCCATATTTGTTGCTCAATTTGCCACTACACCTGCTAATGAAACAGCTTATAGACACTTCTACACTCCATCATTGGATCCTTTTAAACCCTATCTTTGTCCCATTACTTCACCAGCACTCCTTCCAAACTTCATTCTGCTCTTAAAAATAACACCATCTGCGAGCTGCTGCTATTCGTCCAAGGTTCGTCGCTCTTCATCCTTTCACAGAAAATACCTGTCCAAACTATTAATTCTACTTTTCTTATTTCTGGGTGGTATTGAGCTTCATCCTGGCCCAAATGTAAAGAACTCGTATAATTCTGTAGATTTTTCTGGCAGAAAAGGTGTTGGTGTTCTACATGTCAACATCAGTGGGCTTGTGATTAAATTAAGTCAACAAAAACTAGAAGTGGCAAATCTTGACCCGGACATTTTTTGCCTAACAGAAACGTTTCTCACTCCTGCCATCAATGACTTGCAGATTACGATTAACTACAACCTTTTTCGGCTTGACTGAGGATCTAAAGGAGGTGGAATTGCCATCTATGTTCGTAATACTATTGCATGTTCTCCAGCTCACTCCTTGTCTAAAAAAATGTTGCTTTGAAGGTCTGGCTCTCAGAATAACTCTCCCTAATAATCAACAGATAGTGGTAGTGTGCTGCTATAGACCGCCTAGTGGGAAAGATGTTGAAGCTGCATCTGCACTGAGAGAGCATCTTGGGGGCCTCCCTAAAGGTGAAATAGTTTTAGTGGGTGATCTAAATTGGAATTAGCTAAACCCGCCGGCCGTGGCCACACATTTTGCAGATGAATTTAACCTCTTTCAATTAATAAATGTCCCAAGACCCAACCTAAAAAATCCGGGACAGTCATCTCTGCTTGACATCCTATTGACAAATGCCCCTCACAATTTCGCACTGACTGGTGTTCTGGGTAATAACCTTAGTGATCACTCCTTCATTTTTGGGGTGGGATCATCAGCCAGACCCAAAGCCCCCCCTAAATTGTTTGAGAAGCACTCCATGAGACACTTCAGCACTCAGGCATTTACTAATGATGTGCTTCACTCGGATATTGACAAGGTCTGTGATATCCCAAACCTGACTACGGCTTGGGAGACTTTCAGGTACACGTTTCTCCAAATTCTTAACAAACATGCTCCGTTGGTTAAATTTAAAACTAAAGGCAACTGTCCACCATGGTTTGATCCTTTGATTACAAAGCTCATGAAAACTAGGGACAAGGCTTGGGCGTGTTCTCAGAAAAGTAATTTGTTCAATGACTGGCTAAAATACAGGATTTTAAAGAATAGCTGTGTAAAAAAAATACGGCATGCAAAAAATGACTACTTTTCTTCCACTCTCCTGGAATCACATGGAAATGCCAGGATTTTCTAGGAAAACAATCAAATGTATTGAAAAGGCATCCAAAACAGATAATCTGCCCGTTGAGCTTAACCGAAATGGGGAATATTTTTCAGATCCCCAAAAATAGTTGACAATTTTAAACTTCATTTTTCTGAAGCTGGTACCCTATTAGATAATGTATTGAGAGTCACCCCTGCTCATGCAAATTCCTACACCCCTATCCAAACATTAAACGAATTTAGTTTTCAGCCAATCCACGAAAGTAATGTTCTGAAACAACTGTCCTACCTCAAAGGGTCCTCCCTCTACCGGAGCAGATAGTATTCCCGTCTTTGCTCTACTAACTGTTGGTCACCTAATATACAAACCTATAGCCCATATTTTCAACCTGTCTATCAAAGAAGCATCAGTCCCTCTAGAATGGAAACATTCCTATGTTCGTCAACTTCATAAAGGGGGCCCTAAAAATGATCCAAATAACTACCGACCTATCTCAATTTTGTCCCCGTTAATGAAAAATTTTGAAAAATTATTGAACTACCAAATTAGCAGTTTCCTGTCCGCCAACAATCTATTACATCTAAAACAATCTGGGTTCCGAAAAAAATACAGCACCACATCTGCTGCATTAGACTCTCTGAATCACATTTACAGTAGTCTTGATAATAAGCAGTACTGCGCCTGTCTTTTTCTTGACTTGTCCAAAGCTTTGATACAGTAGACCACAACACCCTGCTTAGTAAAATAAGCTGCCTCGGTTTTTCCAAAAACACAGTAAAATGGTTAAAAAATTACCTCTTTTCTTGCACCCAAACTGTATTCACAGATGGTTGGAGGTCAAACAGTGTTAAGATAACAAAAGGGGTTCCACAGGGTTCCATTCTCGGCCCCCTCTTGTTCTCTCTTTATGTAAATGACTTGGGCACTGAACTGGATCATTCCAGGGTAAATCTTTTTGCAGATGACACGGTACTGATTACTGCTGGCCGCTCTCCAGATGACGTGATTGCTAAGCTCCAGAGTGATTTCAACAAACTACAACATCAGCTAGATGCTCTTAAACTAGTCCTAAATCCTGCCAAAACCAAGGTGCTATGCTTCTCACCAGGACTAAAGCGGGAAGTTATTTTCCCCCAATTACATTCCTTAAATAATGATCAAATAGAGCAAGTCAAGATCTATAAGTATCTTGGGGTCATCCTGGATTCAAAACTGAATTTTGAAGATCACATTGATTATATTGGGAAAAAGACAAAAATTAAAATTGGTTTTCTGTATCGACACAAGCACTGCTTGCCCCCTATGTTCTGTTTGGAAGCTACCATACTGCCTCTACCTGATTACTGTGATATCGTGTATAAATCAGCCCCAAGTACTGTACTGAAGAAGCTTGACTCAATGTATCACTCAGCCTTAAGATTTGCATTGAACTGCCCATATAGGACTCACCACTGTGATCTCTACATTGGATCAAACTTAACATCTCTGAATGTTCGACGGCTTGTGCACTAGATCTTATTTATTCATGATGTACTTACAAAAAAATCCGCAGATTACCTGCTGGATCTCCTCTCTGTTTCAAAGAACAAATTTGACCTAAGGTCTACACTCATTTACCAGCTTCATATTCCCTATTGCCGTACATATACTGGAGGAAGGGCCTTTGCTATTGATGCCCCCAGGGTCTGGAATGCTATTGCCAATAAATTGGAACTTGAGTCACTACCTATGAGATCTTCATTCAAAACTGCTCTAGAGGAGTTGTACACCCCTAGCTGCCAGTGCTATTCAGTGGCCTAAAATAAAATGTTTCGCTCCGGATGATCGCTGCAAAGTATGACCTGTGTTTTTATTTAGTGTGCTGATCTTAAAGGTGCATTGAAAAATTATCATACTCCGATTAATGCTCCTACTGTTGTGGAGTGACTCATGCAGCCAGCTATGGCTGCAGGGTTTTGGTAGTACATGTTGTTTGTCGTTTATTGTGAAAATTCCGTCACAGTTCCTATGATCACTGTTTCATTGCTTTATTTTGGTGATTTCGAAAAGTTTACTGGTTTGGCCACGTTTGTTTGTTGTAGTACGGAGTAAGACCGATGGCCTTAATCTAAGTTGTCTTGTGGTTGTTGTTGTTTGACTTGCATCCCACTGGGATTTTTGCACACAGCGTTGGTGTACGGTGTTTTTTCTGCAATATTTTTCTGTATTTTCTTGGATTTTCTGTTTGCACTTAGTCACATATTCACTTTAAGATGTTTTCTTGTTCATGTTTTTGTTTTTTGTTTGTTGCGGTTGCACCCGATTCAAGAGCCGAATGGCTAACAGGGCTATGCCTCATAAATGAACTTGAACTTGTCTTTCGGTAAAGCCACGTAGATTAAAAAAATAATAAAAATATCACGACATTTCGATTGCAACACAAGCAATACTATTTTTTCCAGGGGTGTACTTAACTCCGCGACTGGGGTACCAATCAATCCGAAATCAGTGCTACTCCACGATGTCGAAACGCATCGCCGAGATGAGTCGATTGCCGCATCGCCGACCATTAACAGACTAAAAATGACTGCATCGCGGACATTATGTGAGAGCCGGGGTACTATGGTACCCTGGGGATACCGCCATAAGGTTCATATTATGCTTCCTGTTTTGGCAGAAATGTAATTCCTATATTCGATTAACAGTAATTTTGGTTAAAAGTAGTTTTTGTGGAACGGATTAACAATGTTAACCGAGGGACTACTTATAGTAATGATGTTATATCTGCACAAAATAAACAAATATCAGTTTTTGTTAAGTTTATGATACATAAATCTTGACTTAAAGCTTTCGTGACTGCAGAAATTCATATTCTTTGGGTCTTTCGGTAAAGCCACGTAGATAGAAAAAATAATAAAATAAAGATCACGACGTATCGATCACAACACAAGCAAAAAGACCTGAAGACGATTGCTTGTGTTGCGATCGAAACGTAGTGATTTTGATTTTATTATTTATTCTATCTTCGTGGCTTTACCGAAAGACCCAAAGAAGATTATGATACATACTTACATGCAACATTGATAAAGCGGGGCAAGAATACTTCTTTCATCAAGATCAGGGTTTCCAAAACTGTAAATGTGAAAACCAGAAAGCAGGACATTTTAGTTCACAGTTTAAAGTTTTAATTGACAGTTTTTATTTTCAGTTCAAATGTTATCTAAAAAAAAACGATTGCCAAATATACCTTCAGCAATGTACTCAACACACATGTTGGGACAATCAAGTTGCCATCCACTGAGCTGATATGAATTAATAAAGTGAATAAGCAGGCAACACCACTTGCTTCCCACGCCGGTTTCCACACAGCCCCCTTCTCGGAGTGCATCTCATCAGCAGCAGATAGGTTTTGATATTCCGTGTCTCATCAGTAGTCAGGCTGGCTTAAACCAATGCTGTTGAACTGCCATATGTTTATTGGCAAGGACCCACTGTTAGATATGGTTCTTAATTCGACGCGATACTGTATAACACACAACACGAAATTATCAACAGTGTCCATACTCTTTGGTTCTTTCGGTAAAGTCACGTAGGTAGAAAAAAATTATAGATCACGACGTTTCGATCGCAACACAAGCGACCGCCATCAGGTGAGACAATCACAGCAGGGAAACTTGCTGTGATAGCTGCTGTGAAACTGTTTCAGCAGTTTCCCGGCTGTGATTGTCTCACCTGATGACGGTCGCTTGTGTTGCCATCGAAACGTCGTGATCTATTATTTTTTTCTACCTACATGACTTTACCGAAATAACCAAAGAGTATAGATTCCTGCAGTCACGAAAGCTTCAAATCCAGATTATCATCAGTGTCATTGTGGAGATCACATGACAATATACGTGGAGGCAATATGCTTCCTTTCCATAAGGCTTAATGTCTGCTTATTTATTTAGTTCCTTGGGCGCCACATTGGCGAGATGTTAACTACCTCTCCTGGTATACAGGAGGTCGTGGATTAAATCCTGACCCTGATGTCTGCTTTATATTTGGAGTTTGGATGTTCTCTCCCCGGCGTCGCGTGGATTTTTCTCTGGTTCCTCCGGTTTTTTCCTCCATATTTAGAAACATGTGTTACTCATAACTAATGTTTTTTGCGATATTAATTATACATGCTTAGCGGACACAAGAAACAAACATGTGGCGTGTGCCGGTGCAGTGAGCCTACCTCTTGGCATTGTCCAGTAAGATGACCATGCTGGCACCGCCATCATCCTGGAAGCTCTCATAGTGGTGCCTGTCCGCGTTCCCCATGAGGAAGTCGAAGATGGCGGTGTCCACCACATCCAGGAGCCGCGGGCCCGTGTCGTACGGTGGCGTCTTCTTCACCGCCTCGCAGTAGTTGTTGTCGTACTCCCACCTAAACGTTCGACAGCAGCGACCACCAGGGCAGCAGCCCTCATGCGGGGCTCATCGATACTCAAAGCAACGCCGGGCACGGGGAGTGGCGTCCCAAACAAGAACCCGCATTAAGACCCAATGAAGGAACAGCCTGGGTCTCTCTCTGCTCTCCCGACGGCAGTGGGGACCGCTCTCAACCGTATCCTAACAACAACACCATGTAGAGGAACGACGTGTGGGGATATTTCCTGCATAAATTGAGCGATCAAGGATTCACCCAGCTGCAAATGCGGCGAGGTGCAAACCATCAGTCGTGCATCAAACAATGACTGCCCAATAACAACACGTGTGTTCTGGTGGAAAAAGCTAAATGTCTTAAAACATTGAACATACAATTGTAGTGCCGGTCGCTGGCTTTTATCTGATGCCATACAAGAGAAGAAGGGGTAAAGCTTATTGTTTCGTCACCTGGCCAGTTTGCCCTCCCGGTAGGTGCGCCCCCACGGGTGGCGGTGCTTCTGCAGGGGCCAGGACTCGGGCAGCCACAATGTCACGGAGCCTTCCATCAGCTCACCATCGGCACACGCCGGCTCCGACTCGCGGCAGTAATAGCACTTCCCGTAAAAGCACGTGTTGTTTCCTGGAATGGCAGCACGAGACAGAATGTTAATTTTAGGTGTGATAGCCGCACTTGAGAATAAATGTCATCCTTCTAGAATAGGTCAGGTCAGGTCAGGTTGGATTGCAATGTGAATGTGGGACTTTTCCCGCTATAAAAACCCATTCGCCCTGCAGTTCACGTTCACTGCTGTGTCCCTCGTGTGGAAACACCGTAATATACGGATAGGGACCAAGTCAAGTTTATTTGTTTAACCAGGTAGGAATTCAAGAGTTACTTGGATAGACATGTTTGCGAGAGTGACCTGGGTCACTGACATGAAAAAAACGAAAATAAGGAATAAATAAAGTACAAAAATGAAACAAACAGAAATAGCGCAAAAGCAACTGCGTAGCGACAGGAGAAATAGAAAAAAGATTCATCAACGTTAAATTTTCAATTCCCTGTCACCAAGTCGGCTCGGGCAGATCATGCCCACGTGCGGTGTCCGGAGAGATGCCATGCCGGAGATGCGTCCTCTACCGGCCCATTTCCACCACTGCCCCTCAAGCAATACCATATAACTCTACCGGGTTTGTTTTTATTTGTTCCCAGGTTATTTTACTGTTAAATCATCGACACAAACGATTCCCCCGTCACGACGAGAATGCAGGCCCTCCCCCAGCTCGTCCGTGGGTCACCTTGCACCAGGAAGGTGGCGAGCAGCTGCTCGGTGGCCACGGCCCTCAGCTCGGAGTGCAGGTTCACGTGGCGGCCCACGACGAGCGGCGCACGGCGGAACCCTAGGATCCTGCGTGCGTGCAAAAAAATTAGCAAAGCCAACGGCCTCCAGGCGCGTTCACCCTGGCTCGGGTCCCGTGTCCTTTTACCATCCACTCCGCTGACGAAATGTGTGTATACATTTAACCTCTGTCGTGTACGCACAGAAACTCTACAAGATGTTAAAATGTGTTACGAGAAAATCTGGTCAAACTCAGAACTGACCAGGTCGGCTCAGTGGTAGAGCGAGCGGCTTGCATTCGAAAAGTTGCGAGTTCAAATCCTGGTTTGGGAGTTGACTCAGCCCATCATCACTCTGGGGTTAATAAAATAAACACCACTTTATGGGGAAGTAAAGAGTGGTTGTCCTATTTTTAGACTCGTGCCCACCAAAGGAATGTGGAACTTTCACCGCTGATTGCGGTCTGTAAACTGTAGGCGTAATTATGTGTATTTGTGCTGATGTGTCTTCATGTGTAACGTGCTTGCCTGTCCAGGTGAAACGCTGCCACTTCAGCGTTGTGCCGGTCATAGCCTGCATACGGTTCTCCTTCCACAATATAGTTCCGGCTGTACCTAAAATAAACAGAGAACATTATATTCGTTATTCAAGTCCTTCTCATAGCGTAATTGCTCTCGCGACGGAAGGCGCTTTGCTTACGCTTTGTAATCTTTACAGTTCGAGACTAATTGCAGAGTGGCCGGCAGTGGGTTCTTCGTAGATGTGCTAGAAAACCGTGAACGTGAGCGGGTGGATGAGTAAGTAGATAGGTGAGTAGAGGGGCCAGAAACTAAGAACATGTGTGCAAGTGGGTCAGTGGGCGAGCAGGTGGGTGAGTAGATGGGCCGGACACCACAAAACATCTTGATATTTTGGTCCATGGGACATTTAATGTGGCGAGGAAGAAGGTGTTTAATGTAACAATTCAGATGACCTAAAGCAGCTTCATCACTCCGCCTGTTTGCCCAGGAAAGCCTAAACAAGTCTCCTTTTCAGGAGGGTCGTGCCAAGTTTTTGCAGTAGGTGGTGATGTATGATCCTAAATTGAGTAATATACGGGCAATTCGTTAAATTTGGACAATAACACCAGCACACAATGATCCTACTCTTGTAAGTAGCGCCATACGATCTTCAACATCAACTGTGGTGCGTTTTGTACGGTTAAAACAACCGCTGAAATAACCAGAGCGGCCGATACAAAGTTCTTGACACGACTGATAAAAGTCTAAAACTTCCAGCATGTAAGCAGGCTTACCTCTTGGGTTTGAAGACCACCTTCTGCCCTCCCTCAAGCAAAAACAAGGCCTTCAGCTGCGTTCCCCGATATCCGATGTCGGCTTTCACGATGCGCTGCGTCGACATGGCACGAAGTACGGCTCCCAGCTCTGGAACCAGCTCTGGATAGACTTCCCTGGGAAGCACCCATTGTGAGGCCACCTGCAACACAAGGACACACCACCAACTCGAATCTGTAAGTTGTGACACAAAAACCTTATCGTTGCAACACACTTAGAATTCGTGTTGCCTTCAGGAAAGTGTCAATGGGGTGCCCAAAGTGTGAAGGTAAAGGTTCTCTCCTTTATATGAGGGTCAAAAGGAGCATGGCAGCAGCAACCAATGATGGGCTGTACTGATGAGTCCTCGTCTAACAGTTGTGTCTCTGTTTCACCGCTGCCTAGTGGGTTGGCCATAATCTCAAATCCTTGAGTTGGTGGCCTAAATGACATGGCCACACAATCAGTTCTTCTGAGCTGGTGGTCTGGAAAAGGCCGACAGCTTTTTTACATGCGATGCTGCACAACGTGTGTGTTGTTAAACCTAGGACACATCACCACTACTGGATTATGGGACGGAGAACGGATGCTGATGTGGAATTAATACAGAGTGGACGAGCGAAAGACAAAAATAGATGCAAGACAAATAGGATACAGGCCAAGAGAGTACAGTATGACAGCACAAAAGATGCAACAGTGCACAAATGCAGTACCAAAAGACAAGAAAATGCCACTTAGATAAAAAAACACTAAAGAATAGATTTGTCAAACTCTTTGGTTCTTTCGGTAAAGTTACGTAGGTATAAAATAAAATATATTAAATCACGACGTTTCGGGCGCAACACAAGCGTCCGTCATCAGGTGGGACAACAACAGCAAGAAACAATTGAAGTGGGCAAAAGGCTGCTGTAACAAGAGGCTATATAGGTAAGAGAGGGGGAGGAGCAAGGGGGGAGAGATAGAGAGGGGGGGTGTGGGGTAGGGGGAGGGGAGTGCTGCGAGAACGTTTAGAGGATGAGCAGACAAAAGAGGGATTAAAGGGCGAGCACGGCAAAATGCCCGGGGGGGAGTGAGCGGGGCTGGGATTGGGAGGCTGAAGAAGCTGGAGATGCTGAAATGAAAGCAACACCATAAAGCAGTTAAGGTTTTACCTGGTTAATAACATCCTTCCAATGATTGCTCACTTTGTATCCATCTTCTCGGTTGAAGTTATGTCTATGTTTATATATCTGTATAGCTTCATGAACAAACCTTTGATAGTAGCCCTAAGGTTTGCAGAGTACCTTGGTCTCGGAAATCAACACTATCATGAGAGCCCACAGCGTTATAGCCATGATCAGCCACGGCGGAGGTATTGGTTCTGCCGTGTTTCAGATCTGACTTGTGCTCGCGAACACGGTCCGAGATATGTCATTTCGTTTCCCCAATGTAACACCCACCACAGGTGCAACTTAGTTTGTAGACTCCAGGATATTGCATGTCAGGAATGACATCCTTCACAGATGGGATTAGATCACGGATTTTGTGTACTGTACTAAATCGGACCTGGATCTTGTGTTTGTTTAAGATTTAGGAAATATTTTTGGGAACGCCAGCTATGTATGGTAACATGATGGTTTTGATCGGCGTCTCAGAGGGTTGTTTCTCCATGGTTGGAGAAACAGCTTTGCAAATAATGCGGTCCGAGTACCCATTCATCTTGAGGGCCTGGTGTACGTGTTCCAGTTCACTGGCTAGCTGGTGTTGGTCAGAAATACAGTGGGTCCTATGGTGTAGTGTTTTGATGAGGGAATTCTTCTGTGCCGGATGGTGGTGGGAACCAGGTTTCAGATAGGAATCTGTGTGGGTGGCTTTCCTGTAGACAGTGTCCCAACAAGCCATCAGGTCTCTTCTGAAACAAAACATCCAGGAATGGTAGCGTACTATCCTTCTCCACTTCCATGGTGAATTTGATGTATGGGTGTAGAAATTGGTTCAATGCTGGCAGGTCATGTGGCCAAATGACGAAAGTGTCATCTCCATATCTCTTCCACAAGGGAGGACGTAGGGTGGATGCCTGGATGGCATCCGTTTCAAATTGCTCCATGAAATTATTCGCTATCACTGGTGATAAGGGGGAACCCATGGGGGTACCTTCATTTTGTTTGTAGAAAGTACCATTCCAGGTGAAGTAAGTGTTGGTAAGGCAGTGTCTAACCAGAGTAGGAACGTCAGGGTTCAGTCCCTGTTGGACTAAATCTTCAATTATTGCTAAGGTGTCAGGCACAGGAACCTTGGTGAACAGAGAAACTACATCAAAGCTGACGAGAAAATAATCTAGGGACAGTAAAATGCCCTTGATTAGAGAGACCAAGTAAGCTGAGTTATGTACTGCCGAGGTAGTCTTGCCACTGAATGGAAGCAAGGTATCAGACAGAAAACGGGCCAGTTTGTAGGTAGGTGAGTTGATAGGGGAAACGATGGGCCGAAGTGGAGTGCCTTCTTTATGGATTATATGGAAGACCATAGCATTTGGGTGGTCTAGTAGCAGAAGGTTTTAGGGAGAGTCGTTTGACTGGTTCGATTAGATAAGTCGAACTGGTAATGATATTGTTGTTTTTTGTAGTCAGGCTGTTAGTAGGATCTTTGTTAATTTAGGTGTAACTGTCATCATTAAGAAGGTCCTGGATTTTGTTGTATGTGATTTTATCCATGACAGTAGCACTGCCCTTAAATTTTGATTTAAAGCTTTCGTGACTGCAGGGATTAATCTTCTTGGTTCTTTCGGTAAAGTCACGTAGAAGGGAAGTAATAAAATAATAAAAAATAATAAAAATAAAACATAATAAAATTATTCTCACGACGTTTCGGCCACAACGCAAGCAACCAGGTCCGTCGAGGCGACAGAGTCGCCTCGACGGACCTGGTTTTCACCTGAGGACGGCTGCTGAGGACGGCTGCTTGCGTTGTGGCCGAAACGTCGTGAGAATAATTTTATTATGTTTTATTTTTATTATTTTTTATTATTTTATTACTTCCCTTCTACGTGACTTTACCGAAAGAACCAAGAAGATGAAGCACTGCCCTTGTCGGCCGAGAGGATGACTGTCATCTCTCTTTTTCAATTTTGCGAGTTCAGAGCGCTCGTCTTTGCTGATGTTACTAATGGGTTTCTTAGCATTTTTAAGGATGGTGGCAATTTCAGATCTAGCAACGTCTGTCGGGATGTCCCAAGTCTTTGAGGGCTACGTCGACCTGGAAGATTAAATCATCCACTGGGAGATGTTTAGGGGTGACTGTGAAATTAAACCATTTAGCTAGTACCGATTTTAGGCTGTCGGAAATTGGGATGTTACTCTGATTAATGACAATCTTGTTAACATCTAACTTTGTAATATGTGGATCTGGCTTCTATTTTGACAGGTTGAATTTAGCTATCAAGTTAACTCTACATTTGGTTGACATTGAATTAGCAGAGGAGACTGTCATGCTATCTAAATGGTCCCAATCAGAAGTGGACATTTTATCTCTTAATATTAAGTGTGATTGTAAGAGAGTCTTGTCTAAATTATCAAGTTCAAATCGGAACAATCTTATTCTCTCTGAGATTAGTGATAGGCTGGCTTTAAACAAGATCAATTCCTATTTTGTCTACTCGTCCTCTAAACGTTCTCGCAGCACTCCCCCCCCCTCTCTATCTCTCCCCCATTGCTCCTCCCCCTCTCTTACCTATATAGCCTCTTGTTACAGGAGCATTTTGCCCACTTCAGAAATTGTTTCTTGCTGTGGTTGTCCCACCTGATGACGGACGCTTGTGTTGTGCCCGAAACGTCGTGATTTAATATATTTTATATTATACCTACATGACTTTACCGAAAGAACCAAAGAGTATGGATCCCTGCAGTGACGAACTTCAAATCTAAATAGATTTGTCAGCCAGGAGATCAGCGTTGAAGTTAGAGTTTCATGGCAAATGCAGTGCCGGAGTACAAAATGCTAGCACAGGATATACAGTTCTATACATATGAAACTATGCACCTCGAATGCAGATACGCACAAGAGAATTATATTTATATTCAGAGAACAGTCTCCAGCGAGCACAATAATATGAACTTCATTTTTAAAGAGCTCTCACAAAACGCACTTGCAAATAATGACCGAGTGGGGGGTAAACGTGCTCCTAGAATTGTAGCGCGCTCTTTCAAATCGTACCGAGTAGAACCCCAACGTCTACCGACACATGGGCAGATGCCGTCCCAGACACGAGTGAGAACTCAAAGAGGCCAGCATATAGTCTCAATTGCAAGAGTAAGCCGGGTTACATTTTATCCATCGCTCGTGGACGTGACTCGGCGGGCCCGCGGGAAAGTCGTACCTCCCATGGCGAGTGCAGCGGGCTGGGCAGGGTGGCGTGCATGTCCACAGCCGCCCCTCTCTGCAGGAAGCGGCGGAAGCTTTGCAGGTCTTGAGGGTTGGCCCAGGGGAAGTCGGCAGAGGGATCGGAGCTCTCCAGTATGAAGAGCTTCGTGAGGATAAAGGCCACCAGCAGGATGGCCAGCAAAGCCACGCGCTGCTTGAGCTTCATGACTTTCAGCTCTTGTAGAAGAAACTCGGCGGAAATTCTTCACTGCAGAGAGACGCTGGGAGGCGCGCGTGCTCTTTGACATTCAGTATCTGGGCGGTGTGCCACCTCCTCGACTGACAGCTGGTATCACTCAACAGCTTGTACTTTCATATATATCGAGGGTTCTCACCTGCACTTATTAACCGGGCGTTTTCCTGTTTTGCCGACGAGTAAAAAACATTCCATGGCACACGCCACCTGTCGCTTAGCACGAGTTTATCTGCATTAGATGTCACGCTTCGGCCGTTCGTTAAAAGAGTAATGTTAAAAATGTATATGATTGCTTAGTAGTTCACGGTTTGTACATTTCAGCTTAACGCACATAATGGTATTAAGTTATGTTCCAATCTCTAGGCGGCACTGAAGAGCCAATAGCTCCTTGAAGCTGCTGCTGAATTCGCCATGCTCTTCATCGATGGTCCTCATCCACTGCAACAACACGACAAGAGCTACCCAGCTAAATAGAGTGCTTCAGTCCTGTACACACGAAGCAGTCAACCACACAACACAGGAATATGTAGTGCCACGACCGCGGAGCCACTCCGCAAGCGCCGCGATTCCCCCCAGACCGCCGCCCTGAACGCACACACGCCGCACACACACACGTAGTGTCCCAGCGGGAGATCGCCGCCTGGCACCACGGGTTTTCATCCGAAGGGCCCCTAGGTGGGAAGTCCGGCGGTTTCTTGGTGCCAGGAGATTGGCCGACCCCCCCAGGACAAATCACATTGCGGCCCCCCCTAAATTGGCTTAAAATTGTATGGCGCACAAAAGTTCACCGGGCCAGCCACAATCAGTCACTCACAGCACCGGGGAGGGGCCAGGGTGAAATATTAAGCAAGCAGCGCAGACGATGAGGTCAAGGGGATATCCTAAGGCACACTCGCGGGTGTGTATTCGCCAGCCGGGCGGCCTCCCAGATTAAACCGGCTGAGTCAGGGGTTAATGAATACGGGCGCAGAGATAATGGGCCGAAAAATAGCTAAGCGTAATGCTCCAGGTAAGGGCAGAGAAATGTTTGAAAATCAAAAGGTAGGCGCATGATTGGCTGCGCAGGATGACACAATGTAACCCTGGATTTTTTAAATCACAGGGCATAAGAAGGGGAGCGACTCCCTGCCAGCCTGCCTCTTCGAGCCGCTTGCAGCGTCCATGAGACGCCAGCGAGTGCCGCCACGAGACAGCGATAGGCAAGGTTCTCTCCCATCTCCGTCCCTCCACCGCGTCCGTGCGACGCCATGAGAATGGCTGCGAGGTATGTAATAGGGCGCGTGAGTATCTGGGGAATTGGATAGTGATAGGATAGGCTCTGCTCGTAGAATATTTCCTCCGGGCAGTGCAGAGTTTTTGCCCCGCGAATAAAGACATTAGCACAGAGCTTCAGCACAGTGTTTGTGATTCAAGTGTGCGTGTTTGCGCAGTCGCTTTAAAGCGAGTCTTAGCGCGGGTGCGGGGTAGCGAATACCCACTCGCCGGAGCGCGTATTCATGCAGCCGTTTGATGCTAGTCTTTGTGCGGACGCATATTAGAGTCTGATCGCCGGCAGGGGCGTGCGCGTGCTCTCCGCTGCTGTAGTATTAACGTTGGTGTACACGGGTGCGTGTGGAGTAACCCCGTGCGGCGGTGAGCCAGCAATTTAGCGATCTCCCTCAGAGGAGGCGCTAACGCGGGGGGGCCGAACACCCGGTTGGCAGGAACCCGGCAGGGGCCGATCGACGTGGTGGAGGGAGTGGAGGGGGTGGACATCGCGCCCCACCTGCCCGACGAAAGCAGTGGGGTGGACGCCGGCCCCCACATATACAATGATCCACGTTACAATAATTCACCGCCTCCTGTAATGGTGAGGAATTAGGGAAAACAACCCGGAATTGGAGAGCCTTGCAAACATTTCTGACGTCAACCTGAGCGCTGGGGGAGGCTACCTGGATGGTGGGGGGAAGCTACCTGGACGGTGGGGCTACCTGGGCGGTGGGGGAGGCTACCTGGGTGGGGGGGGGGGGGCTACCTGGGCGGAGGAGGGGGGGCGACCTGGGCGGTGGGGGGGGGACTACCTGGGCGGTGGGGGGAAGCTACCTGGGCGGTGGAGGAGGGGCTACCTGGGCGTAGAGGGGGGGCTACCTGGGCAGTGGATGGGGGGCTACCTGGGCGGAGGGGGGCTACCTCGGCGGTGGAACGGGGGGCTACCTGGGCGGTGGGCTGTCGCGGCTCGGTTCATCGCGGGTCGTGGTCGAGCGTCCCCGGAGACGAGTTGATTTGTTCAGAGGTGAGCGCGCCTCAGAGGGCACGATTCAGCCTCGTCCATAACGGTGATAACCCCCCCCCCTAACCCAACCTTGTGACAAAAATGAGACGTGGCGCCTTCAACGCCTCGCGGGTCAACGCAGCGCGGCGCTGAGCGAACTCCCCACAGGCAGGGCCGCCGCAGGCACGCCGCCCCCACGGTTATCATGGTGGTGGTGATACTACGTCGATAGGGTGATGACGGCGATGTGTCACTTTGACGATGGTGGTGGTGATTTGTCTTTGTAGTGACAGCGAGGGTCCGATGTGGGGTTGATGGTGCGGTTGGTGGTCTCACGCGTCACTGTGGATCCCCTCACAGCTGAGGCGCGCGCCTACGCGCTCCTCGGAACCCGACACCACACCCCGTCCTTCCCAGCACTCACAGCTCGCCTGTCTCCTCTCCTTCCTCTCCGCCGTCTCCTCCTTCCCGTCTCCGTCTCCTCTCCCCTCGGCTCTCCTCCCCGCGCCGCCGCCTTCCCTCGCCGGTGACGTGAGGCGCTCCCATTGGACACGACGCGGTCACGTGTGCGAGGAGACGGGGGCAGGGGGACGAGGGGCGGGGAACCTCACACGTGACGTAACGGCGCCTCTACACAGTGACGCCCATAGTATCTCCGCTAGTGACACCTCTGGTAATGTCTCCAAAGCAAATAGGATGCATTGCATAGCAAACATTGGCGGGTGATTGTTTTGTATTCCACCTCACGTCTCTGACCCGGTTGTAGAATCACGCCTTTAATTAATTTACGTCTCATCGCGTGAGGCGCTCCGAAGCAACCGGGAGCTCCATCACAAATCTTCATCCTCCTTTGCACCGAGGAGCACGCGTGGCAGTCCCTTGCTTTTCACCCAGTGGTATCAACTCTGTACCCAACGGCGAAATTCCTCATTGACATGGCTGCAGCAGCACCCAAGTCTCAAGCTTAGGACACCACTTCGATGACAAAATCAACGTGGGTGCCCGCACCTCCTCCGTCAGCCCATGTTTTGTGCCACTGCTGTTGCTGCAGCAGCAGCTGCAGCAACAGCAGCAGCTGCAGCAACAACAGCAGCAGCTGCAGCAACAACAGCAGCTGCAGCAACAACAGCAGCAGCTGCAGCAGCAACAGCAGCTGCAGCAGCAGCTGCAGCAACAACAGCAGCAGCTGCAGCAACAACAGCAGCAGCTGCAGCAACAACAGCAGCAGCTGCAGCAACAACAGCAGCAGCTGCAGCAACAACAGCAGCAGCTGCAGCAACAGCAGCAGCTGCAGCAACAGCAGCAGCTGCAGCAACAACAGCAGCAGCTGCAGCAACAACAGCAGCAGCTGCAGCAGCAGCTGCAGCAACAACAGCAGCAGCTGCAGCAGCAACAGCAGCAGCTGCAGCAACAGCAGCAGCTGCAGCAACAACAGCAGCTGCAGCAACAACAGCAGCAGCTGCAGCAACAGCAGCTGCAGCAACAACAGCAGCTGCAGCAACAACAGCAGCAGCTGCAGCAGCAACAGCAGCAGCTGCAGCAGCAGCTGCAGCAACAACAGCAACAGCAGCAGCTGCAGCAACAGCAGCAGCTGCAGCAACAACAGCAGCAGCTGCAGCAGCAACAGCAGCAGCTGCAGCAACAACAGCAGCTGCAGCAACAACAGCAGCTGCAGCAACAACAGCAGCTGCAGCAACAGCAGCAGCTGCAGCAACAGCAGCAACAGCTGCAGCAACAGCAGCAGCAACAACAGCAGCAGCAACAACAGCAGCAGCTGCAGCAACAACAGCAGCAGCTGCAGCAACAACAGCAGCAGCTGCAGCAACAACAGCAGCTGCAGCAACAACAGCAGCAGCTGCAGCAGCAACAGCAGCAGCTGCAACAACAACAGCAGCAGCAGCTGCAGCAACAACAGCAGCTGCAACAACAGCAGCTGCAACAACAGCAGCAAGATGGCGGCGGCGTGTGCGGCCACGTGTGCGTTGTGCTGCATGGGTGTGGGCTGTGCGTGAGAGTGGGTGAGGGTGAGCTGCGTGTGAGTGAGCTGTGTGTGTGTTTAAATTTAGTGTTTTAAAGATGTCAATTCACCTGCTGTGTATCTTACTACTGTCCCTCCCGGCCATATCTAGTGCCACACTCAACTCTACAAATGGCTACCCGCGTTACTTCGCGTCAATACTTATTGCTAAATTTGCAACTACACCTGCTAATGAAACAACTTATAGACACTTCTACACTCCATCATTATATCCTTTTAAACCCTATCTTTGTCCCATTACTTCACCAGCACTCCTTCCAAACTTCATTCTGCTCTTAAAAATAACACCATCTGCGAGCTGCTGCTATTCGTCCAAGGTTCGTCGCTCTTCATCCTTTCACAGAAAATACCTGTGCAAACTATTAATTCTACTTTTCTTATTTCTGGGTGGTATTGAGCTTCATCCTGGACCAAATGTAAAGAACTCATATAATTCTGTAGATTTTTCTGGCAGAAAAGGTGTTGGTGTTCTACATGTCAACATCAGAGGGCTTTTGATTAAATTAAGTCAACTAAAACTAGAAGTAGCAAATCTTGACCCGGACATATTTTGCCTAACAGAAACATTTCTCACTCCTGCCGTCAATGACTTGCAGATTACGATTGACAACTACAATCTTTTTCGGCTTGACCGAGGATCTAAAGGAGGTGGAATTGCCATCTATGTTCGTAATACTATTGCATGTTCACCAGCTCACTCCTTGTTTAAAAAATGTTGCTTTGAAGGTCTGGCTCTCAGAATAACTCTCCCTAATAATCAACACATATTGGTAGTGTGCTGCTATAGACCGCCTAGTGGGAAGGATGTTGAAGCTGCATCTGCACTGAGAGAGCTTCTTGGGGGCCTCCCTAAAGGTGAAATAGTTTTAGTGGGTGATCTAAATTGGAATTGGCTAAACCCGCCGGCCGTGGCCACAAATTTTGCAGATGAATTTAACCTGTTTCAATTAATAAATGTCCCCACAAGACCCAACCTAAAAAATCCGGGACAGTCATCTCTGCTTGACGTCCTATTGACAAATGCCCCTCACAATTTCGCACTGACTGGTGTTCTAGGTAATAACCTTAGTGATCACTCCTTCATTTTTGGGGTGAGATCATCAGCCAGACCCAAAGCCCCCCCTAAATTGGTTGAGAAGCACTCCATGAGACACTTCAGCACTCAGGCATTTACTAATGATGTGCTTCACTCGGATATTGACAAGGTCTGTGATATTCCAAACCTGACTACGGCTTGGGAGACCTTCAGGTACACGTTTCTCCAAATTCTTAACAAACATGCTCCGTTGGTTAAATTTAAAACTAAAGGCAACCGTCCACCATGGTTTGATCCTGTGATTACAAAGCTCATGAAAACTAGGGACAAGGCTTGGGCATGTGCTCAGAAAAGTAATTTGGTCAATGACTGGCTAGAATACAGGATTTTAAGGAATAGATGCGTCAAAAAAATACGGCATGCAAAAAATAACTACTTCTCTTCCACTCTCCTTGAATCTCATGGAAATGCCAGGATTTTCTGGAAAACAATCAAATGTATCGAAAAGGCATCCAAAACAGATCATCTGCCCGTTCAGCTTAACCGAAATGGGGAATATTTTTCAGATCCCCAAAAAATAGTTGACAATTTTAACCTTCATTTTTCTGAAGCTGGTACCCTATTTGATAATGTATTGGGAGTCACCCCTGCTCATGCAAATTCCTACACTCCTGTCCAAACATTAAGCGAATTTAGTTTTCAGCCAATCCACGAAAATAATGTTCTGAAACAACTGTCCTACCTCAAAGGGTCCTCCTCTACCGGAGCAGATAGTATTCCCGTCTTTGCTCTACTAACTGTTGGTCACCTAATATACAAACCTATAGCCCATATTTTCAACCTGTCCATCAAAGAAGCATCAGTTCCTCTAGAATGGAAACATTCCTATGTTCGTCCACTTCACAAAGGGGGCCCTAAAGATGATCCAAATAACTACCGACCTATCTCAATTTTGTCCCCGTTGATGAAAATTTTTGAAAAATTATTGACCTACCAAATTAGCAGTTTCCTGTCCGCCAACAATCTATTACATCTAAAACAATCTGGGTTCCGAAAAAAATACAGCACCACATCTGCTGCATTAGACTCTCTGAATCACATTTACAGTAGCCTTGATAATAAGCAGTACTGCGCCTGTCTTTTTCTTGACTTGTCCAAAGCTTTTGATACAGTAGACCACAACATCCTGCTTAGTAAAATAAGTTGCCTCGGTTTTTCCGAAAACACAGTAAAATGGTTAAAAAATTACCTCTTTTCTCGCACCCAAACTGTATTCACAGATGGTTGGAGGTCAAACAGTGTTAAGATAACAAAAGGGGTTCCACAGGGTTCCATTCTCGGCCCCCTCTTGTTTTCTCTTTATGTAAATGACTTGGGCACTGAACTGGATTATTCCAGGGTAAATCTTTTTGCAGATGACACGGTACTAATTACTGCTGGCCGCTCTCCGGATGACGTGATTGCTAAGCTCCAGAGTGATTTCAACAAACTACAACATCAGCTAGTTGCTCTTAAACTAGTCCTAAATCCTGCCAAAACCAAGGTGCTATGTTTCTCACCAGGACTAAAGCGGGAAGTTATTTTTCCCCAATTACATACCTTAAATAATGATCAAATAGAGCAAGTCAAGATATATAAGTATCTTGGGGTCATCCTGGATTCAAAACTGAATTTTGAAGATCACATTGATTATATTGGGAAAAAGACAAAAATTAAAATTGGTTTTCTATATCGACACAAGCACTGCTTCCCTCCTATGTTCCGTTTGGAATTGATTAAAGGTACCGTACTGCCTCTACTTGATTACTGTGACATTGTGTATAAATCAGCCCCAAGTACTGTACTGAAGAAGCTTGACTCAATGTATCACTCGGCCTTAAGATTTGCATTGAACTGCCCATATAGGACTCACCACTGTGATCTCTACATTGGGTCAAACTTAACATCTCTGAATGTTCGACGGCTTGTGCACCAGATCTTATTTATTCATGATGTACTTGCAAAAAAATCTGCAGATTACCTGCTGGATCTCGTCTCTGTTTCAAAGAACAAATTTGACCTAAGGTCTACACTCATTTACCAGCTTAATATTCCCTATTGCCGTACATATACTGGAGGAAGGGCCTTTGCTATTGATGCCCCCAGGGTCTGGAATGCTGTTGCAAATAAATTGAAACTTGAGTCACTACCTATGAGATCTTCACTCAAAACTGCTTTAGAGGAGTTGTACACCCCTAGCTGCCAGTGCTATTCAGTGACCTAAAATAAAATGTTTCGCTCCGGATGATCGCTACAAAGTATGACCTGTGTTTTGATTTAGTGTGCTGATCTTAAAGGTGCATTGAAAAATTACAATACTCCGATTGATGCTCCTGCTGTTGTGGAGTGACTCATGCAGCCAGCTATGGCTGCAGGGTTTTGGTAGTACATGTTGTTTATGCCATTTATTGTTAAAATTCCGTCAGTTCCTATGATTGCTTTTTCATTGCCTTCATGGCTTTATTTTGGTGATTTCGAAAAGTGTATTGGTTTAGCCATGTTTGTGTTGTTGTAGTACAGTTAGACTGATGGCCTTAATCTAAGTTGTCTTGTGGTTGTTGTTGTTGACTTGCATCCCACTGGGATTTTTGCACACAGCGTTGGTGTACGGTGTTTTTTCTGCAATATTTTTGCTGTCTTTTCTTGGATTTTCTCTTTGCACTTAGTCACATATTCACTTTAAGATGTTTTTTTGTTCATGTTTTTGTTTTTTGTTTGTTGCGGTTGCACCCGATTCAAGAGCTGAATGGCTCACAGGGCTATACCTAATAAATGAACTTGAACTTGAACTTGCTAGAGACCTGTGAATCGGATGCGAGCACGTGCTTTAACAATAAACGCCTAGGAAGCGAGAATAACTCAAGTGACAAGGTGCCTTTGCAAGAGTGAGCTTGGTCGACAAAAGCAAATCTAGTACAGTATACCGCAGCGGGGATGAGAGCTGGTGTTGCCAACCATCTTTTTGTTGACCTGGACAACCCAGGTGCCCACAGAATTCGATGCACGGCACTGCCACCAGCATCTCGCAAGTTCCAGGATTCACAACCTTGACATGCCCAGGGTGTACCACTCATTCCGGCACTCAACCCCGACACCGCAGCCCAATCCAGTGCATCAGCACTAAGGCCAATGCGTATTGCAGGTTCAACGACATTGGCAGTTTTGTATATCGGTGGTCTACAATTCTTTCTAAAGGGCCATTGCCCACTTATGTAGAATTGTATATTATACAGCATTGTATCGAAATAGGACCCAAAGAGGGTCCTTGCCCATAAACATCTGCCAGTTCATCAGCATTGGTACAAGCCTCACCTGCTGATGGGACTATGAACAGACACTGGTCTGGAGTTTGCTTGTGTTGATTCAAGTGTTGAAATATGTACTCATAGAAGGCTGTATGGCTGATGGGATATGTAAAAAAATATTTTCATTTTTACGTGGGACAGATATAGAGGTGGATTGCCTGCCCAGCTTGTTGCGATATCCTCATGATTTGGCATCACCTATTTGGCACGCGTAGTGCAAACACTACCGTCACGGCAGTGGTGAGCAATTCTGTGATACGGCCCGTGTGCTCGAGTAGCCGTTAGTGAATGCATTCAATTCAATGAAATCCACAACAAAGCAAGTTGAGAGAGCTTTATTCATCTTCTAATAAGAGTACTTGATGTGCGGTGGGGGTTAAATCTTGTTAAATGCAGCAACATCCACGCTCTGGACCTGCAGAATAAAAACATGAATTGAGAATTATTTAATAAAACATTGCAACTGCACTACAAAGAGTCTTTCACCAATCGTCGCCGTATTTTCCATAAGTTCGACAGATTCGAGTGGAATGGTGGGGGCGGCCGGAGAGGGTGCAGCCGTAGTGCGCGCGGGGAAAGCTGCCCGCCGGAGCAGGTGCAGCCGTGGTGCGCGCGGGGAAAGCCGCCCGCCCAGCTACATACGTGGTCCTCGAACTTGGTGATCTCCTCCTCCAGGATGTCCGTGCCGACCTTGTCGTCCTCCACCACGCACTGGATCTGCAGCTTCTTGATGCCGTAGCCAACGGGCAGCAGTTTGGAGGCACCCCACAGCAGCCCATCCATCGACACCGACCGCACCTTTGCCTCCAGCTCGGCCATGTCGGTCTCGTCATCCCACTGCCGGCGCACGCACAGCGACGACGTTACATTCGCGGACATGGGGGGGGGGCCCACACCAACTGTGCGTCGCTAACACCGCAGCGACTTTACAGAAAGGAACAAAGAATATACATAAGGCAACGTTTCTGGAAATGACACTTCTCTTCATTAGCTCGTGAACTATGAAGGGCCCACTGCCTGAACAAATAACAAAAAAACACAATACATTAATGAATAACACTGTGGCCTTAAAAGTTAAAAAATTAACCCGTAAAAACAAAGTTTTTCACTATAAATCCTTTATATGTGTGGCGGCTAGAGTCCTCTCGTCCTCTGGCTTGAGATGGCTGCCACCTATGGGTCAAATGATTGCCTGCCACCATTAAGCAATTGGTAATTAAATATAATTATTTTTTTCCTAAAAAGTGTAAAATTTTGGAAAAAAATTTCACGAAAATACATTGTCACGCACAACCAGTCTGTGTGCAAAATATCAGCTCGATTGGATCACAGGAAGCGTGTTAAAAAACGACCGAAAGATTTGCACGGTCGTAAGCGCGCAAGCAAGCCAGCAAGTGAACTTAATATAAAGGATTTAAAAAGGTATGGCCTTTAATACTTTTTGTAGCTCATGAGCTATGAATGACCCACTGTCCGAAACGTCCCCTATTGTGCATATTTTTTTTGCTTTGAAGGCGAGTGTTGATTAATGTATTGCGTTTTGTTGTTATTCGTGCTTGTTCGCCACTGCCAATGCAGCAGCATAAAATGGTTTGGACCACGGCAGTGGGCGCAAGTTCAAAAAGGGGGCCACAAATCCACGCTTACTCCAAAAAAACCCACGACCCACATCACCGCGTCCTCGTCATCAGTTATACAGCGTTACACACCCTCCAATGTAACCCCAATTAATCCAAATTACATTTTCTATGAAATTGGATTGGTGAAGCATGGGCCCGTCATGCGAGAGTGGTCACACGAGGTAAAAAAAAAAATGTTCAACGAGCATGCATACGAGCAAACTCCTCCACTCGGCCACAAACGCCGACCAGGAAACTGTCACGTACAGGCTTGACATCCAGGACGATCGAAGACTTGGCTATCAGCACAGGCTTCTTGGCTTTCTTCTCAGAGTAGGCCTTGACCCGCTCTTCACGAAGCTTCTCTGCCACCCCATCATCTTCATCACTTCCAAACAGATCAATATCGTCGTCTTCTTCTTTTGCGTTACCATTCACCTCTTCCACCGCCTTCACCTGCATGGCACGCAGAGCACAACGTCATTATAGCGGCCTGCTTCGGGCAGTCACCATCTCTCTAGAACTATTGTAATCCCCTGGGCAGGAATGTTTTTGGACATAGGTCACACCAAATAATGCCACCCCCATTACACAGAGTGGAGCACAGCACTATTTGCCAGGAGGAAAACCACTCCATGCAATTTGGTAAACCATTGCTGGGGCTAAGCCAAAGGCAATATATTTTTTCTAAAGGTCAAATACCCATAGAGGTTTTTGGGTTAGATCACGTAAATATATAATTGTGATGTTTAGTAGCTATTTTCGACTCTGGTGTTACATTAACAGGTTAAATGTATTTACATTAACAGGTTAAATGTCTCACCAACACAGCCACCGTTGCTCATTTTCCATGAAGTGGCGGTGGCTCTATGATCTTACATTGACATGCTCTTTCACAATACAATGGCCACCTCCGCAACCTCATCGTCGTGGAGCTCTCCGATCTTACATTTACATGCAAATTTAATCACTAGCCCCGCCCACTTTGCTTATGCCGCGTGGGCTACACCCATCTCAAACCTTTATAACATTCTGCCTCAGCAGCTCTCTCGCTATTTTTTCACCTGATGACGATTGCTTATATTGCGATCGAAATGTCGTAATATTTATTTTTTCTATCTACGTGGCTTTACCAAAAGACCTAAAGAATATATGTGGCGTTAAAACCCGCCACCACCCGACACAGCCAACTAGTAAAGGTTGTTACGTAAACAGAACATGCCAATTCGTCACTAGTACAGCACACTGGTGTGTTTGAGAGCCAAGCCCCAACATTTACAAACAGTACGAGGTTTCGCCAGTAATTACAACTAGCTTTATCAGGCAACGGCCAGATTTGTGGTGAAGTCTTCCTGTTTTGTTGCTTATATAGAGGCATAGATGTGTTGACCACCCTTCTGCGCTCTTGCACAATGATGTGCCTACTCCTTGCGAATGGCGTCACAGGATATTTTACATCCACTGAAGCGGACGGCATGTAGCATCTTTTTGCGATAAATGAACCTGCAGTTGCACACACATGTCTAAAGTTCATTACGTGGCTTCCATTATACAGAGATCCATCCGATGCAAGTTAATTCGATTTATGACGATTCGTTATGTTCATCATAAAATAAAACTTTGTTTTTAGTTTGTTTTATTACATTTACAAGCCAAGCCGGATAGTTCTAACCACTGTACGTTCCACCATGCCCCTCCCCCACCCCCTCCCAGTCACCCCTCAATTCCACCCCCACTCTCCCAGGTCACACCTCAATTCCACCCCCACTCCCAGGTCACCCTTTCATCCCACCCTCCCAGTCACCCCTTCATCCCACCTTCCCAGTCACCCCTTCATCCCACCCTCCCAGTCACCCCTTCATCCCACCCTCCCAGTCACCCCTCCACCAACATGATATGCAACGCAGTTGTACAATACGATGTTCTGCATTATGTTCAGGTTTTCTAAAACGCAAACCAAACGTACAGAGTTTTGCATGTCTAAGCTACATGAATTGTGATGACGCATTTGCAGTTCAAAAGTCAAGATCTGTGTGCACTGTGCGAGCACCGAACCGGTGGAGGAGGCTCCACATTGCTGTGGTAGAGGTTGGCCCATACTCTCGTGTAGCGTGTAGGAAAATTGAATCCAGACCCCTCAGTGCCAAACTCGACGACTAAAACTATTTAAAATATTTTATTTTACCAGGCAAGGCCCAATCAGCTATATAGCTCTTTTCAGAAGTGACCTGGGCACAAAATGATAGCTCCACGAAGTGGCTTATCGCGTGGAATTTTAAAAATCGCAGCCAATTACTCCAAACAACACCCGGAACTGCGATACTGTGGAGTCACCTGCGCTAGCTTGCAGGCCACAGCAACGGGTGGGTTCCCTGCAGATCCCTTCTCCAACGTCGATAGCCGGATCTCCATACGGGACAGAGCCTGTTGCAGAACTTGAACATCTGTAAACAGAACAGAGATTACATTGCAGCAATCATCATCTCTATATGCATTTAATACAGAACAGGGTACTTGCCTACCAAAATCTGCCAGTTCTCAAGCAGTGGTTCATCCAAGCCCGACTACTGAGGAGACAATGAATGTAATTATGCACTCCCAGGGATGCCATGTGGCGGATATGGGAAGGTGGCGTGTTGGCCAATTATTTATTTTGTCAACAAGCGTTTGAATAAACAATTTCTCTAGTCAAGCCCTTGAATCTAACAAGAACCCAAGAGCTAGGACTTTGTTAAATTGAAAGACAATGCCGCTCTTGAATAGGATGTCGTTCCAAGGTCTTAAAACATTCCCATTAAGAGCAGATGGGAGCCAATTGAACAGTTTGGTTTCTGCAACGTGGCTGTGAAAATAACCCCTCCCCCCTGCTCTGTTTGAACTGGCCAGCTGGCGAGTCTGGTAACCACAACACCATCCAACCACACGCAGAGCCGTGTGAATGTGGCTGTAGAGTATAAAATAGCAACACGATTGTGCACGTCAAAACAGACGCAATGTGCATCGTCTGAGGCGAGGTTTGTGAACCGACTGAAATGGAGAGACGAACCCAACTGAGTGAGAGATGCACTTTCCTCTGTGATCACAAATGACAAGACTGCTAACCTACAAAGGACCAGTTACAGCAGGTGCTGAACCTTGCGACACATCTGTTAACAATGAGAAAAACAAGTGCAGGCCGGAAAACAAATACATTTAAAAACACACAGTTATGGATTACATATACAGAAGCACTCAGCCTTAAACCAGACCACCATCTCAATAAAACGGAACATGTGGCCATTTTGTCATTTCTTTAGACCAGGGGTCCTCAAACTACAGCCCGCGGGCCACATGCGGCCCGCCGAGGACATTTATCCGGCCCATGGTCACTAATTGGGCTGCGCTTGCGAGCACTAATTGGGCTGCGCTTGCGAGCACTAATTGGGCTGCGCTGGTGAGCACTCATTGGGCTGCGCTGGTGAGCACTCATTGGGCTGCGCTGGTGAGCACTCATTGGGCTGCGGTGGTGGGCACTGATTGGGCTGCGCTGGTGAGCACTGATTGAGCTGCGGCGGTGGGCACTGATTGGGCTGCGCTGGTGAATGGTTCAATGGGCCAATTGACTGGACTTGCCCCCCAGGCCTAAGGCTGCCAGCCCTCCCCTGGCTGCGCATGACTGGCTCTCCCTCCCTCAGCTCCCTCACTTGCCCCTCGGCTCCACTCCCAGTGATATTCCTGTGTGCTGGGGATGTAGATCCCCAGCACACGCACCTCTGAGTAAATGATAGAGGGGTAATAACAGAGTGATCTCTGATCTCTGGAGGGGCTGCCTGCTGTTTTCCCATGCTGGTCAGTGACAGACAGCCGAGGAGTAGGAAACCCAATTTAAATGACAGTAAGTGTATTTATATTCTGATTGCTATTCAGTTGTATGAGGTTATATGTTGTATGTTGTGTAAGCCCCAGTTCATACTGTTGCAATCTCTGAGCAGTGCGAGTTCAGCCATATGCTTGTATGGCTGAACTTGCATTAGATTCGGAAGAAAAAAGGCACATGTGCCTTCTTTTTTCCTCCAGTGGAATCGGATCGCATGGGTCTTCTCCCCCATGCGATCAGATTCCTATGCGAGTTCGCAGATCGCACTGCAATCTGTGAACAAAACTGCAGGTGTAATTAACTTTTTAATGGCACCCGCACCAGTGTGAGCCTGGGGTAAAAGCGGAGTTCCCCCAATCAGACTGCATTGATGGGCAGTGCAGTCTGTATGTCTCTGTGTGGGCAAAGTTATTGCTGGTATATTGTTTTTGTAGCGCTGTATATATATTGGTATTTTACTAATAGCAATTTTGACTCCCTAGGAAACAGTGATGTCAAGAAAGAGAAAAATTGACTCTGAGTGTAGGATATTCAAAGAACAGTGGACTTATGATTACTTTTTCATGCAGTACAAGGAAAGAGCTGTGTGTCTGATATTCCAGAATATAGTGTCTGTGTTCAAAGAATACCATTTACGTCGACACTATGAAACTCAACATAAAGATAAATATGATTGTTTGGTCGGAGAAGTGAGAAAAGATAAAATATTAAAACTGAAAAATACATTAACAACTCAGCAAAATACTTTTGTGAAGCAGAAGCAGCTAAATATTTCATCACTGCGAGCAAGTTTTCAAGTTGCCAAGCTAATAGCGTGCACTGGCAGACCATTCGTGGAGGGAGAATTTGTTAAAGAATGCCTTCTTTCTGTTGCCAAAGAGATGTGTCCAGAGAAGGCCGATTTATTTAGTACAGTGAGTCTTTCAGGACCTACAATTACACGGAGGATTGAATAAATGGGAGACAATTTGCATTTGCAAAACTCCACAAAAAAAAAAAGTTCCTATTTTCCTTGGCACTCGACGAAAGCAATGATGTTCGTGATTCTGCACAACTTCTAATTTTTATTCGTGGGACGAATGACTATTTCGAAGTCACAGAAGAGCTTGCTGCACTGCAAAGCATCAAAGGAACAACTACAGGAGAGGATATCTATGAAAAGGTTTGCCAAACTGTGAATGGTTTGGAGCTGAACTGGGCTAAACTAGCCAGTGTGACAACTGATGGTGCTCCTAGCATGGTGGGGTCTAAGAAAGGAGTAATTTCTCGCATTAACCAAGAGATGGACAAACATAACCATTCTCATCCAATAGCCATACACTGCCTCATCCACCAACAAGCGCTGTGTAGTAAATCACTGAAGTGGGACTGTTATGAAAATTGTGGTATCTTGTGTTAACTTCATTAGAGCTCATGCACTAAACCACAGACAATTTCAGGAATTTCTGTCTGAGCTAAATGTTGACTATGAAGATGTTCTGTACCACACAGAAGTCCGTTGGCTGAGTCGAGGGAGAGTTTTGAAACGTTTCTATGACTTACTTCCACAGATTACAGCTTTTCTGCTTTCAAAAAACAAAGAAGTACCAGAGCTCAATGATGCAGAATGGAAATGGCACCTTGCCTTTCTGACAGATGTAACAGAGCTACTCAACAGTTTCAATGTGCAACTTCAAGGAAAGGGGAAGCTCATCTGTGATATGCAATCACATGTCAAAGCATTTGAAGTAAAATTAGGCCTCCTCATCAAACAAGTGAAGGAGGAAAACTTCTGCCATCTCCCCACAACTCAAAATCTGTTAGCGGAAAAACCATTGGTTGCATTCCCAAACAAAACATGTGTGGATTCACTGGAAAAATTGCAAAAGGAGTTCCAATTTAGATTTAAAGAGCTTCATCTCCATGACATACAGCTTTTCCGTAACCCATTTTCTATTGACATTGAAAATGTGGATACAATTTACCAAATGGAACTGGCTGAACTGTAGAATTGTGACTCTGAAAGACGCATTCAAGTCAAGCAGCCTTCATAATTTCTATGCATCTCTCCCCTCTGAGACATATCCTCATCTCAGGAACCATGCACTCAAAATGGCAACCATCTTTGGCAGCACTTATGTCTGTGAACACTTTTTCCAGAATGAAACATTTGAAATCTCCAACCAGATCTAGACTAACGGATGCACACTTGCATCACTTGTTACGACTAGCAGTGACAAATATGGAAACGGACATTGACCATCTCATTAGCCAAAAGCAGGCCCATAGTTCCCATTGAAATACTGGCAAGTTTGTTGATTTAACTCTACTTGTTCTTCATTTTAAATATTGTATTTGTTCCCGTTTTGTTTCTTCACTTCAAAATAAGATATATGCAGTGTGCATAGGAATTTGTTCATAGTTTTTTTTAACTGTAGTCCGGCCCTCCAACGGTCTGAGGGACAGTGAACTGGCCCCCTGTTTAAAAAGTTTGAGGACCCCTGCTTTAGACCAACAATTTGAAGAGTTGAAAAATGTGGATATCGGTCCCCATAGTGTAGAGGTAAAAGCACTTTCCACGTACGAGGTTCCCAGGGCCACAGGGCAGCAGTGAGCATTAAATAACTGTACAGGACTGTACTGATGAGTCCCAATAATATTAAAACGATCTTTGTTTCACCGCTGCCTATTGGAGTGGCCACATTTTCTCAACTCATTTGACCTACCAGTTTGGACATGGCCACACATTCCGTTCCTTTTGAGCTGGCAGACTTGGACAAGGCTGTAGGATGAGGTTTTGCACATGCACCGCATCGATGCGTGTTGTTAAATGTAGCCGACAAAAGGAAAACCACCCACGTTTCTTCAGCTCCCGGTTTTCCTGCTCCACCGCCTTGAGTCGAGGAAGCAGCTCGCCCCCCTCGGGTGCTGCCTGTAGAGCCTGCTGCGAGACAGCCCGCACTCCCGTGACCCTCTCACCCCCCCCTTTGCCCCCCACCGCACACACGCACGCACGCCACCGACGCGCTCCAAAACCCAAATCGGGCTCGAGAAGAAAAATGGCAGTTTGAGATTAAAAATTATCATCGTATGGGAAAACCTTTTAAGTGTATAACCACCAGAAACACACACAGTACCAAAGCCAAATAAAACTGAATTTACAAAAAAGCAAAAATCAAACACCCTACAAATATTAGGCCAGTCATCTGAAGCCCCTAGGGCACAGGAAAGGATTAGCAAACTAGGTCACCGAGGGTCAGTTATTCACTAACCCCAGCCAGAGACTTCTGGATGTTATTCCTTGCTCTCTGAATGTCTTGCAGAATTCCGCTTGATTCGGCATCCTGACCAAAACAAAACCAAATTTTAATGCCAGGTACCAGTTGCATGACGCAATTTTAAATTTAAATTCACTTAGCAATGGCCCTGCTTGTTCAGTGTTGAAATGGCAAAACTTACCCAACGTACGCAAAATTTAAAATGCAAATTACAAGTTGACTAAAACTGTATACATCAGCACAGAGGACGAGTAAAGTGATCGACGCGCAAATGATGGGTGGCTGGCTGTAGTAAATTAGTCCATAATCCCCTCCAGTCACTTTACATTGCAATGCAAGATAGTTAACGTTTTATTAATGATGTTTATGTCCACGTTTCTATAATTTTTGAGAAAAAAATATAATTGTCGCTGTGAATAATTTTGGGGTAAGCATGTATTCTTGCCCGACCTTACCTAATATACCTCTAAACACCACACCAAAGTGTGCAGCATCACAAATACAACAGCTCTTAGCCTTGTGCAGACCACCAGCCCCAAATAAACGGATGCGTGGCCATGTTGTCATTTTGGCCACCAACTCAAAGCGTTGGGAAAATGTTTACCATTTTCTCTTTAGTTTGAATGGATGGCTGCATAAATTCTCACCAAATGCAAGTACCTTTTCATAGCCTGCAAAGGCTGGGCAGTGATAATAGATAGTCGATAAGACTTTCCAGAATCTAATGTTTGGACTGGCGCGAACTAAAGGTCTCACGATTGGCTGTTGAAACGTCCGCAGACGGGATCACTGCGGCTGGAGACGCATCGTCTTGGGATAGATCGTTCCTTACCCTTAAGGGGTTAGATGCCAAGACTAGAAGGGCTCGTGGGTCACCAGCACGCTGTGACAACAAGTGTGCAATCGGTGAGAGCCACTGCCGCAGCAGCCCTAGTCACGAGGCCGGCGCACTGCTCTACCTGGTTGCTCTGTGAGGTTAGCTGCTGCTGGTACTGACATTCCGCGTCATCATAACGGAACTTGTCCACCCAAACGCTTTCTTGTAGTTGTGGAACGGCTGCCATGGTTCTGTCACGCAACACACAAACAAAGATCAATATCCAGCCATACGTGCAAAACAAGGATGACCATTTTACTCAAGGCAAGTTAACTATTTGTAAACCCAATTATATAAAATGAGTACGCGGTAACAAAAGAAAAACTAAAACGCAAGACGGAACCCTCACGATGTGCACACCAACACATTTGGGGATAAGTGTGCTCCTAGCGATGACGCACGCACAACTTAATAGAGCATCAATGCCACAAAACAAAGCAAACAAATGGAACCGTTTCGTCAAAGTTCGCACACAGACCTACAAATGACAAAATCTTAGAAAATTTAGGACACAGACAAACCATATCAGATAGTCACTATAAAAAAAAAAGGTCTTACACCAGGTTTTTCCGATATTATATTGCTGCCAATCAGGATTTAGTGTGTACACACGTGTTCTGCATGTGTGTTCACTCGGCCTGGCCAAGTTCAGTGACTACAATGACATACGGCGGCTGCTGCTGCCCCGGGGGCATCGTGGTGGTCGTGGTGGTTGTAGTGGCGACACCGAGGCCGCGATGGGATGCAGCGACGCCACATGGAGACGTCTGCGGCTGGAGGGAAACGCTACCAATAAACTTTTTTTTTGCACCACCAAAAGTCTTCCGATTCGGTGAGATCGAATCTGAACCTGCACAGATCACTCCTTTGAATGCAGACTCTCTTATTTGAACTGAAAATGGCCTTGGAACAAACTCCATCTCATTCGTTGCCCGTTTGGATGCCTTGATTTGCTTCTGTCGTTTGGACTTCTTCGTTTTAGCACCACTAACTGAAGCCTGTGCTCTCTGCCAAGCTTTCAAGTGTTCGGTTGCTTCCCTCTCATAGTAACGCACCTCGGCATCATGGTACTGTGCGTTTTGCAACCAGATGCTTTCCAAAGCCGCATATTTTGCAGCATCATGGTGTTCACCGGCAGCCGCTTTTGGTGTCTGCATGGGGGAACTGCGAGGTTTTTTACCATCAGGAGAGCTGCTCTTGACTTTGTGCACAGGCTCATGCTCCACGTACTTCTGAACATAAAAAGCCACTTCCGCTTTCTCGTACATAAACTTGTCCACCCAGAAACTGACTGCCTCCACAATTCCTGGCATCATTGCACGCGCGGGGTTTGGCTGGGTGTCCGCCATGTTGGTGTCACTCAAAGTGCCCGAAAAGCCTTCGTGACGTCTCGGTGGCGAGATATTATCCGGCTCGTCTACCACAGCTTGCAAACCATCGTCAGCCTCGACGGGCCGGAGGGGATCTGTTCGAGGCCTGGAGATATCTTCACCCACTAGCCGGCTGGCCATTCTTTCTTTATACAGCTCAAAGTGGCACTCTGCATCGTGGTACCTCCAGCTGTCGAGCCAGACGGTCTCAAATCGAGCGATGACAACTGGAGGGAGCCGTTTTGCACTGTCCACCATTTTACCACGCAGGCGATTTTTATTGTTTTGCTTGCGTTTCTTTTTGTAGTCTTCACTAGGTACTGCCGCGTCATTATTAGGCGCCGAGCCAAACGGTGAGGTCTCTTTCTTTTGGACGGAGGCAGCCACTTTACCGAGAATGTCGATCGCGCAGTGTTCACCGTCCGGCTGCGTGTTGGTACGAGTTAAACCCACAAATACAGCCAGCCGCCCACACGCTTTTTCCTCTTCCCACATCTTTTCTGAATCATCGTATTTATACTTATCCATCCAGGTCGCGTCAAGCAGCAGCGGATGCCTCCGGATCTTCATCCTCCATCGTGCACAGCAAGGGGAATGAAAATGCACTCAGCATCACATGTTCAGTAGTAATCATGCCAATGTACAGGACTGACCCAACACACCACACAGCTCCAAGCTGGTCTGCCTATCCTACACGCGTAGCCCAACCTGAACCCACACAGAGAAGGGGAAGTCGCCAGGCCAGCGCAAAGAGCAGTGGCACACAGCAGAGGCAGTCTCGGTGTGGCTGTGCGGGGCGGACAGGGAGTGGAGGGGACGATGCACAAAAGTCACGGCGCAGAAACAGTAAGAAAGTGCTGCGTTTGACAATGTCCAAGCAGAGTAAAAACCAGAATAGACTGCTGCTTTAATTTTGTTTTGGCAGTGCACCTGCTCTAATACCTGAACGGACACTTCAGCCCTGGTCCCACACATCAATACCTCACAGCAGCAGTGGCATGAAATTCTGGATTCAGAAGCATTTTGTGGGACACAAGAGGTTAATAAAAAAACTGCCGTCTATCCCTATAGTAACTACACCTCTGGAGCACTCAAACATGGAACACCAGGGCTGGGGCACTGAACCTCGCTTGTATATCTCCACAGAAAGCTCTGACCGTACCTCAAGACTGTTGGTAGTGTAGTGACATAAGAGGGGAGGGGCTGCTGGGGGCTCTGGGTCCCTAGGCAACCCAGACGCTTAAGCCCCTTGGCGCCAGGCACTGGGATCCCAGGCACCCCAACCAGTTAAGCCCCTTGGCGCCACCAACGGGGGGGGGGGGGGGCTGTGTGTGCTCTGTGGGATATCTGGGGGCGCACACAACCCCACCCCTCGTTGGGGACGAGGAATAAAAGGACAGCTCCCTGGCCGATCAGGGCCGGTTGTAGCTCAAGACCCAAGACCAGCCATCTCAGGACCCTGGGACACTGAGGGCCAGTGGTGGGACTCTGGAACTCCCGGCTCTACGTCCTTGTGGGGGCGAGTTCCGAGGAAGCCAGAGTAGTGTATCTAGGCTGTGTACCTAGACTGTAACAGAGTATCAGGACTGTTGGAGTGTTGGATTTTAATAAAGAAGTTACCTCTACAAGTGTCTCCGGAACCCATTACAGTAGCGTCATAAACTGGAATGACTCATGAATTGAAGTGGGAAGGCACCGATATGCCCAGATAAACTCCCCCCCCACCCACGCACAGGTGGGTTTACAACCCATGTCGCACTTCCATCTCCTGGTCACCTGGCAGCCCAGAAGGTTTGAGAGTTTCATAGATTTTGATTTGAAGCTTTCGTGACTGCAGGAATACACATTCTTTGGTTCTTTCGGTAAAGTCCCGTAGTTAGAAAAAAATAGATCACGACGTTTCGATCGCAACACAAGCAACCGTCAACAGGTGTGAAACAAACACAGCAGGAGGACTGCTGTCGTAGGGAGAAAGAGCTGCTGCAACAAGAGTATATATAGGATTTTGGTGGGGTCAACCCAAGGGTAAGTGGGCGGAGCTAGAAGAGCAATTTGTACGGAAATGTGAGATATTAGCATGTCAATGTGATACGGCCCAGCCACCAGAGGCATGCTAATGAGAAGATTAGCATGTCAATGTCAGAGAGCCGGGCAACAGGAACAAAAAACCCCGAAGAGCAAGAGGTACACATGATGAGAGGGAGACACAAAGAGAGAGACACAGTCGGAAATAACAGCTGACATAGGTAGGTAGGATGGGATTTTCTCCTATGACAGCAGTCCTCCTGCTGTGTTTGTTTCATACCCGATGACGCTTTCTTGTGTTGCGATCAAAATGTCGTGATCTATTATTTTTTCTACCTACGTGATTTTACCGAAAGAACCAAAAAGTATAGTTTCATAGATATGAATGAGGATCTACCAACCAGTGCCTTCCACGCACCGAATCACATACACATGTGCCGCATTCCATGTATGCTCTCAAAATTATCCAGATAACCAGCTCAAAAGAACTGCATGTCCAGCCATTTTGTCAGTTCTTTTTGAGCCAGTGGTCTGGATAAGGTCAAGAGCTTTGTGCATACAATGCTGCCACCTGTGCATGTGTTGTTAAATATAGATGTACTTAAACCAGGCCTTTAAGCTTCATTTACGCGCAGCGGATGTTAATTTTAAAAAATCATAAACCTCTCTTGTAAATAAGACTCATTTTCCGTTTGGTCAGAGTGAAACAAAAACTCACATTGATCAATAACACTGAAGACTTAAACAGAAAATTTATATAACTAGGTTGTTTGCTGGTCCAAGGACGGGCGTATCTTCCAGTAAATATTAATCAGCTCATGATTATTGAGGGGGGGGGGGGTTGCCCCAGTGGAGTGACGTCACCCGCTCAAGGTTATTAAGAGTGGATTTTTAAACTAAAGGCAGAGGAAGGTCGAGCTGAATTAAATCATTGATTACGCAAAGTCGCTTCAAATTTGACATTTCTTTACAGAAATTGACGGAAAACAATACATCTACGCAGCACAGTGCTACCTCTGTGCATGATGTCACTGCAAAAGAGGCCCCCCCCTCATTAATATTCATGCCCGCGTGTAAATTTACACTGACGCACAAGAAGGTCGCGCACTCAACATGTCGCATCCCTCATTAAAAATCATGAGCGGGTGACGTCACTCCACATGCCGCACCTCTCCCCAATAACCATGAGGGTGTGACATCACTCCACATGCCGCACCCCTCCACAATAACCATGAGTGCGTGACGTCACTCCACATGGGGCAACCCCCCTAATTAATAATGAGCTGAACAATTTTTCTATTGAATATTTCAGATTTACTGCAATTTACACCCATCCTCGGACGAGCAAACAAGCTAGTTATATTATACTTTTTCAAAACTTCTCTTAAAAACCTTACATATACGTACACGGATACTAAGCTATTGTGAAAGCCCGGTGGGCCGTTTGTCCATTTCTCCACCAACAAAATGATAAGAGGGCTTGCACAAGTCAAAAAAGTTATAGAAAGTAGGGGGTAAATAGTTGATCTAAAAGGTTTTAGATCAACTATAATCATAGCAGGTACCACCACCATACTGTGGTGGTACCGGCAGCTTGAATGGGGCTGGGAAATAATTAAATAAAGGAGACTCATACTAGATCGTTAATTTATCTACTTAAAAGTTTACGGATGGGAAAACGGAATAGCCTATTCCCACCGCGGGGCTTAGGGCCTGCTGCCCGGCAAATTTTTTTCTACGCAAACCCCACTGTTTGAGAGCCAAATCCCTCGCAAGCGCGCATACGCAGACAGACGGACAGACAGACAAAAATTAATTACATAGGTTAGATAGGTAACATCTTGGGCAATGGCAGGTGGAGAGGCCAGAGAGATGAGGTAAACATTTTTTCACAGAGTTTTCATCGAGGGCTCATGCACCATTGCTCTCATACTGTCACCAAATAACTTGGTTAAACCTGCGGCTCCATTATAAATGTGGCTACGGAGACGTGATGCTCTGTGCCCCACTGTGAAATGAGCTGAAAGAGGACATAAACAGCTAACAGCTGGGCTTGTCATGCCAGGTGGCCTAGATGTTAAATATAGCTTCGACAGTTGCACGTTCATCTTCTTGGTTCTTTCGGTAAAGTCATGTAGAAGGGAAGTAATAAAATAATAAAAATAAAACATAATAACATAAAATAATTCTCACGACGTTTCAGCTACAATGCAAGCAGCCGTCCACAGGTGAAGAATGAGACACTGCCAAGCTAGGAGCTTATATATAAGCTGAGTTGGAGGTGGAAGAATTCTGCACTCCTTCAATGGAGCAGAAAAAAAAATCAACGCTCTCCTGAAGTCCTCTGGTCATGGCTAGCAAACCTCGATATTGGCATTTAGGGCCCGAACGTATTGTTGCCATCTCCAATAGGTGGACCCGGCAGTTGTTCGTCACTGCGTTTGTTATAATGCATTATGTTCGTCACGATGCGCTGAATCTCTACCCTGGGTGCCAGGCTGTGAGGTCAGGGAGCAATCTTTGACAATGTTTCTTCAAAGTATTAAGGGCTGGGATAGGGCAAGATAATCGGAGATAAAAAATTAACCCATAAAAACAAAGTTTTTCACTATAAATCCTTTATATGTAAGATCACCTCTTGACATGCCCCGTATATTCCCAAGGGCACTAGCGTTGACCCGTTTTACCACTTTCAAGAACCTGGCGGCTTCAATTTAACTGCTCTATAAATAGTCTCCACTGTACATTGTGGGGGCAGGGATTTCATGACATGTGGTTAGTCAACATTTGCGTCATCATGAAACGGGCGGCTAGAGTCCTCTCGTCCTCTGGCTTGAGATGGCTGCCACCTATGGGTCAGATGACTGTCTGCCACCATTAAGCAATTAATAATTAAATATTTAAAAAAATTCCCTAAACAGTGTAAAATTGTGGAAATTTTTTTTCACGAAAATTAATTGTCACGCACAACGAGTCTGTGTGCAAAATGTCAGCTCGATTGGATCACGGGAAGTGGGTTAAAAAACGACCGAAAGATTTGCACGGTCGTAAGCAAGCAAGCAAGCACGCAAGCAAACTTAATATAAAGGATTTAATAACATCCGTTTTCTGTGCTTAAACAAGAAACTCCGCAATCATGCTACAAGTTGCGTGCAGTATTTAGATTTCAAACGACACTTCAGATGTTTCTGTTAAGATGGGTTTCGCTGGTCATTTACATATCTGATGGTGGTCTTCAGACATTGGGGGCGTCACAATGGCGAGATGTTAACTGCCTCGCCTGGTATATATACAATAGGTTGTCGGTTCTATCCCGAACCTGACGCCTGTTTAGAAACATGCGTTCAGAGTATGTGGCTGCTATAAATTTCCACATGATCAGCCACTTCATTCAGCCATCAAATGTGGCCAGGTCGCTTCTGAAAAATAGCTATATAGCTCAGTAGGCCTTACCTAATAAAAGAAAAAAAATTGCTTATAGTTTTAGTTTCACTGAACCACCACGGAGCCCATTCAGAGCCGCGTCTGCATCACGCGTGAGAAGCAGCAGCAGCTTTCCCTGTTAACACCTGGAATTCCATTGCTTCAAACCAGTCTTTGGCTACTCTCCCATCTAAAATCACAATGCGATGCCTAGCTGTCGATTCTTTAGAACTTACCGACATATTGCATTTAACATCAAGGACCCTTTTTCTGTATTTGTACAAGAGTCGCTCAACATCTGTCCGTAAATAAAATGTTACTCTTACAGTCAGTGTAAAACTAAGCTTGTCCGAGCAGACGTAAAGCCATGATCTCCCAAAGCAATCATCACCTGGCAAAGATTTCTCACTGCCCCCAATTGATTCAAGCTGCCCCCCTACCCCCATCTGATAGGTGACCGGGCACACGTGACTGTCTGACGTCACGTTTTCTGCGCATGAACAAAACATTGGTGGCTTCTAATCCGACGTGAGAGGTGGACGAACCAGAGAGCCCCCCGAGGCCGTGTTCTCTTCTGCTCAGGAGCGTGTTCAGTGACTGACTGGCCGACTGGTAATCATGAACCAGTACTAGTCCTGCTCCATCCCTAATCAACGAGTGTCTAGAACTCGGCCTACCCCAGCCATAATCAACTAGTGACTGCTATAGTACTAGGCCTATCCTACACATACAATCAGCAGGTGCATGTGTACAGCCTGCTCAGCACGCAGAGGGAGAACGCACGTGGACATTCCAATCCGTTGACCCTCTTCCCGTGGTCGCTCGTGGCGAAACAGTCCTCGTGGCTCAGGCCCTTCATTACATTCGAGGGGAATTATGGAGGGATTTCTGTTTGCGCAACATTTTCGATGTCTCATTACAGTTGTTTTTGCTCCCCATTGCATTTGTTCCATTACTGTACAGTACTTTAGTGTCTTCTATTTCATTTTGAGGATCCAGGTCACGCTTGTAAGAGACGTTTAAATCAAATAAACTCGACACGATCCGTGTACCAGGCCTACTACTGCCTCTGCTAATGATCGCCAGTCTCGGGTCGAGACCGGTCCTCAGTGTGCCCTCGTACATTTACGCAGCTGGTAAATTGGCAGACGGGCCAGTTAAGAGCAAGAGGCACACGTAAGCAAGATCATTCCAGTCTGCTTAGTAGCAATACTGTACGTGGCGTGACCGGACGTCTCGGCGAGCCCACGAGGCCTGTGCGACGAGCGAACACGCCAGCTGCCTTCACACGCAAACTCATGCGCCACTTTTAAGTCTCACCCTCACGAACGAGAATTTCAGACTCACGCGGCACTCACAGCCTCGCAACTGCGAGACTCGCACAGAGCACCACACCCACACAGCCCCCCCCCCCACGAGCTTCACAGCGCGGCAAACGCGGCGACACACCCGAGATCCAGGGGGGGCGACACCGCCTCCCGACCCCGCACACACGGCACCACCTCCCCCCCCCGTCTCGCCCCAGTGACAGCGCCACGCTTCTCCACTCGTCGCCCTCGTGTCTCACCCCACCACTCACGGCCCGGCTGTGTCTTCGTCTCCCCCCTACTCTACGCACGGCTGTGTCTCTGTCTCTCACCCCCCACACTACTCACGGCCCGGCTGTGTCTGTCTCTCACCCCCCACACTACTCACGGCACGGCTGTGTCTGTCTCTCACCCCCCACACTACTCGCGGCCCGGCTGTGTCTGTCTCTCACCCCCCACACTACTCACGGCCCGGCTGTGTCTGTCTCTCACCCCCCACACTACTCACGGCCCGGCTGTGTCTGTCTCTCACCCCCCACACTACTCACGGCCCGGCTGTGTCTGTCTCTCACCCCCCACACTACTCACGGCACGGCTGTGTCTGTCTCTCACCCCCCACACTACTCACGGCACGGCTGTGTCTGTCTCTCACCCCCCACACTACTCGCGGCCCGGCTGTGTCTGTCTCTCACCCCCCACACTACTCACGGCCCGGCTGTGTCTCCGCTGTCTCCTCCGGGTGTCGCTGGGAAAGGAGCGCGTGACGCAGCGCGAGCCCAGACAGCCTCGCGGCGCGCGCTCTTATTGGACGCGTGACGCCCACGTGGGGCGCAAGGGGGTGGCTCGTGACGTCACGCGGGGAGTGATCCCCCTCCCCCGCCCCCCTCCCCCGTGCTCAGCGTCTGGATGCGAGGTGGAGAAGCCACTCGGTGGCGACAGCAACAAATTACCGTAAGACAAGAGCATACGCCTCAACACGTGCCGTGCCATGAACACTGCGGCCCTCACAACACAAACAATACGACAATCGGGAAGAAGTTTCCTGCCAATATGGTCCATGTTCGTAGCAGAGAAGAGGTCTAGGAAGATGAATCGCACAAGACTCGGCCCGCAATTACCGACTCGGGACAATGCGGCCCGCGAACACCGCAACGGCATTGGCGAATCCCGCGACCTCGTGTCTCTTATCTCTCTCTTGCACCCGTACCCCCACAGCCCCGCAGCAGGAGCTTGGCTGTGTGTGCTGTCGTGGCCGCGTCGTGTCGTCGCCCTGCGATTCACGTTCGGGGCCGTGACACGCGGCCACAGAGGCGGGGCCGGCAGAGGCGCAGCTGGTGACTAAAATCACCACCAACATCACAACATCATTACCACCAATATCATCACTACCAACATAATTAACACGTTCATCACCAACATCCCCACCATCACCAACATCATCACCACCAACATCACAACATCATTAAATCTAGTTTATTAAAGACAAATATGCCTCATATAGCCTTAACAGACTGTTGGGACAAGTGCTGTTAGCAAGCACCTATGATCACCACCACATCAAAATCACCGCCATCACTAAATCAACAACATCACCGCCAACATTGCATCACCACCAACATCACAACCATCACCAACAGCATCAAAATCACCTCATCATCACCACTACATAAATAGCATTCCATCACCATCATCACATCGACATGACCACACCATCACCAACATAACCAATATCACTACATCAACACCACTACGTCATCACAAACATCAATATCACAAACCTACTCTCACACACATCAACATCACTATGCCATAATCACGACACCATCATCACACATGAACTGATGAACATCACTACGCCACCACATAACCCGAACAACATTACATCACCATGCCGGAATATCACCAAACTAACATTAACATCACCAACACAACTCTCCTGTGATCCCTCTGTACACACGTGCCACTTATATTGGGCGCAAATGAGCCATTGGAGGCTGATGGTCTTGTGTAAAACGTTCTTGTATTTATCATGTTTAAGGACAGATATGAAGGAGACATCGTGTGTGTTTATTGAGAACTCTGGACCATTCTGCTTTCTTTAATATTGGTACCTACCACCCTATTGCTGTGGGTTACTCCAATAGGTAGTGTTCAACACTCAGAGTGGGCCGGAAGACGGCATTTGAAATATAAGTGCTTGCTGAAACCCAGCACGTCAAGCCTTACCGGCCCTACCGGTGTGCACTGCAGTAGCGCTGTGTACTCGTGCTATGTACCCGTGATGTGTACCTGTGCATTGTCTCCCTACCCTACAACATACAAGCGGTGACCCAGTAGTTGGCGCTTCACTATGAAGCAGGCAAAAAACATAGTTTGATCCCCGATCACGATCAATAATGGCGACAGCGAATATTTAAAGTGGGCCTGGGCCTCCCCCAGGGCCCACTCAGCCATAAATGAGTACCTGGTCCGGTGGTGGGTAAACATCAGCACTGGAGAGACAAAGGCTGCCGGGCGTGGTGCTGGGCAGTCACCTCGTGCGCTGTGCTGGCCTTCATCGGTGCTCACTAACAATGCTTTCCCCAACAGTGTTAAAGGCTGATTATTTTATTATTATTTAAATTTATTTGCCCATGAAAACCTCATTGAGTCTCAAAACACTTTCGGGAGGGTCCTGTCAAGATTTAGAAGTAGGCAATGTCGCTGCTGCGTGAAATCCCAGTTTATGAAATTGCAGATAATTGTTCAGCATTGGAAATGTTTGGCCAGTATCAATTATATTGTATGTATGTTTTTTTTAATTAGCTATGGGAGGAAACCGGGGAACCTGGAGGAGACCCATGCAGAACAGGGGGAGAACATACACACTCTACACAGAAAGGCGGCCAAGTCGGGAATCGAACCCAGACACTTCTTGCTGTGAGGCACAAGTGTCACCAGCGTGTCATCCTGCCGCGCAATGATGGAGCGACATTCGTGCATTGTTACCCGCTTCTGTGTGAGTGTGTGGCCCGTAGGGGTGAAGTATGTCGGCTGACGGAGAGCCTTGCTGCCGGGTGCTGGTGACGGGAGGCTCGGGCCTCGTGGGCAGTGCCCTTGCTCATATCGTGAGCACCGAGGAGCAGAGGCCCAACGAGACTTGGACCTTCGTGTCCTCAAGGGACGCAGATCTGAGGTGCTCCACACTCACTCACTAACAAATTTTATCATTGTACCCGGAAAGGTGGCACAGCGCGAGAGTGGCTAGTAATCAGGAGGTTGAGAGTACGAATCCTGGTTGGGGGTTCAGTCAGCCCAATTTTCCTCTGGAATTGATAATGAGAACCATCATGAGAACCACTTTGTGCGCTTTACCAATCGAGAGACTTGCCCCACTATAGGAATGTGGAATTTCCACCACTGGCTCAGGGAGCCCCATTCCACCCAGAAAATTCCAAAACTTGTATTAAAATTACTTGTACATTGAGAGAGCTGTGGACCTAATCTCCCATAATTTGCATGACCCTGTCAGACGTCTCAAGCTAAGTAGGGTTTGAACCTCGGTAGTGCTTGGATGGGCGACTACCAAGCGTAGAAAAACACGGGTGCAGTCGTGGTGCATGTGGGCAGTCCAGAGCAGTGCAACAAAATCCACTTGTTCTGCTACGCCCACCTTCGGCAACCTGCACCGACCAAAGAAGCGAAGAGTGGTCAGTTAACTGTCACTGCCTGCACCACGGCATAGGGAGGCCCTCATCATCCAGCAGTGGGTTGACATGCGTGGGCCACATGGTGGGAACACGTTCCCGACGGTCTTGTAATGGCGGCCGTGCGGTGTGGTGTGCCCGACCGCCCCGCAGGAGTGTGGCAGAGACGCGGGCCCTCTTCGAGGCCCACAGGCCCACGCACGTCGTCCACCTCGCTGCCATGGTCGGGGGGCTCTTCAGAAACATGCAGCACAACCTAGACTTCCTGGTGAGCACATAGCGCCACACCTTGCGTCGCACATCTTTGTCAGGGCGTTTCAGGGGTCATATCATCAGCCGTGATCACGCCGCTGTTGGGTGAAGGTCCCCTTAAAGCCGCCGCCACCACCTTTCATGGTCCTGCGGTATAACAATCCACCGAGTGCCGGCACACGAGCTGATTTCGTCGCTCCGTCTCCGTGGCGTAAATCCTCTCGGGCGCATTTCTCAACATTTGCTGTGAATAGGCCTATTATATTTTACTATTTATAAGACGACAGCATTATCGATTAATGTGTTGATTTGTTTGTTATTTGTGCACCACTGTCAACGTAGCAGCAGCATCGTCAAGTGACTGGTTTTATTTTGCAGAGGACAAACATCCAGATTAACGACAACGTGCTTCACTGCGCGTACGAGTGCGGCGTGAAGAAGGTGGTGTCCTGCCTCTCCACCTGCATATTCCCCGACAAGACGAGCTACCCCATTGATGAGACCATGGCACGTACCGGGCCCCATGACCATCACTCGTTGCACTCGACCCCTTTTCTAAACTTCGTCGGTTACGTAGCGCAGTACCCCTTATTCTGGCCATATGTGGGTGTGGTGGGTAGAGTATGGAGGCAGGGCTCTATTAGAATCCTGGGTAGTGGGGCTAGGTTCGTGGTTCAGAATCATATTTATTTATACTGGAGGAATCCGATAAGCTATGAAGCCCTTTTTCACAGATGTCCACCAGGGGCGGGTAAGAACGTTACAAAAATACCGTGGGTGTATTAGTCGTAAAAATATGCGCCGTCTGCTTCGCAGTGGACGTCAAAGATCCCGTGACATCATTCGACACGAGTAGGCCATTGGTGTGGTCCTAATGTGAACCACAAAAATATTTAATTTGGATTCCACGTAGCAACATCATCCCTTCTGGCACACTACATGCGTCTCTGAAACATAGTACCTTTGTGATAGGCCTGCACTATAATGAAGCAAATTTCAAATATACGAAATTCGTATGTAATTATCAGTGATGTAAGAGTTTGGGCAGCGGTGTTACAGTCTAGAAAAATCTGGTCATGCTTCTTGCCGCTGGACTGCAGTAGGAATGCAACCCTGATTGACTCAGAATCGAAAGTGTTTTGAGGGATATTCAGTTTTTTACATCAGGTGGCACATCACTGTTTTCTAAAATCAACTCCCTGTCTGTGCTTCCATCAGGACTTTGGGCCCAGAGTGGTATCACCACAGGAGGAATGGGGGGGGGGGGGGTGAGGAGGAGGGCAAGCAATAGACTTCATCTCCCCACTAAACATTCCTGCAGACCGGGACATAGGAGCCAATTGACTTAGTTTAATATAAGACTAGGACTGGCTGCGCATTTCCCACGGGATCCATGGACAGGGTGGGTAAGGGGGAGGCGTGACGTCAGTGCGACGTACAAACCCGGCTCGGTGCAGGTGACGTTGTTACGTAGATGTCCACGTCAGTGTCATCACCACCACGCACTTCACCACCCACACACCAGGCGGCCAGGAAGCCAGCTAGCAAAACCTTTATCGAATATAGTATGAAATGTATTTATTATCACCACGTGCTTTTGGCTGTTAATATGTATAGCGCATCACAAATGTGGGAAATAAGATCACTATCGCCTTGCTTGGCAGGGCAACGCCAACGCCATGGAGGTTCCTAAACCGCAAATCTGAGGCAGGCATTCAAGCCTGTAATGTTTTCAGTCAAACTAAGTTGTGTTCTAAGTTGTGATGCCATCTAAGCTGAAGGCAGCACAGAAAGTGGATTGATCACAATCCTTCTAGATTTGAAGCTTTCGTGACTGCAAGGATTCATATTCTTAGGTTTTTTCGGTAAAGTCACGTAGGTAAAACATTAAAATTAATAGAAGTAAACTAAAATAAAAAATAAAAAAAATAAAAATCACGACGTTTCGGGGGCAACACAAGCTTCCGTCTTCAGGTGGACCGTACAGCACACTTTTTATTCATATGGTAAGCCTCACCTTACCATATGAATAAAAAGTGTGCTGTACTTGGCCCTTCCCCCCTCTCCAACCATTATATAAACGGAGTGGTAGCTCCTGCAATCTCTCATTTACTTGATACAGCTGTCGTGGCTGTGACGGTTCCACCTGAAGACGGAAGCTTGTGTTGCCTCCGAAACGTCGTGATTTTTATTTTTTTTATTTTATTTTACTTTAATTAATTTTAATGTTTTACCTACGTGACTTTACCGAAAAAACCTAAGAATATGATCACAATCCGTTTCCATCTGTATGAGGATTGTGTTGCCCCCCTTGCAATCAAGGGTTTTGTCTGTGTGGCGAGGTTTCGCCCCACATCTATAGTCACTCATGAATTGGTTGAAAACATTTTAATATTTTGAGGACCGCAGAGCTTGGGCAGTCATTGGTAGTGCCGGCTGCTGTCTTTCTGCATGGCTGTGATTCCTCCTCTCGCCTCTTAGTCAATTTGTCTTTACAAGCGCGACTGACAAACTGTGCTGCCAATTATAAGTCAATATTATTGTAAAATGATAGCACAGCCACGGTGAGGTCCTATGCTTCCCTTGCCCAAGTCTCCTTCACAAACGACCTCTTTGTTTTTCCCGGGTGGCGAGGGGCCCTGACACATTTGTCTGGGTCGTGGTGCAGGTTCACGACGGGCCTCCCCACCCATCCAACTTCGGGTACTCATACGCCAAGCGGCTGATTGACATCCAGAACAGGTGACTTCCGTGCGTGCGGGTGCCAGGAGACAGTACATTCCCTTTGCTGCCCTGCCCAACCTTCAGGCCTCCACATTGCAATAAAATATTAACATATCGAGATTAGAGGCCGACTGAAACTGAATTTCTGGTTTCGGCCGAAACCGAAAGCAGACCGAAAGTTAAAAATGGACTTTTGGCCGAAACCGAAGCCAAAACCGAAAGTTTAACTACACTTTCGGCTGTGATAAAACATAATAAAACAATTGTTTTATTATGTTTTATTTTTATTATTTTATTACTTCCCTTCTACCTGACTTTACCGAAAGAACCAAGAAGAAGAAAGGTATATAACCGAAGTTACCGAACACAAGATTTATTAAATATGTCATGATGCAATGCTACTTTAATTAAAAAGAAATCTAGAACTAATCATTCAGAGCCTGCAGTAAAAGTCACTAAATATCAAATCTTTAGGTGTTAATTACTTAGTAATGATATCCAAACAAACGAATGTTGTAGTTAAGAAACAACAGTTTTTCCGCATTCAGCCAGACAGGCTTAGGTCTGTTGACCGGTCGTATATACATTAGCAGACCATGGTTGCAGCTATAACCTCGCTCCCAAGCTGCTGCTGCTGACGTGTGTGTTTGCAGCCTATCGCATAAGATTGCCTAGCGCCGATTGACCGGCTAATAGGCAGAGTGATAGACGTAGCACTAGCATTATATTCGAAAAATAGATCTTTGGTTGACGAATGACGACCGAAAGTCAATATCAGTTTCGGCCAAAACCAAAACCAGACCGAAAGTAAAAAAATTACTTTAGGCCGAAACTGAAAGTAAACCGAAAGTTAAAAATGTACTTTCGGCCAAAACCTAAAGTATGCCGAAAGAGGCCATTTGCCAACTTTCGGCGCCGAAACCGAATTTCGGTCGGCTTCTAATCGAGATGTCACCATGGCTTTGGCCTGGGCAAGGTAACACAGATTTACAGCTTCCTTCAAACATTTATTACCATGACTATTTACTCATTACAAATTGCCTTTTTTAGGCTAGCCGAGCGGGAAGTACCCAGCGTTGCCCGGGCGAAAAATGCAGGCACACATTGACCCACACACATAAACACATAGACTTACACATACACACACACATATGGACTCGCACACACCGACATCGACTTTAGATGCACACATATGGAGCTATGCATACATATGGACGTACACACATACAAAGACTCACACACGCATCGAATCGCACACATACATACATAGACTTAAAGACACAGCGACCTACACACACATATGGACTCACATATATCGACTAAGACACACACATGGACTTACACACACACATGGACCCACGCACACACATCGACTTAAACACACAAACATCGACTTACACACACACACATACATACTCACACACACAATGCCCTACACACACACATATGGAGTCACACACACAGACATCAACTTTAGATACACACACATGGAGTTACACACACACATTGATGTACACACAGCCACTCACACACACAACCACTCACACACACAACCACTCACACACACACATCAACTCACATAGACACATTGACTAACACACACACATCGACTGACACACAGACATCAACTCACGCACACACATCGACTGATAGATACAAGACATGGACGTACACACATACACACATCGTGGCAGACACGCATATGGACTCACACAAGGACTTAGACACAATAATAGATTAATATTCACCAAGTTTATTTAGAAATATTAGTTGTCAGCACACAAACAAAAAGATAGTAATATTTCCAAGGTCATTATTAAAATAATAGGTTTATGTGTACGTGAGTTTAGCGAAAGAAGCAAGAAAGAGAAATTAGTTATCTGCACACAAACATTATGAATGTAATATTTGCAAGGTGATTATTGCAATATTTATAATAATATTTACCAAGTAAATGTAGAAATATTAGTAGTCAGCACACAAACCAAAATATTGTAATATTTCCAAGGTGAATATTAAAAGAATACGGTTTCTATGTACGTGAGTTTAGCAAAAGAAGCAAGAAATGGAAATATTAGTTATCTGCACACTAACATTAAAGTAATATTAGCAAGGTGATTTTTAAAATAATGTTTCTATCAACGTGAGTTTAGCAAAAGAAGTAAGAAGAAAGTATATAACATTGCCATGGTGAGGCCTAGTCCCATGCAGAGCCCCCGGCCTCGCATCGATTGCCCAGCGAGGCCGAGGTGGCACCTTGGCAGGCTGGGGGCTGGGCCGCTACACCCCCCCTCCACCATCCCCCTGCCCACGCTTCAAAAATACTATCTAAGCGCTATAATATTAATATCTACGGACTCTATAGTAGTAAGTGCTCACATTGGGGTGGGGGGGGGGGGACATCAAACTTTGAAGAATTTACCTCAGCGTTTATTAGCATTATGAAGGCGAAAGATAATTCCCACCCCCCCCTCCACCGATGACGCGTGTGCGTTGCCAGGGGCATCCCCCCCCCCCCCCCCCCCGGTCAGCTGAGTGGCGTTTAAAATAAATAGACAACTGCACAAAATCACGAAATATAGTACTTTAAAGTTGACGGTATGGAAAACGGAATAGTGCTGGCTCACCACGGGGCTTACGGCGTGGTACCTGGCTACTTTTTAAAAACGTGAACCCCACGGTTTGCGAGCCAAATCCTTCGCAAGTTGCGTCCACACACAGATGGACAGACGGACAGACAAAAAATTACGTTTATAGGTAAGATTTTATTATGACAGTAACACGATTTTTCTCCCCGACTACTAAGTGTTACTTTTAAATTGTTACATTCACAATGCATATTATTCCCCACTATCTTTGCTTTAGCGACCACGTCTTTATGTGAGGACATGGCACTTATGCACATGTTTTCTCTTTGAAAATAGGTACATTTCTAAATATCACTGTCCTGCTCACAAAACACAGGTTTGATGGGAAGAATAGCCTTTTCTGTACTCTTTAGGCATAAGCAGTCACGTAATATCACTTACTGCACAGGGGCAAAACAATAAATATACTCATTGCTATTACGTCTTTATTCTATCATATTTACACTTGCCCCCTACGTAGGGGGGTTGAGCAGTGACGTTACGTCAATTGCGCTTGATTGGTGCGCATCTGCTCATAGTTACAGGAAGGTTAGGTTCATTTTTTATTCGTTCACTTTCATTTATTTTTGCTCTTGCTCGCGGCAAATGTTTGCACCAAAATGTCGGAACACCCTTGTGGTCGCTCCTAATTACTTATTATACACACGTGCATTTCCCCTCTCCCTTGCTTCTTTCGCTAAAGTCACGTACATAAAAAACTATTATTTACAAACTTTTTAGTCTGTATAAAAGTTAGAGTGTGCGTGTGTATGTCCATGTGTGCGTGCGAGTCCATATATGTGTGTGCGTTGTGTCTGTGCAAGTCTGTGTGTGTGTGAGTCAAAGTATGTGTGTGACAGTCGCTGTTTGTGTACGTCCATGTGTGTGTGTGCTGTGTGTTTAAGTATATGTGTGTGTTAGATAATGTGTGTGTGTGGGTCCATGTGTGTCAGTCGATGTGTGTGTGTACGTCCAAATGTGTGTCTGCGTGAGTCCATGTGGTTGGTTAGTCGATGTGTTTGTGTGTGGGTCGATGTGTGTCAGTCGATGTGTGTGTGAGTACGAGGTTCGGAGAGCCGTAAGGCGCTGCAAGGATGGGTGGTGGTCATGGGTTGCTGAGGAGATGGAGTCTACCTCAGTGGCCCACGATCACAAATCACTATTTAACTCCATCAAAAAAGTAACGTGCAGCGCCACACCTATTACCATCATTAGGGGAAAAAACGGTGCTCCAATCTCCGACCCCCAGGAACAGGTTTTCAGATTTGCTGAGCATTTCTGTGAGGTCCTGGGGGATGGGAAATCCCTCAGCCAGGAAAACATCATGGCACAAAGTGGGGATAACCCTGCTGAGGCTGCGGTGCCTCAAATATTGGAAGAGGTCACCCCCTGTGAGTGGCTGGCTGAGGTGCCATTTGTTGAGGAAGTACTGAAGGCGATCCGGAGTCTGAGACCAGGAAAGGCACCGGGCAGAAATGATCTCCCAAGCGAAATGCTCAGGGAGGGTGGCGTTTGTGCACAGACTGCCCTATATGACATCATAACAGTCTGAACCACTGGACGGGTTCCACAGGATTGGAAGGATGCCCTGGTGGTCCCCCTCTTTAAGAAGGGGGGACCGCACAGACTGTAACAACTACAAGGGCATCTCACTCCTCAGTATGCCGGGAAAGGTCCTGGCAAGGATTATTCAACATCGCCTTGCTAGGCACGCTGAGGAGGGGCTTGCGGAGCTCCAATGCGGTTTCAGGAAAGGGCGGTCCTGCACAGATGCCATATTTTCTGTCCGTCTGCTACAGCAGAGGTGTAGGGAATTCCAACAAGACCTACATCTCTGCTTTACTGACCTGGTCAAGGCCTATGATACCATCAGTAGACCTGGGCTCTGGGTTGTTCTTCGTGCTTTCGGAGTCCCTGACCCTCTGCTCACGATCATTAAGGACCTTCATGATGGTGAGCGGGCCCGGGTAAAACTACGTGGCCGGAATTAGAGCCCTTCCCTGTACACCTTTGGGTGCGACAGGGATGTCCTCTAGCTGTACCGGAGGAATTTCCATCTGGTATAGATATAATGCGGTCAAGGAATGGCTCCCTATTGCTCAATCATGTTATGTATGCCGATGATCTGGTAATTGCTGCTCACTCAGAGGAGGAGTTTGAGGCGCTGCTGCTGAACCTGGATCTTGCCATTAAGAGGTGGGGCCTTACCATCAGCCCCACCAAAACGAAGCACCTTCCTGGGTATTTTGTACCATCGGACACTTCACCCCCACAACTACCAATCGGTGATGGGGCAGTAGTGGAGAGAGTGGAGAGTTTCCCATACCTGGGCAGTGTGCTTATGACCGGCTCCAGTTTAACAGCAAAGGTCTCACTCCGAATCAGTCGAGCGGCAATATCTTTTCATCGGTTGCATAACGCTGTGTGGAAGCTACCTGGTCTGTCGCTCCGCACGAAGCTTCAGGTCTTCTCGGCCACAGTCATTCCCTCCCTTCTCTACGCTTGCGAAACGTGGACCCCCCCCCTAATGGAGCATCTTCACTGGTTGGAAACATTTAGGCTGGCCTGCCTACGATCCATCCTGGGTTTAACCAGACTGGATTGTGTGAGGAGCTCACAAATCCTTGAAAGATCTGAGCAAAGTCCTATCGGTGAGCTCCTCCGGCAGGCAAGGCTGCGTTGGCTGGGTCATGTAGCCCACATGCCCAGCCACCGCATGCCTAAACAGCTATTGTTCGGCCGGATCGAGAGGGCTAAACGGGCGCGGCACGGGCTAGAGAAGAGATGGAGTGATGTGGTACAGGAGGACGTGGAGCTGAGTGCACTTGCCGATGACTGGTACCAGTGGTGTCAAGATTGGCCTCTGTGGAGGAGGCTCGTAAAGGACGCTACTGGGCAGTTGGAGGCTGTCGCCCTCCAACAACAATGGAGGGCGGAGGAGCGACGCTCACAACAACGAGCGGAGCGCCGGGTGGCTAAAGCACAGCAAGTTGGTACAGTAGGGGGCACAGGTGGTGCATCAGCCAGTCATCTCGGTCATCTCAGTCAGTCGACCCGTGGCACATGGGTCTGCCCCGTGACCTCCTGCCAGCGGGCGTTCGACACTTCACGTGGCCTCAAGGTGCACATGGCCTGGCACAAGCGTCATGGTGACGTCACCGCCACTTAGTGGCGAATGGCGGTTGTTGTTGTTGTGTGTGTGAGTCCATGTGTGTGTGAATCTATGTGTGTGTTTAAGTCCGTGTGTGTGTAAGTCGATGTGTTTGTGTGCGTGGGTCGATGTCTGTGTGTGTGTATGAGTCTATGTGTGTGTCAGTTGATGTATGTGTAAGTCGATGTGTGTGTGTGCGTCGATGTGTGTGTGCGAGTCACTGTGTGTGTGTCCGTCTGCTACAGCAAAGGTGTAATGAATTCCAACAAGACCTACATCTCTGCTTTATTGACCTGGTCAAGGCCTATAATACCATTAGTAGGCCTGGGTTCTGGGTTGTTCTTCGCGCTTTCGGAGTCCCTGACCCTCTGCTCACGATCATTAAGGACCTTCATGATGGTGAGCGGGCCCGGGTAAAACTACGTGGCCAGGAGTCAGAGCCATTCCCTGTACACCTTTGGGTGCGACAGGGATGTCCTCTAGCTGTACCGCAGGAATTTCCATCTGGTATAGATACAATGGGAGGCTGATCGGTGCCCGGGTGCGGTCAAGGGATGGCTCCCTATTGCCCAATCATGTTATGTATGCCGATGATCTGGTAATTGCTGCTCACTCAGAGGAGGAGTTGGAGGCGCTGCTGCTGAACCTGGATCTTGCCACTAAGAGGTGGGGCCTTACCATCAGCCCCACCAAAACGAAGCACCTTCCTGGGTATTTTGTACCATCGGACACTCCACCCCCACAACTCCCAATCGGTGATGGGGCAGTAGTGGAGAGAGTGGAGAGTTTCCCATACCTGGGCAGTGTGCTTATGGCCGGCTCCAGTTTAACAGCAAAGGTCTCAATCCGAATCAGTCGAGCGGCAATATCTTTTCATCAGTTGCGTAACACTGTGTGGAAGCTACCTGGTCTGTCGCTCCGCACGAAGCTTCAGGTCTTCTCGGCCACAGTCATTCCCTCCCTTCTCTACGCTTGCAAAACGTGGACCCCTCTAATGGAGCATCTTCGCCGGTTGGAAACATTTAGGCTGGCCTGCCTACGATCCATCCTGGGTTTAACCAGGCTGGATTGTGAGGAGCTTACATCCTTGAAAGATCTGGACAAAGTCCCATCGGTGAGCTCCTCTGGCAGGTAAGGCTACGTTGGCTGGGCCATATAGCCCGCATGCCCAGCCCGCCGCATGTCTAAACAGCTTTTGTTCGGCCGGATCGAGGGGGCTAAACGGGCACGGCACAGGTTAGAGAAGAGATGGAGTGATGTGGTTCAGGATGTGGAGCTGAGTGGACTTGCTGATGACTGGTACCAGCGGTGTCAAGATCAGCCTCTGTGGAGGAGGCTCGTGAAGGACGCTACTGGGCAGTTGGAGGCAGTCGCCCTCCAACAACAACGGAGGGCGGAACAGCGACGCTCAGAACGAGCGGAGCGCCGGGTGATTAAAGCATAGCAAGTTGGCACAGTAGAGGGCACAGGTGGTGCATCAGCCAGTCATCTCGGTCATCTCAGTCAGTCGACCCGTGGCACCTGGGTCTGCCCCGTGACCTCCTGCCAGCGGGCGTTCGACACTTCACGTGGCCTCAAGGTGCACATGGCCTGGCACAAGCGTCGTGGTTACGTCACCGCCACTTAGTGGCGAATGGCGGTTGTTGTAAGTCCATGTGTGTGTGTCTTAGTCGATGTGTGTGTAAGTCCATGTGTGTGTGTAGGTCGATGTGTGTGCGAGTCGATGTGTGCGTCCATGTGTGTGTAAGTCTGTGTGTGAGTCCATGTGTGTGTGTAACTCCGTGTGTGTGAGTCGATGTGTGTGTAACTCCATGTGTGTGTGTGAGTCCACGTGTGTAATTCCGTGTGTGTAAGTAGATGTCTGTGTTTGAGTCCATATGTGTGTGTAGAAGTCTGTTTGTGTGGGTCGATGTCTGTGTGTGTAAGTCGATGTGTGTGTGTGTGTCTTTTTCGCCCAGGCAACGCCGGGTACTTCCCGCTAGTATGCATATAAAACACTTTGGGTTTCTTCCTTAACATTGGTGAGATGTGAAATGTATAGTTTTTACCTTTAAGGATGCTTGCTCATTCAGGACCTTGGTAACATAACTTGTAGATACCGATTTTAAGTGTTCCTTACATGACGCAGTCCTTTGTCATGCGGAGAGCGGTGCTGCTGCTGTTGGACCACAGTGGTGGCAGCGGTGGTGATGGTTGGAAGCCGTTGCCTGTCGCTGTGAGCCTGCGTGGGCTCAGGGCTGTGTCGGTTTCTGCTGCAGGGGCTACTGGGAGCAGCATGGCTGCAGATTCACCTCCGTCATCCCCACCAATGTGTTCGGACCTCACGACAACTTCAACATAGAGGACGGACATGTGCTGCCCAGTCTGATCCACAAGGTTTATCTGGCAAAACGTGAGCAAACGTATACTTTTTGTTCATCGCAACTCTATACGGTTCCTGTTAACCACACGGCTTGAATTTGAGTAAAAAATCCACGTTGCTGCTGAAGTCTGAGGCTCGGATTCTAACACGGTTCTGCTAATTTTTGAGCCACTCAATTTATTTTAAAGACCAATGAGTGGCTCAGCCGTGGCTCAGCTCAGGCTCAGGTCAGGGAAATCCTGAGCACAGTTGGGACCAGGCTCAGAGCCGGTTCGAGTTAAGCATGGCTTTGGGCCAGCTCACTTGAGTCAAAGTTGAGCCTGAGTTGCGTAGTCAATCAGGACACGGGCCTCAATGTCCCTCCCCTCCCTCGTGACATCGCACACTCGAGAGAGAGATGCCACTGCCAAGTGGCTGTAGACAGTGCAAATGCATCCAGTGTTCAGCCATCACCACACCGCAGGGCACAGCACTTATCTTCATGCACCTTCCTTCAGACTGCTCCACCTTGGAATTCCCTCCCATCGCCTTTTTTCACAAACTCTGATAATACCCTGAAGTCGATTCACAAAATTCCGGAACTCTGATCTATTACCACTTTGATAGTGCCATTTCCTGCTGGTCACTTAATACTTTGGGCCTTTGCTCAGCAACTGTGTAAAATAAAAAATACTATATTCTTTGGGTATTTCGGTAAAGTCACATAAATAGAAAAAATAATAATATCACGACGTTTCGATCGCAACACAAGCAATCGTCTTCAGGTGAAAAAAGAGGGGGAAATCTGCCGAGGCAGGCTGTTTATAAAGGTTTAGAGATGGGCGGGGCAGTTAATGTTAATGTAGGAGAGGTCTCCGTAAACTGCAGTCGGTCTACGCCAATCAAAGAGCTGTTTACAAATGGTTTAGAGATGGACGGGGCAGCTAATGCCCATGTGGGATAGATACTACGGAGCTGTGAGGGGTTGCCATTGTATTGTGAGAGCTTAGCATGTCAATGTAAGAAATTTGCTTGTAAATGTCAGCTCGGACAGCGCAATGGCCACATGGATTTGGAAAAGAATGACAAGCTGCCATTTACTAACACAGTTAACGGTGGCTGTGTTAGTGAATGTAACTCGGAGAGTCGAAAAAAAACTGCTAACATGGGTAGGTCGGATTAGAACATCACAGCCAGTTATGACCTAAACTGGTTAATAACGTCCTTCCAATGATTGCTCAGTTTGTACCCATCTTCTCGGTTGAAATTGCATCTGTGTTTATACATCTGGATGGCTTCATGAACAAATCTTTTTAGCAAAATCAATTTCGTGTGTGCCCACAGCATTAAAATAATGATCAGCCATAAAAAATACTGCTTTGCAATCACCTGGCACTCCACTTTGTTTGCCTAGACTTGGTAGATACATTATTGTTACCATAGCAGGCAGTCAACTTGACTAGGCAACCCAAAATATTGGCCAATCCTGGTGAAAGCCTGTTACTGCATCCCATTTATTCCATTTCTCGCATCTATCGCCTTGTATTTTTTGGTCCAAAATTCCCAATGACACGATGTTAATCACCCCACTGGAAGCGTCGCCCTCGTATTTTTCCGCGAGTATCGTTGATATCCTTATTCGTCCCTAGCACACATTGCGAAGAACATATCCACCTCGTTCCTACACTGGGAAGTTTTACAAACGTCACACGTGCCCCGACATTGGCGGAACCTGGATTCGAACCCAGAAATCTTGGCAGAACAGGCTCGTTGAGCCACCGGTCACCTCCACCACATTGAGAATTTTTTAGTCTGGGCAGGTTTACCTCAATATTCGTTTTGGTTTAGTTCTTTAAAACCTGAAGGTAAAGCAAAAAAGCGTACTGTACAGGGTGGTCCAGTTGTCTTGTGACCCCAATTTCATTCTCTAAAACGTAATGTTTTCAAAGCAAGGTTTATCTAAAACAGAAATTATAATTTGTAAAGGACATCTGGACCATCCTGCACATCAAAAGTGTTTTTTCCCATTAGGTCCTAAGATATAACCTAATATGTGTTCCTAATAAAATATTATCTGACCCCAAAACTTTCTAAAATAACACTTTTTAACACAACTAAGATATTTTGAAGTGGAAATATGGAGAAGAATAACTAGACAGGTGATTAAAAAGCAAATAGTTTACACAGTAATTGACTGAGCAGAAACTGGTGGAGGGGCTGTCAAGAGTGTCTGCCTCCCCGTGGGTCATCAAATGTAATACATGTATATTGATTTAAAGCGGTAGTGAGATATGTTTACTTAATTGAATGCACGTTTTACATCTTGTGTGAATTTCCGAATTCAGCGTGTAACCAGCCGCACGACTCAGCGTTAGTGACCGGCTCAGAACGTTGCGAGTTCAAATCCTGGTTCGAATTTAAGCCCATCATCTCTCAGAAGTCGATAAATAAGTACCACTTTGTGGGAAAGCCAACAGTGATTGTACAAAGTTGCACCACCGACTCTGTGTGGCTGTAAACAGGAGATGAGCACTGGTTTCTCCATGCCCGTTTGAACAGAGATCATTCTGCCATGTTTGTGCGTGCATGTGTGTGCTCTTCACCAAGCTCTGTACTGTCTGTATTCGCTAGGGGATGAGACCTCTCTGCAAGTCTGGGGCACTGGGTCTCCCAGGAGACAGTTTATTTACTCACTGGTGAGTATGTGAAATTTTGCGTATATCCTCCTGATCGGGATCAGTCTGGGTAGCATATTGTGATGTGGTTTACACGTCATGCCATAATGAGCGGCTACAACATGGTGATGCGTGGAAGGCAGGCAGGAGAGGGCGAAAAGGGAGGGCGAGAATAATAACACTGAGCGGCAGCCTTAAAAGGCTAAGCGCCCAAGGGAACATCTACCATTGGAGATGGAGTGATGAAATCGGCTCGTGTGCAGGTACTGGGCGAATTATTGCATCGCGGGACCGTGAGCATCTGTGGCGACTTTGGGAGGTCTTCATCCAGTGGTGACTAGATCATCGCTGATGAGAATGTACTCCTCCAATAGGATTTTCAGTGTCATGCGCTCATCGGTTTGCACTCTAGTAATACCCCGATTTGCACCCTCCTGCTGTGTGTACTTTTGCTACAACTTACTCAACTTATTGATACCCAATCCCACATACCGTACTGTGGTACCACGCCATAACGTACTCGAAATTGACCAATTTTACCGCTCAGACCCAACATTTTTTACGCTGCACGGAGACATTGAGGCACCAGATGGCACGCAAGCCTGAGCGTTCCCGACTACAATGTGTACAAGTACAATGTAAATATTTTTTTCCCCACATTCCGTATTTATCGCGACTATTTTTATACAAGTGTAAACTATTTTTTTTGGATGATAACCAACTAATAATACATATAGTATAATAGACAAGGTAATATTTCTTAATATATCAATAATATACACGTACTATTTCACACCGAGATGGTTGTACATTATAGATGCACAATGGGTTACAGTGCTTCCTCTGTTTAGGTTCTGTACCACGTTACGATCCACCATCCCATCTCTTTGCTTCGATTCATATTCTGGTTTTCAGGAATACATCCTGGGCGTAAACCAGGGTATGCCCGTATCTCTAACAGCATGAACAAAAAACATAATGAAATATAGTGAAAACCGGTTTGCCCATTGTCCTTGAACAGCCCTGGTTCTAAAAGAGCCGTGATGCACGTGTACCCCAGGACCTCGCTAGGCTGTTCATCTGGGTGCTGCGCGAGTACAAGGAGAGGGAGCCCATTATCCTCTCCGGTAACACTGACCCTGCGACATACATTTGCAAACCACATTTCTCCTGGATAATTCAGATAGCCATGAGTTGGGTGATTATGTGTGGGGGGGCGGGGCACATAAATTACAATATTACAATATTGCTACGATACCGATCCAAGGAGACACGCGAGCTACTCTTTATCATAGGCAGCAGGGCAGTGGTAACACACTCGTGCCTCACGGCAAGAAGCGCTTGGGTTCGATTCCTGACTTGGCCACCTTTATAAGTGGAGTTTGAATGTCCTCCCCATGTGAGCTTCCTCTGGGTTTTCTGGTTTCCACCCATTGCTAAAGCAATGTAACTGGTTCATAAGAAAGGTTATTGGGTTAGATCGCGTAAATATAAATGTGTCGCAACCCTCCACCACCCGACATGCCCAATCAGTAAGAAATGTGTCACGTTAACAAAACGCCAATTAGTTACTTCTTCAGCCCACCGGTGTGTTTGAAGAGTGAATCCACAACATTTACAATTTGAGTATGATGTTTAGCTGGAAATTACATACAGCATCTTTGGGCAATTTGCCAGAATAGTGAAGCCATCCACCTGCTTCCTGTTTTAAATAGTGCAGGACGACGTCATCATTAAACCCCAGAGGCGGAGGGGGGGTATTGTAATTATATAATAGATTAGTAATCCGTTAATTAGTATGTGATTCCTCTGTAAAGAATTGTAATATGTATTGTGTATTACTTAATAATACGCTTCCGGGCTACACTAATGTTCCATTTCGATTTAAAGCTTTCGTGACTGCAGGGATTCATCTTCTTGGTTTTTTCGGTAAAGTCACGTAGAAGGGAAGTAATAAAATAATAAAAATAAAACATAATAAAATAATTCTCACGACATTTCGGCTACAACGCAAGCAGCCGTCTTCAGGTGAAGAATGAGACACTGCCAAGCTAGGAGCTTATATATAAGCTGAGTTGGAGGTGGAAGAAGAGCGCCTTAACCAAAGAATGTGCATATCAAGAGGAATTTAGCATATTCATGGGAAATGCGTAGGAGGTGGGCGGGGGGGTTTCAAAGTCATATTATGCCCATGCTCAGTTTATATATAAGCTTCTAGCTTGGCAGTGTCTCATTCTTCACCTGAAGATGGCTGCTTGCGTTGTAGCCAAAACGTCGTGAGAATTATTTTATTATGTTTTATTTTTATTATTTTATTACTTCCCTTCTACGTGACTTTACCGAAAAAAACCAAGAAGACTATGTTCCAGTTAACAAGTCACTTAAATTACTAGATACACTAGTAAAGAAGACAGGTTTACCAGAATATATTTCAAAACTATCTTCAAACGCACCGGTGGACTGAAGAAGTAACTAATTGGCGTTTTGTTAACGTGACATATTTCTTACTGATTGGCCGTGTCGGGTGGTGGAGGTTTGCGACACATTTATACTTATGTGATCTAACCCAAAAACTTTTATTATGAATAATACTGGTCGCAAAAGCCTACGTGTTAAACTGAATGTAACTGGTATTGGCCAAAATATTCCAATGATGAAACATTACCAACAAATTACTCAATTGGGATTACATGCAGCAATATTGTCCCCTACTGTGGAAAATGTGGCAGGAACCTCCTGTTCTGAGAGGTACCGGTGAGGCACAGCTTTGCCCATTCCACCACTTCCCACAAGTGTGTGTCATGTGAGGCATCGTGCTCGTGTATGGGGATCTTATGCGTGTATGTGTGTGCGTGTTTAGTTGGGGAACTACGCGAACAGCACTTTCCCTACCAGTCTGTTAAGGCTTTACGGGGATTATTTTTCTTTTAGTTGGGGAAGATGATGAGGTGTCCATCAAAGAAGCAGCTGAAGCCATTGTCAAGTCCATGGACTTCAAGGGAAACGTCACCGTATCCTCTGATGCGCTGGTCCTTGGGTCACTTCTGATCCTCCAGGCCATGGGGAATGGGCCACAGATCTGTTGTAGATACTATTATTTTTACAAAGCACCAGATTTAGATTTGAATTTTTCGTGACTGCAGGGATCCATACTCTTTGTTTCTTTCAGTATAAAATAAATTAAATCACGATGTTTAAGGTGCAACACAAGCGTCCGTCATTGCTGAAGTGGGCAAAATGGCAGCCGTTTTGCCCACTTCAGCAATTGTTTCTTGCTGTGGTTGTCCCACCTGATGACGGACACTTGTGTTGCACCCGAAACGTTGTGATTTAATTTATTTTATTTTATACCTATGTGACTTTACCGAAAGAACCAAAGAGTAACAATGATATTCAATACACAGGATCTCGACATAGTTGATACATGTAAAGTGCACATAGTTTGATTCGTACTGTCTGGCCAGAGATGCAAACCTAGATTCAATCAAAGCAATCAATCACTCTCAGTTATTTTACAGTCAATGACAGTCTGTTAATGGAGAAATAATGTGTAGAGGCTCAGATAAAATATAAAAAAGATATATGTATGATGACGGAAAAACATCACCGCCATGCAAGCCCAACAGGTTACGTGAATGAAAATCATCGAAAACTCACCGTCATATTTTTTAAGGCTGCTGGGGTGATTCCGTAGAGTCTTAAGGCAGATATGTGTAAACGTACGACCATGCTGCTTTCGTGCTATGCAGTATCATTATCATCAGCCATTATCTATCTGCTGCTGGATGTATGCCTCATGTTGTCACCATCCCACACAGTCAAGTGCTGCCACCATCCATTTCACTCCTGCACGTGAACTGAAAATGACACCACCTGTTGAGCATTTGATTTCCAGAGGCTAAACCTTTACGGGTTTTGCTCAGTTTGATACAAGCAAATCGGATGGGCAGTTCAAGAAAACGGCCAACAATGCAAAGCTACGAAGATACCTGCCGGACTTCAAGTTCACACCTTTCCACCAAGGTAAGCAGAGTCCTCGTTTCTATCTACAGTGGTAATCAGATATTCATCGTTATCACCATCTGCCATGGTCTATCAACTGTTGGATGAAGGCCTACCCACGCAGTAACCAGCGATGTCACAATCCATTACTGGATATTTGTGTAAAAGAGCTTTAAAGCTCATCGGGTTCCTCCATTGTCAATACATATTCAGATTTTGATCTCACTGCTGCACACGAAGAGGTCTCATTGTTACATCTGGGGTACATTCCATTATTTGGCTGCCATTCCATTATAAAGCTCACCCACCGATTGTCATCCTTCCTGGTGAGACTTGTCCTGCTCAAGGTTGCTCTGCTTTCTCAATGTGAAAATAATGTCCCTGTTTGCCCTGGTCCCCTGGTTCATATGCTTCTGTTACTGTCAATGGAAGTCTGAAACATCCATCTATCCCATGTATTAGCATTCATACATTTTCAGCTTTTCCCCATTTCTTTCAAATCAGGATCCATGCTTCTGATTGCTATCTGATGGCAGGCAATATGATGTTTCTCCTTGGGTTACATTGCATTGTAGCTTTTCATTGTTGAATTCAGCTTACATCCTGACACTCGGCCACCATGCTCAATAATGGAGAGTAGTGCTGGAATTAAGGGCTCCAGTTCTGTTATTTTCATGAAGAGATCATCCACGCAGTGACACATTTTAGGATGTGAATTATTCAGAAGAATTCTGCAAATGCTCTTTCATGGGCGACTATGGTTGTGATGGGGAAACAGGATATACCTAGTTGGTACCCTAGAGATTTTACATGGTGAAATTGTAAACTTCAGATTTGATTTTAGCCAAGGAACATGTATTATAATTCTGCTTGTTTAACCAGGAATGCATCACGTATGTAAAAATAAAAATAAAACAACTCAATTAAATCACGACGTTTCGGAAGCAACACAAGTTTCTGTCATCAGGTAGGACAACCACAGCAAAACATTTACTGTAGTGGGCAAAGAGAGCTGTTTGTGAAGCGATTATATAAGGTAAGAGAGGGGGGGGAGGAGCCAGGGAGGAGAGATTCAGGGGGCGGGGGGTGTGGAGTAGGGGGGGGGGATAACACTAACGCCAGGGAGGAGAGATTCAGGGGGTGGGGGGTGTGGAGTAGGGGGGGGGAATAACACTAACGCCAGGGAGGAGAGATTCAGGGGGCGGGGGGTGTGGGGTAGGGGGGGGGGAATAAACACTAACGCCAGGGAGGAGAGATTCAGGGGGCAGGGGGTGTGGAGTAGGGGGGGGAAGATAAACACTAACGCCAGGGAGGAGAGATGCAGGGGTCGGGCGGTGTGGAGTATGGGGAGGGAGTGAGGCTCCTGTTAATCCTGTTGAGACACAGCTGGTGAGAACACAATCAAAACACTGCACGTCAAATTTCCTAGTGATGGTAGTGAGCAGGGCTGGGAGTAAAAGACTGGGGATGTGGATATGAATATAACTATAGGGCAGCTAAGGTTTAACTTGGTTAATAACATCATTCCAATGATTGCTCAATTTGAATCCATCTTCTCGGTTGAAGTTATGTCTATGTTTGTATATCTGGATGGCTTCATGGGCAAATCTTTGGTGGTATCCAGACGGCTTGCAGAGAACGTTGGTGTCGGAGAAAACAATATCATGAGAACCCACAGCGTTGTAGCAATGGTCAGCCACGGCAGAATAATTATAACTATCGTGTTTCAAATCTGACTTGTGCTCGCGAATGCGGTCAGATACATGTAATTTCGTTTCCCCAATATAACAATCGCAGTCGAAAACTTCAAATCTAGAATGAGTCTTAAGATTGTTCAGGAGTAGGGGACAATGTTGCCACGTGTAATCCCAATTGAGTTACAGCTGTTCCCTCATTATAAGGAACATTTTGTGGACCAAAAAAAAGCTCACTATCAAGGTGTTCACTGGAATAGGGTTAATGACAATTTGAACTGTGCCTTTAAAGACACACATGGGAACATTAATGCATCGTCACTGCGTACGTGTTATTGTGTACATGCACGGGTCTCCTGGTCACATAAAAAAAATTATACACGGTACGTGTGTACAGTATTCACTATAAAGTACAATGTATGGTGGAGCGCAGTTTGTGATTGCCTGCATTGTCACATTCCAGCTGTGATGGAGACGTGCGGCTGGTTTGTGCAGAACTACGAGTCTGCACGCAAGTGAGGGCGTCTGGGCTCCGCGGGCACCACCACGGACAGACAGACGGGCCTTTGTCTCGCTGTGCAGTGTCAACCACTGCAGCCACACACACAGACACACGGGGCATACAGGGAACATTGCAGCTACGTGCTGTCAGGGTGGCTAGGGTCTCTACCTCTTCCACTGTTTACCAAAACAAGACAGACTTCTCCATCAACCTCGGTTTATCAAAACAGTGCTGTCTACCGGAATAAAATTAAGCACACAATTCCTGGCACCTGAACACAGGGTCATATCTGGACAGTTGCTAACCCCACGTGTGGCCAGTTTACTTTGTGTGTGTGTGTGGAGCATAACACTGCTGATGTGTGCAGGGTGGAAATTTATTATAAAACAGAATCTATAAAGAGTGCAAAAAATGTTTCACGTATTATCGTGCATCTTGAAAGCAATATTTTGCATATGAAGATTTTACGTGTTTTTGGGAATCGTCTCGCAATAAATTATTGCAGGACTGTTATCGTTGTTGCAATATTTTGTGGAGCATGTAATGATCGAGTGTGATGCTGGCTTGGTGTAAGGTATAAGCTATGTCAATACGGCTGTTTGCTTTGCTGTTTTAGGCGTTGGTGTGTGGGGCTGCATGGATTTTAAGAAGCCAATTTCCAAGTTGACTTCAGGTCGGGGATAGTGTTAATGTAGTGTTTTTATTTTACGCGGACAACTTCTATTTCTCCTGTCACTTTTTATTGAACAGAGCTCCTCGCGTTCAACACCACGTGACTACCGCCGTAACTCTCCCGCTTGCGCTGCTCGCCTGCTTCGCTCACACCGCTCTCTCCTAGCCTCTCCACTGCTTGCCTGCTCTCACTCTCCTAGCCTCTCTACTGCCAGCCTGCCTGCCATGCTCCGCTCGCTTCGCTCTCTCTGCTGCTGGCCTATTACTACGCACTCTGCTAGCTTCTCCACTGCTAGCCTCTCACTATATCTTATGCTAGCTTATCTACTGCTACCTTCCGCTATATACTCTGCTAGCTTCTCCACTGCTAGCCTTCCGCTATGTACTCTGCTTGCCTCTCTACTGCTAGTCTTCGCACACTCACACTTAGGATTCCACTAGCCTCCAGTGGGGGATCAGCCATCACCGCTGGAGAGGGCATGGTGTGGAGAGCGGGTCCCGGACTTCTTGTTATTCCTCTTGTCTTCACTCCGACAAACTCAACTCTCTGCCTCACACTCCCGTATTTATCCTCCCGTATTTATCCTCCTCATTAACTGCTCTAATTAAGCTGGCGTTCTCCCGTCACCTCACACCCGTGGCTTCCGCTGCTAATCACCTCAATCTCCCGTCAATCTCATTACATCATCCACCCCCCCGCCGTGAAGAAAAATCTAGCCATCCCGGCTAACCGTATATACAACTAAGAAACGCGTGAATCTGTGACACAGGTTATAACAACAATAACACAACAACAAAAATAAATATGCGTGTATTTACAAGTGTGTGCAATGCAGTCCGTCTCTCTGAACGCTCAATGAAAAACAGTTCTCCGGGAGCGGGTTCCTGCCGCCGGTCCGTCGCCACGAACTGGGTCCCGCCCAGCCCATGGGTCCTGGTCACGCCAAAACGATCAACCCGGTTGCGGCTGTTCGGACTCCGGAGGCCGGCTGGTCGGCTCGCCTTGCCTTAGTCGTCGCGAACCTGTGGGTGTAAGGGGACAAGACCTCTGAGGCACGTCTGCTTGGGGCGGCGTGACAGGCTCGTCGGACGCATCTGACACAGGCTGCTTCGGGACGGGAGGGCATTGTAAATCAGTGGCTCAAACCTCTTTAGGTTTTTTAGCCGTGACGGGTGCATATACCACCGGCGTCGCCCGAATTTAATACGCACGCACTGGGGTCGACGAACATCAACGACCTCTACTGGCCCTTACCATGGGGGATGTAGTTTGGGTGACGTGCCCACCGGCACCATGGGGCAATGAAGCCATGCCGCAAGCGCTCGTTGGCTGTCTGACGCCGTGCTGAATTACTTGAGGCCTCACGAGTCTTCCTCAATCGCTCAAGGGTCACCTGCATGGGAACACCTTACCCGGTGGACGCACGCCCAATTTCACCAACGCCGGAGCCTCAAGCTCCCGCCCATACATCAAATAGAAGGGTGAGGCATGTGGGGCCAATCTGTAGGCGGTCAGAACGCTCGGGATGTGCAAATCCCAGTCGGTTTGTGCCGCATTAACTTGTCTTCCAGAAAAAGCACCGTATATCAATGCTGTGTGCAAAAATCCCAGTAGGATTCAAGTCAAATAACAACCATAAGACAATTTAGATTAAAGCTATCAGTCTAACTCTGTACTACAACAAACAAATATGGCTAGACCAAAACGTTTTCGAAATCAAAATAAAGCTATAAAAACAATGTAACAGTGATCATAGCAACTGTGATTGAAATGTAACAATAACGATATACATAACATGTACTACCAAACTTTGCAGCCATAGCTGGCTGCATGAGTCACTCCATAACAGCTGGAGTATCAGTAGTATCAAACATTTTCAATGCACCTTTAAAGATCAGCACACTATAATCAACACACAAGATCATACTTTGCAGCGGTCATCCGGAGTGATACATTTGATTTCAGGCCACTGAATAGCAGTGGCAGCTAGGGTTGTACAACTCCTCTAGAGCAGTTTTGAGTGAAGATCTCACAGTGATCCAAGTTGCAGTTTATTTGCAATAGCATTCCAGACTATGGGGGCATCAATAGCAAAGGGCCTTCCTCCAGTATTTGTACGGCAATAAGGAATGTGAAGCTGGTAAATGAGCGAAGATCTTGGGTCAAATTTGTTATTCGAAACAGTGAGGAGATCCAGCAGGTAGTCTGCGGATATTTTTTGGAAGTACATCGTGAATAAATAAAATCTGACCCACAAGCCGTCAATCTTTCGATTTAAAGCTTTCGTGACTGCAGGGATTCATCTTCTTGGTTCTTTCGGTAAAGTCACATAGAAGGGAAATAATAAAATAATAAAAATAAAACAATAAAATAATTATCACGACGTTTCGGCCACAACGCAAGCAGCAGTCCTCAGGTGAAGAACAGGTCTGTCGGAAAGACAGCGTCTGAATGAAACACCACCAGGCTTGGAGCGTATATTTAAGCTGGGTTGGAGGGGGAAGAGCGCCTTGACAAAATAATTTGCATATCAAGAGGAATTTAGCATATTTATGGGAAATGCAGATATGGGATTAGTCACTACTTGTGAAATGCGTAGGAGGTAGCCGGGGGGTTTCACAGTCATATTATGCCCGTATCTTCTTATCTTCTTCTTCTTATATATAAAAGTCTCCGTGCGCTCGCGCTTGCGGGGGATTTGGCTCTTGGACGGTGGTGTTTAACACTGAAATAATTTGCCAGGCGGCACGCCCTAAGCCCCGTGGTGGGTATAGGCTATTCCGTTTTCCCGTCCGTAAACTTTAAAGTAGTTTAATTAACACATTTGTGCCGTTTATATTATTAATTATTTACTTATTGCACGACATCGACTGTACCAAGTGACTCCAATTGCGTGGGGGGGGGGCGGACCCTGCCAAGTCATGCGCGTTCGCTCCAGCTCACGGGAGACATTTTCTTTTACGCGTTTTACAGTCCACACGTACACACATGACGCTGCAGATATTTATTCACAGTGTCATGTCCTCTTCGCCCCCCCCCCCCCCAACACGATGCGTTCAGTTTATACTACAGACTCCGTAGATAATAATATTTTACTGCTTATGTAGTGGTGGTATTGACGTGCGCCGACAGTGATGGATCACGGGGCGCGGGGTTGGGCACGCGATGTGGGCGTGGTATGGACGCGCGCGCCGGTGGTAAGGCGCGCTGACACAAGCTGGGAAAAGAGGATCGTAGCGAGTGCGCAGTGATTGGTCAGATAAGTGGGTGCTCTCAGCGACGTCCGCAGGAGGGGTATAAAGGGAGACGCGCGAGAGCACTCGTGGTCAGTGTTAACCAGTTGAAGACCGAAGACGGGGTGGAGGAGGTAGTGGCCCGAGACCCCTAGTCCCGCCGTCCTTGTGAGGACCGGGGCCCTGTGTGGCTCGGAGCCGAGACTGGGGGACCCGTAGTCCGACGCCCGGGTGGGTCGGGACGGTGGTACCCAGAGCCGAGACGGGCACCCCCGGCTGGGTGTGTCCCGGAAGGCTACGGGGCGTAAGAGCCCGTGTCAGTATAGCTGAGTGGGTGTCTGTCACCCGTGTAGCTGAGTGGGTGTGAGTCACCCGAGTAGCTAAGTGGGTGTCAGTCACCCGTGCAACGAAGTGGGTGTTAGTCACCCGTGTAGCTGAGTGGGTGTGAGTCACCCGAGTAGCTAAGTGGGTGTCAGTCACCCGTGCAACGAAGTGGGTGTTAGTCACCCGTGTAGCTGAGTGGGTGTGAGTCACCCGAGTAGCTAAGTGGGTGTTAGTCACCCGTGTAACGAAGTGGGTGTTAGTCATCCGTGTAACTACAAGTTGGTGAAAATAAAGAGTGTGCTACCCGTGAAGTCGTCTCCTGCCGAGTTACTACTTTACAACTGGCGTCAGAAGTAAAACCTGTCTTCAAGGAGAATGGACACAAGGAAGACTTCTCGTTCCCACGTGCAAGACCGGGGAGACGACGGCGTACCGGTGACACCACCCTCGGGAGGAGAGGACGAGGAGTTGCCGCCGATGCAGCACTTCGCAGAAATGGCCAATGCTCCGCTTGCCTCCGACACCAGCCTGCAGGACGCACACTCCCGCCTGGCGGAGTTGCTGCTCGCCGCCGCTGCGATCTTGGCGGAGATCTCCGTTCCAGCGGCCGGTGGAACGCCTGCGGGGTTGGAGGAGGCGGCGCGGCTGGAGGGTTCCCGCCATAAGGCGTTTCGCGCCAAAAGTTTTGGAGTTGGCGCCATTTTTGAGGGTCCGCCACCGGTTGGCGGGAAACGCGGACACCACGTGGCCAGAGATCTCCACACAGCGCAGCCCGCGTCATCGGCGAGCGCCGGAGCTCTCCATTTTGCGCCTGCAGAGGGAGCCGACATTTTCTATAACCACAGCGGAGCGTGGGAAAATCGTTCCAACGACGACGACGACGATCGAGTTCTACAGCAACGATTGCCCGCGCTGTCGGTGTTCAAGGCGGACGGGGGCGACTGGGGAGCCTTCCAGCGACGGTTCATCGCGCATCAAGAAATGTCGGGGTGGTCCGACACCACTGCCCTGCGCGCGCTGCCAGCGATGCTCGACGACGACGCGCTTGCGGCCTTCACGTCTGCCCCGAGGTCGTCCCGCTCAACGCTCCAGGCCGCGCTACACCTGATGGCCAAGGTGTTCGGGCCACCCTCGACCTGTCGCCACCAGTTCTACGATCGGCGGAAGGTGGTTGGAGAAACAACGCTCGCCTATCGCACGGCGCTGCTCGCCCTGGCAGACTCAGCTTTTCCCCGCATGGACAAGGAGGGGAAGGACGCCATGGTGACGGAGCAGCTGCTGGTGTTGGCTCACGGATTGGGAGTCCCCATTAATACGGCGGACGAGATGGACATTTGCTCTCTGGGGATTGCCACAAGTATTCACGCTTACGAAGTCCTAAAGCGAAAGCCGACGGTCGTCTGCGCATCGGTGGGGAACGGGGCACCGGCCGCCACGATCATCGGCCCTCAGCCTGCTGTGCCGCGGGAGGAGGCCTTCGCCGTTTCAAGACCGGGGGAGTGGAGAACGGGAGGTCGTTCGCCCACACGTTCACACCGCAAGCTGGAGCAACCGAAACCTACGACGTCCCTCGTCGTCTGCTACAACTGCGGCCTTCGGGGCCACGTCGCGTCCGGGTGCCGGGCCCCACGTCAGCGTACCGCGGGACCACGTCCGGACGACGACCAGGGCCTAAAGACATCCCAGCTGAACCCGGCAAGTCGCGGCACCTCACACGTTCGGTCCACATGCACGGCACGTTCGGGTCGCCGCTTAGCGGTGGGGGGACCGCGTATGGGCACCGGGGGTTCGGTTCGGCGAGAGGGGTCCGTACACGGCCCGAAAGCAGTCGAATGGTCCGAATTGGCCCACAGGATAGTGGCTGCTTCGGCCGGGTCGTCCGTGGTAACGGGGTACATTGACGGGGTTGAGGTCCGGGTGCTTGTGGACACGGGTGCGTCGGCCACTATCATTTCGGACCTTATTTATAACATTCTTCCCGTCCAATGTCGACCCCTTCTGCCGGTGGACGTACCGTTTTACGCGGCAAACGGGGGATCTTTGGGAATCATCGGCCAGATTCGGGCGACTATTTGTATTGGCGATATAAAATTGGCGGGTCCTATTTTTGTATCATCTTCGTTGGCCGTTCCTTGTTTACTAGGCACGGACTTTCTGTCTAAAATGCCCATCAAAATTCTCATAGACCAGGCCTGCATTGAGCTCCCGTCGGGACGGCGGGTTGAGTTTTTGAAGAGTCCTACTAAGATACGCACGGTTTGTGCGACGGTGCAGGCGCTGGCAACCCAGACTGTACGGGTGCCCCCGGGTTCGCAAATGTTGGTACCCCTTCGGTTGAGGAAACCCCTCGGGGCAGATGCGGGGGCACAGGGAGTTCTGTTGGGGCCGTCTAACAGAGCTAAAGGGGGCCTCGACTTAGCGGTGGCCCAGACCATGGTGAGGGGGGACAGTGAGCCGTTCGTTATGGTCCTGAATACGGGGTCGCGGCCGGCCGTGATTACGCAGGGAACGGTGCTGGCTCACGCCGCGCCGCTACCCGTCGAGGAACAGCTCGTTGCTCACGCCGATTCGAGTGCCGATACGCATTCTCATAGTGAGGAGGGGACGGAGTGGTTGGACTCGTTGTGTGCCGGGTCCAGTAACTTGTCCAGTGTGCAGTCGGGTGCATTGAGGGGCTTGCTACTCGAGTTTGCTGACGTGTTTAGCAGGCACAAGTATGATATTGGCTGCACAGACCTGTTGCGCCACCACATAGCTACTGGGGACGCGGCCCCTATTCGACAGAATCCCTTCCGGCTCAGTCCAGCCGAGAAGGAGCATGTGCAGTCGGCAGTTAATGACATGTTGGCGGCCGACATCATTGCGCCCTCTTCCAGTCCGTGGGGTGCTCCTATCGTCTTGGTTAAAAAACAGGATGGGTCCTTGCGGTTCTGTGTCGATTTCCGCCGCCTAAACAAAATCTCAATGGCCGATGCGTATCCGCTCCCCAGGATGGATGAGTCTCTGGATGCCTTGGCGGGAGCACAGTTTTTTTCGACGCTCGATTTGCTTTCGGGATTTTGGCAATTACCCCTCGATGACGAATCTAAACCAAAAACCGCTTTCCGGACACCGGGAGGCCTATTTGAATTCAACCGATTACCCATGGGTTTACATTCCGCTCCTGCCACGTTCCAGAGGCTCATGGAATTGGTTTTGTCAGGCCTCCAATGGGACACCTGTTTGATTTACCTCGATGATATCATCGTTTTCAGCCGGACTTTTGAGGAGCACCTCCAGCGACTGAGAGCGGTGTTTCTCAGGATGCGTTCCGCTAAGCTTAAATTTAAACCGGCTAAATGTTTTCTGCTTCGGGAATCGGTCAGGTATTTGGGCCATATCGTTAGCCGTTCAGGGATCTCGACAGACCCTGCTAAGACGAAATGCGTCAGCTCATGGCCAACGCCGACCTCTGTCACTGAAGTCCGCAGTTTCATAGGATTCGCCTCCTATTACCGTCGTTTTGTCAAGCAGTTTGCCACCATAGCCAGGCCCCTGCACGCTTTGACGGCTAAAGGGGTGCGGTTTCACTGGGGGTCGGAAGAGGAGGCCGCGTTCTGCTCCCTTCGTGACGCCTTGGTGCAGGCTCCCCCCTTGTGTTACCCCGATTTCACGCAACCGTTTGTGCTCGACACGGATGCCAGTAACACGGGTATCGGGGGAGTGCTCTCACAGGTGGTCGGGGGGGTCGAACGGGTGGTCGCCTACGGTAGCAGGGTTCTGTCCCCCGCGGAACAACGCTACTGCGTGACACGTCGTGAATTGCTGGCGATTGTGTTTTTTATACAGCAATTCAGGCCGTATCTTTATGGCCGTCACTTTACGGTTCGCACGGACCATGCGGCTCTCCAATACGCTATGCGGGTGGCGCAGCCATCCGGCCAATTGTCCCGATGGTTGGAGGTCCTTCAGGACTACCAATTCACGACGATTTACCGTAAGGGGTTGCGCCACTCGAATGCGGATGCATTGTCGCGGTTGCCGCCGCGTACGGAATGCGCATGTCTGTTAGGATCGGCGCGGTGTAAACCCTCTGTCGCTGCCCCCGCGGAAGTTGTGCTCGCCGCCACGGATACTACGGGGGTCGACGCTCCCACGGGGAGGGACTCGCTGTTAGCGTTGCCTCTCATCGAGTGGGGCCGTCTGCAAATGTCCGACAGCTCCCTACTCACGCTACGTCGGAAGGTTGACGATCCCGAGGGAGGGGAAACGCGGGTCGGTTCCTGGGTGTGCAGACAGGGCCTTTTGATGAGGTGGGACAACATGTCCCGGCGTCACGTGCTCGTGGTGCCATTTGCTATGCGGGGTAGGGTCGTCCTGGCTGCCCATGAACGACTCATGCACCTGGGGTTTCACAAAACGCTCGCCCTCATTCAGCGAGACTACTATTGGCCGGGGATGGGCAACGACGTGGCGAACATTCTTAAGGGATGTGTAGGGTGCGCCCAAAGAAAACCACCACCAATAGCGGCTAATCCACCGCTGCAATCCATTCAGGTTTCGCGCACGAACGAATTGGTCGCGCTGGACATCTTGGGGCCCTTTCCCGCTACGCCTCGGGGAAATAAGTTCCTGCTGGTTGGCGTAGAGTACTTCACTCGCTGGCCCATGGCATGGCCACTCGCCAACCAGTCGGCTGCGGCAGTGGCGGACGCCTTTGTCCAAGGTTATGTTTTGGACAAAGGCGCCCCCGAACGCTTGCTGACGGATCAAGGGAAAAATTTTTCGAGTGTTTTGTTGCGCGAGGTGTGCGACCTGTTGGGTACAAAGAAAGTACGTACCTCCCCGTACCACCCGCAGACTGACGGTATGGTTGAACGTCTGAACAGGACGATTACGTCTATGCTGTGCCAACAGGTATGCGATGACCAGGTGGATTGGGACTTACAGGTACCGGGGGTACTAGCGGCCTATCGGATGGCACCTCATGCGGCGACGGGGTTTTCTCCATTTTTTCTGATGTATGGGCGGGAGGCCGATCCGGCCATGGACGTCCAACTGGGGATTTCCCAGCCACGTGCAAAATCTAAATTGGCAGACCATATCAAGTTTAACATCGCCAAATTGGCTGAAGCGCGAGAGGCTGCGAGATTGAATTCGCGGTCTCGGCAGATCGCGAACGAGCGATTGCATGGACGGAAGGTGCATACGCACAATTGGGAACCGGGCGATAAGGCCTGGCTGCATTGTCCACACGCACCGTTGGCTACGTCCCCCAAACTGTTGAGACCATGGAGGGGACCGGTGGAAATTGTGCGGGTTGCACGACCCCAGAGTATACAGATTAAATGGGGAAAACGCCGTTGGTACGTGCACCCCTCCCGACTGAAACCCTACGCGGCGCCGCGTGACCCCGGGTTGTGCCGTGACGACCGAGCGTGTGATGTGACCGTCGACTCGGGGAGGGATGTGTCGCAGGTTGATCCTCACGTGTCTCCACCTGACCCACCCCCAGGTGTCTCGGACCTGACGGCTGTTGACCGTCGGGAACCGGAACCCCGCGGCTCGCGCGGAGCCCCGATGCCTGGCCCATGCCTTCCTGAACTGCCGGCGCCACCGGATGGCCAACTGCGTCTGGTGCCGTACGACGGACCGGCAAGGCGGACTCGGGCTAGGACGCAACACTTTTCATGAATAGAAAAAAAAAAAAAAGATGATTTTCCTTTTTGTTTAAAGCCCGACCTCGCTGCCGGGGTCCCCCTCTGCCGGGGTAATGTCCCGTTCAAGGGACGCTCGGACACATTGGGACGCTGCACGAGTCGGAGAGAAAAGAAGAGAAAATGAAAAATATTTATTTTTTATTTTTATTGTTACTCTTTCCGCATACACATTATCGTTGCCACTCGCCGGATTGCGCATATTGTTCTTGTTGTGGGCGTGGCGGTTGCTGGGTTTTGCGGATTGCGGTGTTCATGTTGTGTTGTTAGGGTTTTGTTGTTGTGTTACGGGGCACACATAGGGGTGAAGGGGTGTTGTATATTTTATTAGCAGCCTGGTCGGCTGCGAGCTATGTGGTAGGGGGTGATGTAGTGGTGGTATTGACGTGCGCCGACAGTGATGGATCACGGGGCGCGGGGTTGGGCACGCGATGTGGGCATGGTATGGACGCGCGCGCCGGTGGTAAGGCGCGCTGACACAAGCTGGGAAAAGAGGATCGTAGCGAGTGCGCAGTGATTGGTCAGATAAGTGGGTGCTCTCAGCGACGTCCGCAGGAGGGGTATAAAGGGAGACGCGCGAGAGCACTCGTGGTCAGTGTTAACCAGTTGAAGACCGAAGACGGGGTGGAGGAGGTAGTGGCCCGAGACCCCTAGTCCCGCCGTCCTTGTGAGGACCGGGGCCCTGTGTGGCTCAGAGCCGAGACTGGGGGACCCGTAGTCCGACGCCCGGGTGGGTCGGGACGGTGGTACCCAGAGCCGAGACGGGCACCCCCGGCTGGGTGTGTCCCGGAAGGCTACGGGGCGTAAGAGCCCGTGTCAGTATAGCTGAGTGGGTGTCTGTCACCCGTGTAGCTGAGTGGGTGTGAGTCACCCGAGTAGCTAAGTGGGTGTCAGTCACCCGTGCAACGAAGTGGGTGTTAGTCACCCGTGTAGCTGAGTGGGTGTGAGTCACCCGAGTAGCTAAGTGGGTGTCAGTCACCCGTGCAACGAAGTGGGTGTTAGTCACCCGTGTAGCTGAGTGGGTGTGAGTCACCCGAGTAGCTAAGTGGGTGTTAGTCACCCGTGTAACGAAGTGGGTGTTAGTCATCCGTGTAACTACAAGTTGGTGAAAATAAAGAGTGTGCTACCCGTGAAGTCGTCTCCTGCCGAGTTACTACTTTACACTTACATAGAATTATTCTTGCACTGGCGGCGGATGTTGGAGAGGGGGTAGTGGCCCAGCCCCTAGCCTGGCAACGTGCCAACTCCGCGCCTCACCAAGGTAGGCCAGGACGGGGGCTACGCATCGCACAAGGCCTCAACACGCCTATGCTAAGTACAAATTTCCTTGCTTCTTACGCTAACAACTCAAGTCCATTTTTATTATTGTTAAACACATTAGTTGACAAACATTACAGTAATAATGTTTGTGTGCAGATAAAAAATTAGCTTCATTGTTTACCATTATGAAACAGGTTCACAGATGTTACAATAATTATGTTTTTGTGAAGATAACTACTCAGGTTTATTGTTTACCATTATGAAACGAGTTGACATGTTACAATAATTATGTTTGTGTACACAAAACTCTTTTTGGATTTTTGGGTTGCTCAATTTCCCCTTTTTTTGATGCGCTTTTATAATGCTGCCACGGTCTACTGCCAGTTTGTGATTTCTGCTTATTTCTTCAATGCATTTCTATTTTCATCGCTCACGTCACGCTATTTACTCATACGTAGTCCTGCGATACTGATAGCTGTGCCATCATCAGGGATTGCTGCGCCCGTCGATGTGTGTGTGTGTGAGTCCATGTGTGTGTCTTTGAGTCCATATGTGTGTGCCTGTAGAGCCATGCGTGTCTTTCACTCCATGTGGGTGTCTTTTTCGAACGGACAACGTCAAAAGTGTTTATGTGTGTGTGTTAGTCCATGTGTGTGTGTCAGTCGATCTGTGTGCGTGTACGTCGATCTGTAGTCCATATGTGTGTGTTAGTCCACATGTGTAAGTCTATACATTTGTGTGTCACTATGTGTGTGTGTAAGTCAATGCGTCTGTGTGTTAGTCCATGTGTGTTAATCCATGTCTGTGTATCTAAAGTAGATATCTGTGTGTCACAGTCCATGTGTATGTGTGTGTAGGGCTATGTGTGTGTCAGTCTATGTATGTGTAAGTTCATGTGTGTGTGTGTCTTAGTCCATATGTGTGTGTGTAAGTACATATGTGTGTTTACGTCAATGTGTGTTTTAGTCCACGTATTGCTGTGTGCGAGTCGGTGTGTGTGTGTGTGAGTCGCTGTATGTGTGTACGTCCATATATGTGTGTGCAACTCCATGTGTGTATATCTCAAGTGGATGTCTGTGTGACAGTCCACATGTGTGTGTGTGTGTACGGCAATGTGTGTGTCACTCTATGTATGTGTGTCGCTGTATGTGTGTACGTCGATATGTGTGTGTAACTCAAGTGCATGTCTATGTGTGTGTGAGTCCATATGTGTGTGTGTCTGTAAGTCGATGTGTTTGTGTGTGTCAGTCCATATGTCTGTGTGTGTGTCTCAGTCCATGTGCGTGTGTGTTAGTCGCTGTGTGTGCATGCCTCCATGTTAGTCAGTGTAACTCCATTTCTTTGCGTGTCTGTAGGTCCATGTGTGCATCTTAGTCCATGCGTGTGCTTTATTGACCTGCTCAAGGCCTATAATACCATCACTAGGCCTGGCCTCTGGGTTTCTCTTCGTGCTTTCCGAGTCCCGAACCCACTCATCACCATCCTGAAGGACCTTCATGATGGTGAGCGGCCCCGCGTCTTAACTACGTGGCCGTGAGTCAGAGGCATTCCCTTTACACCTTGGAGTGCAACAGGGATGTCCTCTGGCTCCCACATTGGACCACGTAGTTCGTCGAGCCTTCAATGCCTGTACCGCAAAAATTCCCATCTGCTACAGATACAATGGGAGGCTGATCGATGCCCGGGTGCGGTCAAGGGATGGATCCCTGTTGCTCAACCACGTTATGTATGCCGATGATCTGCTAATGGCTGCTCACTCCGAAGAGGAGTTCGAGGTGCTGCTGCTGAACCTGGAGCTTGCCACCAACAGGTGGGGCCTTACCATTAGCCCAACCAAAGCTAAGCACCTGCCTGGCTATTTTGTACCATCGGACACTCCACCCCCACAACTCCCAATTGGTGATGGGCCAGTTGTGGAGACAGTGGAGAGTTTCCCTGGGCAGTGTGCTAATGACCAGCTCCGGTTTAATAGCAGAGGTCTCACTCCGAATCAGTCGAGCTGCAGTATCTTTAGATTGGCTGCATAATGCTGTGTGGAAGCTACCTGGTCTATCACTCCATACGAAGCTTCAGGTGTTCTCGGCCACGGTCATTCCCTCCCTTCTCTACGCTTGCGAAACTTGGACCCCCCTAATGTAACATCTTCGCCGGTTAGAAACATTTAGGCTGGCCTGCCTGCGATCCATCCTGGCTTTAACCAGGCTGCATTGTGTGAGGAGCTCACAAATCCTTGAAAGATGTGGACAAAGTCCCATCGGTGACCTCCGGCAGGCAAGGCTGCGTTGCCTGAGTCATGTAGCTCGCATGGCCAGCCACTGCATGCCTAAACAGCTTTTGTTCCGCCGGATCCAGGGGGCTGGAGAAAAGATGGAGTTATGTGGTACAGGAGGAATTGGAGCTGAGTCCACTAGCGGATGACTGCTATCAGCCGTGTCAAGATGGGCCTCTGGAGAAGGCTCCTGAAGGACGCTACTGGGCAGTTGAAGGCAGTCACCCTCCAACAACAACGGAGGGCGGAGGAGCGACGCTCACAACAATGAGCGGAGCGCCGCGTGGCTAAAGCACAGAAAGTTGCCACAGTAGGAGCCATAGGTGGTGCATCAACCAGTCGTCTCAGTCAGTCGACCTGTGCCATCTGGATTTGCCCCATCACCTCCGGCCAGCGAGCGTTCGACACTTCACGTGGCCTCAAGGTGCACATAGCCTGGCACAAGCGTTGTCGTGACGTCACCGCCACTTAGTGGCGAATGGCGGTTGTTGTTGTTCAGTCTATGTATGTATGTGTGAGTCCATTTGTGCGTGTAACTATGTATCCGTGTCAGTCGATTTGCGTATGTAACTACATGTGTGTCTGCCTTTTTTGCCCGGGCAACGCCGGGTACTGACCGCTAGTATACTATAAACGCATGTTTCCGACGTACTCAGAGGAAATCCCCCAAGGCTTTAAGAGGGGATAGCACGCAATAGTCTGCACAGACCGGTTCATAAACCCACATGAGTCTTTTCACCTGCCTAGACTCCAGTTGATATATTTAGTCAATTCCTCGTATTCCGAATGAGATGCGCGCGTCCTGCTGGGTTCATTTCAGTCGAATCTTTGTAATGAAAAGTAGAAGGCCTTAAATTCATGTATTTTACATCAACACAGCCCCTCGCACTGACAGAAAAAACAATGCTGTCCGATTCGGTAAAAAAAATCTCCCAAGCAATCTAGCGGCGAGGGGGCAAAAGTGCAGGGAGAAGGCGCGACAAACCGAACGAAGGTAAATTACTGGAACAGCAATGGCACTGCGCTCAGGTCGTCGCAGCCTTAAATGAGTACCCGGTATGGTGTGGAAATACCAGCACTGGGGAGACAAAGGCAGCCGGGCCTGGTGTTTGCCACACGACTCCCCGTCCGCTGTGTGGGCCTTAAAAAGGTAACAAGACTTGCACCAACAATCTTTAAAAGGCTACCCGGGGTTATTTGCAGCCACAACTGCCTGCTTAGCTCGGCACGTTCAGTAGCGCAGTACGAGAACCGCTCCGCCACCGCTCGCCTATAGTAAAGATAATCAATTCTAATTGCATGGAACATAATTGCATGGATTCATACCCTTTGTTTTTTTCGGTAAAGTCACGTAGGTAAAAAAAATGAAAACTACTAAATTAAATCACGACGTTTCGGAGGCAACACAAGCTTCCGTCTTCAGGTGGAACCGTTACCTACGTGACTTTACCGAAAAAACCAAAGAGTATGAATCCTTGCAGTCACGAAAGCTTCAAATCTAGAAATAATTGCATGGAACATGTTTCTGCTGCTTGGAGTTGTTCGTGATTTTCCGTTATGGGCGGGGCCATCGTCAGAGAAAATAAGTAGGGAGGCAGAGTCCTTGCATTAATTGTTAACAGCTTCAATTACTGTCGCTTTAAAGCTTAGCGATTTATAACGTTCCATCATCTCAATTACACGCGATAACTGTGAATGGGTAGTGATGCTGTGATGGATGGGAAACGTGCGTAGAGTGGAGAATAGGGTAAGCAACTTGAAGGTTGGGAATAGCACGTGGCAGGAAAGTCTTGTGGGAAGGATCAGGTGGTGGAGGTTGAGATGGGTGGGACACGGGTGGAGGACGAGGGCCGAGCCGGGCATTGGAGTGGCACCCAAAGGTGAGTGATCATCAAGCAGTCATCCTCACTTACCTGCTTCCGCTCCTCCCCTACAACCCGTCTCTTCTCCCGAGACCAGGGCAACCTGTGGCTCTGGAGCCACATGCAGCTCTTTAGGGACAGCTTTGTAACGTTCACTTACTCATTCACCTACTCACTCACATCACTTACCCAAATACCAACCCACTCATGTGTAAACCCACCCACTAACTCACCCAGCCACTTCCTCCATGTCTAACCCACCCACTCCCTGACCGACTCACTCACCTGCCCACCCACCGACCCGACTCACTCAACAACCCACCCACCCAACCACTCATTCACTAAACCACTCACTCACTTACCCACCTATTCACCAACCCACCCACTCACTCACCAAACTACACACCTGATCACTAACTCACTCACCCACCCACTTACTCACCCACTACCTTACCCACCCATCTTCTCCCGCATTCAGCCAGCCACCCGCTCAATCATGTAGCCACTAGCTCACTCACACACTCGCCTACCCACCCACTTATTCACTAACGCACTAACTCACTTTACCAAACCACTAACTGACCCACTCACCCACCCACCCATACACTCAATCACCTACCCATTCACTCACCTCACTCACTCAACAACCGACCAACTCACCCACCCGCTCACCACCCACTACCCACACAATCACTCAACCACTCACTCACTGTCTCATTCACTCACCCCACTCACTCACCCCATACACTCACTCAACAACCCACCCAATCACCCACTCACCCAATCCCTAACTCACCCAATCCCTAACTCACCCACTCACCTACTACCCACGCAATCACTCAACCACTCACTCATCATCTCATTCACTCACCCCACTCACTCAACAACTCACCCACCCATCACTCAACCACCCAATAATTCAACCACCCATTAAATCAACCATGCGATGGCCACCTTACAGCCTAGGCAATGCAGTTTGTTGCTGTGGAACTTTGAGTGTTATCTCCTTCATCTGTAGGGGTTTCTTCAGGTACTCCAGTTTACCGTTACGTGCATACCACACAACAACAAAGGAACTCGAAAAACTATTGAAAACGATGTTATTGTTTGATATCCCGTGTTTCATGAGTGTGGTATACAATTATTTACAGCCCCTTGTTAATCCACTGCTGGTTGAAGAAGGGCCCTTCTATGCTGTGTCAGTTATGGGCGCTGCTTGACCATACTTCACCACGCTGGCTAGAGTTGTTGAAGCGAGGGTTCAGGACCAGTTCAGAAAACATTCACTGCTGATGTTAGCAGCGGTCGCCAATCCAACGCGGGTCACTGGGTTCACAACCCACAGTGCCACCATACCACCTTTGGGTATACTGCAATGTAAAGTCGATATTTAGTCAGGAAAGCTTCACCAAACCTCAAAACTTTTCAGAAGATGTTTTACCAATGCCATTTTAATGAGTGATTTTAAATTTAGTGAAAGATGGACAACACAAGTGGCGTTTATAACGCCATTCAACTCAAAAGGTGAACCATTTGTAATGGAGTGTGTGGCAGGAATAATATCCATTGATAAATGTGAAAGAATGATGGAAATTTCACATCCTGTGGTGGGCATCAGCGTCACAAAATAAAAACCACTGTCATCTTTCCCGAAAATGACGCTTATCCTACCGAATCAAGTAGAGAGCTGACGATATCAATTGTGCAGAGTTGTGCCTCGAGTGGGAATTTAACTCATGTTCATTCGATAGCGAGTCGAGCATTCTGACCACAGAGCCACTCAGTTGGAAATCCTTAAGCTTCATGCAGCTGCTTCTGCAGTGCAGGTGGGCACTGATCAATTTGGACAAACCCCACAGGGACCCAGTCTCCATGGCTTGCAGCACTTTTGACAGAAGTGGCATGCACGAGCAGACGCCGAGGACATTTCGCAGTGCGGCAGGAAGGGGGCTACCAATTTCCTGACAATGTCATCGTCAATTTTACCACCTTCTGTTCAAAGGCAATATCCATGAAAAGAGTGCCGTGGCCATGTCTGAGCCTGGTGCTGAATAAAGGATAACATTTATAAACAGGGTGAGGTTTGTTGATCTATTGTCGAGAGACCCCATCAGAGAACGGGCTGCCAGTCTAGTGACCCCATCAGAGACTGGTTGGTTGAATATGCCTTAAGCATTTTTGCCTGTTTTACATAAGTAACTTCATGAAATTGTCTTTTGTCTATCATTCACAGCAATTTTTTTCATATTTATCATGCAGGTTCTAGTGAAGCCTCATTCTGACCATAAGAATCCAGGGTTATATAAGAGGTTGAATTTGAGCTATATAAGACCTAAATATGTTGACCTATGTGAAATAAACAAGAGACTACACACAAATTACAATGAATGATTCGCTTCCTGCTGGACTTGGCACGCTGTTGAGGAGCCTTTCAAAACCATCACCTTACCCTACATTGCTGGGGTCACAAAAAAGATCTCCAAAATCCTGATTAAACACAAGATCCAGGTCCGATTTAACACAGTACATAAAATCCGTGATCTGGTCCCGTCTGTAAAATATGTGGTTCCAGACATACAGTACCCTGGAGTCTACAAACTAAGTTGCTCTGTGGTAGCAGTTACATTGGAGAAACCAAACGACATGTCTCGGACCGCATCCGTGAACATAAAGCAGACTTGAAACACGGTAGGACAAACACCTCAGCCGTGGCAGATCACTGTTACAATTCAGTGGGCTCACATGACATTGACTTCTCCAAGACAGAGGTTCTCTGCAAGCCATCTGGCTATCATGAGAGATTCGTTCATGAGGCGATCCACATATACAAACACAGAGACAATTTCAACCGAGAAGATGGATTCTGGCTCAGCAATCATTGGAAGGACGTAATAAACCATTTCGGATCTTAACTGATTGTGTTCACGTTTACGGTGACTTTCAGACCGCAGTCCACTCACTGGCATGACTATATATCTTGTATTCTCCGCAGGGAATGGATTTCGATTTAAAGCTTTCGTGACTGCAGGGATTCATCTTCTTGGTTCTTTCGGTAAAGTCACGTAGAAGGGAAGTAATAAAATAATAAAAAAAACCATAATAAAATAATTCTCACGACGTTTCGGCCACAACGCAAGCAGCCGTCCTCAGGTGAAGAATGAAACACCACCAAGCTTGGAGCGTATATTTAAGCTGGGTTGGAGGAATTTAGCATATGCTAAATTCCTCTTGATATGCAAATTATTTTGTCAAGGCGCTCTTCTCCCCACCTCCCCCCCCTCCAACCCAGCTTAAATATACGCTCCAAGCTTGGTGGTGTTTCATTCTTCACCTGAGGAGGGCTGCTTGCGTTGTGGCCGAAACGTCGTGAGAATTATTTTATTATGTTTTATTTTTTATTATTATTTTATTACTTCCCTTCTACGTGACTTTACCGAAAGAACCAAGAAGAGAGAATGGATTCTTTGCTCCGCTGCAAGTCTCCTACTACCACTCTTCCATTGACATATTTCGTTGCTTCCTCTTAGTATCTTTCACTCGACGGTCAATGGTATAGTGTATAGCAGATTGTATAATAATAAATAGTATAAAATTGTAATGTTTAATATAATGTATAAGGCAATATATAGTATACTAGCGGTTAGTACCCGGCGTTGCCCGGGCAAAAAAGGCAGACACACATGTAGTTACATACGCAAATCGACTGACACGGATACATAGTTACACGCACAAATGGACTCACACATACATACATAGACTGAACAACAACAACCGCCATTCGCCACTAAGTGGCGGTGACGTCACGACAACGCTTGTGCCAGGCTATGTGCACCTTGAGGCCACGTGAAGTGTCGAACGCTCGCTGGCCGGAGGTGATGGGGCAAATCCAGATGGCACAGGTCGACTGACTGAGACGACTGGTTGATGCACCACCTATGGCTCCTACTGTGGCAACTTTCTGTGCTTTAGCCACGCGGCGCTCCGCTCATTGTTGTGAGCGTCGCTCCTCCGCCCTCCGTTGTTGTTGGAGGGTGACTGCCTTCAACTGCCCAGTAGCGTCCTTCAGGAGCCTTCTCCAGAGGCCCATCTTGACACAGCTGATAGCAGTCATCCGCTAGTGGACTCAGCTCCAATTCCTCCTGTACCACATAACTCCATCTTTTCTCCAGCCCCCTGGATCCGGCGGAACAAAAGCTGTTTAGGCATGCAGTGGCTGGCCATGCGAGCTACATGACTCAGGCAACGCAGCCTTGCCTGCCGGAGGTCACCGATGGGACTTTGTCCACATCTTTCAAGGATTTGTGAGCTCCTCACACAATGCAGCCTGGTTAAAGCCAGGATGGATCGCAGGCAGGCCAGCCTAAATGTTTCTAACCGGCGAAGATGTTACATTAGGGGGGTCCAAGTTTCGCAAGCGTAGAGAAGGGAGGGAATGACCGTGGCCGAGAACACCTGAAGCTTCGTACGGAGTGATAGACCAGGTAGCTTCCACACAGCATTATGCAGCCAATCTAAAGATACTGCAGCTCGACTGATTCGGAGTGAGACCTCTGCTATTAAACCGGAGCTGGTCATTAGCACACTGCCCAGGGAAACTCTCCACTGTCTCCACAACTGGCCCATCACCAATTGGGAGTTGTGGGGGTGGAGTGTCCGATGGTACAAAATAGCCAGGCAGGTGCTTAGCTTTGGTTGGGCTAATGGTAAGGCCCCACCTGTTGGTGGCAAGCTCCAGGTTCAGCAGCAGCACCTCGAACTCCTCTTCGGAGTGAGCAGCCATTAGCAGATCATCGGCATACATAACGTGGTTGAGCAACAGGGATCCATCCCTTGACCGCACCCGGGCATCGATCAGCCTCCCATTGTATCTGTAGCAGATGGGAATTTTTGCGGTACAGGCATTGAAGGCTCGACGAACTACGTGGTCCAATGTGGGAGCCAGAGGACATCCCTGTTGCACCCCAAGGTGTAAAGGGAATGCCTCTGACTCACGGCCACGTAGTTAAGACGCGGGGCCGCTCACCATCATGAAGGTCCTTCAGGATGGTGATGAGTGGGTTCGGGACTCGGAAAGCACGAAGAGAAACCCAGAGGCCAGGCCTAGTGATGGTATTATAGGCCTTGAGCAGGTCAATAAAGCACACGCATGGACTAAGATGCACACATGGACCTACAGACACGCAAAGAAATGGAGTTACACTGACTAACATGGAGGCATGCACACACAGCGACTAACACACACGCACATGGACTGAGACACACACACAGACATATGGACTGACACACACAAACACATCGACTTACAGACACACACATATGGACTCACACACACATAGACATGCACTTGAGTTACACACACATATCGACGTACACACATACAGCGACACACACACATACATAGAGTGACACACACATTGTCGTACACACACACACACATGTGGACTGTCACACAGACATCCACTTGAGATATACACACATGGAGTTGCACACACATATATGGACGTACACACATACAGCGACTCACACACACACACACACCGACTCGCACACAGCAATACGTGGACTAAAACACACATTGACGTAAACACACATATGTACTTACACACACACATATGGACTAAGACACACACACATGAACTTACACATATGTAGGGGTGTTAAAGAGAGGGCCCGTTATGCATGGCAGCCTATGGAAAACAAACACAGTGGGCGGGGCTACGTATGTGCACGAGGAGGTGCCCTCTACGACGTCCGAGCCAGACACCCTGGGGGGGGCTGGTTCGAACGTTATGATCCCCCGGGGCCCCACCCCTCAGGGAGGGGTTGGGTATAAAAGGGGATGTTTCAAAGGGCTCGGGAGTTATGTTTTAAGCTAAAGGAAGAAGACTGAAGACGTCTTAGATAGAGCCCTGGACTCCCCTAGTTCGATGTCCTTTTCAGGGCCGGACAGGACTGAGCCAGCGGCGTGGTCCCAAAAGCCAGAGCCGGTGCTCTTGTAAGAGCTGGTCTGGAACTCCGGGTACGGGGCCCGACTTACCAGTGTCGGGCCAGATAGCCTCCCCTAGCCCATTAGTGGAGGACTCGGGGCTAGGACAGAGTTAGCTAGGGTGTATCCCGAGTTATACGGCTGAGGGGGCCGATACCCCCTCGAGTGTTATATGCCCACTGTCGTATTGTGAAATAAATATATGTGTGCCTCAACCTCGGTGTCAAGCGTCCTCACCGGTACTTCAACTGGAGTCAGAAGTAATAAGAACATGGACACGCGGAAAACAGCTCGGGCCAAAGTACCGCAGGAGGAAGACACTGCCGAGATCGTCGAGCCCGAGACGGCTCCACAAGACATGGTGCAGCCGGGGCCTGACGCCTTCTTACCGGGGCATCGAAATGAAGAGGGGCCGCAGCCAGACGCGTTACGGCTGGCTCACGGGAGGCTGGCGGAGCTGCTGTATGCCGCTGCCGCCACGCTGGAGACCATCACGCGATTGGGGGCCGGTGATCCACCACGGGGCGAGGCGAGCCAACGACCAAGGCGCCTTCCCACCATTTCGGAACAGTCGGAATTTGAATTTCCCGCCATCGACGCTACAGCTGTTCAGGGCGTGGCCAGCCTGAACATCCGCTCCGACATCGGCATCGCTGGAGCTGCAGCGTCATCACCGCCGGAGGGTGCGTCATCACAACCGCGACAGGCGATCCCATCGGCCGTTCGCACCGATGCACAGCCGAGTGGTGGTGACAACAACCTGCGGGAGTCTACAACAACCGCTGCGCTACATCAGAGACTGCCCCCGCTGAAGGAGTTCATCGGCGCGGAGGGAGACTGGGCCGGCTTTCGACGACGTTTCCTCGCCCATCAGGAAATGGCAAAATGGTCGGATGAGGAGGCTCTCTGCGCGCTGCCGGCGCTCCTCGACGGCGACGCGCTCGCCGCCCTCACATCGGCGCCGAGGGAGAAGTTTTGCGACCACAGTGCGTGCGCATTAAATGGGGGAAGCGGCGATGGTTCGTGCACCCCTCTAGATTAAAACCCTTCGTTGCGGTACACAAACCCACTTCACACATGCGTGGCCAAACGTGTGGGGGGTCGACCGACTCACTGGGTCCGTCTCCGTCGTTCTCACCTAATGCCTTGCTGGCCGTGCCACCTCCAGGTGCATCAGGACTGACGGGCTCACGCCCGACCACCCCTCCTGGGGATACCGACGGTCACGCGGCGTCGGATGAGGACTCACTCCGGGACGGACAATTGCCACCTGACGGTCCGCCACCCGGAGTTACCCCGTGTGAGGGGCCCGCTGCAAGGACGCGCGCAAAAATGCGCAGACTGTTATGAGGCCGGAAGATGTGTACATAGGTTGTGTTCATTGTGTGTTGTGTGGGTGGTGTGTTCCCTGCCCATTGAATGTACATACGTTGGGTTCATTGTGTGTTGTGTGGGTGGTGTGTTCCCTGCCCATTGAAATGTACATACGTTGGGTTCACCTGGTGTTGTGTGTATGGTGGGTTCCCTGCAAATTGTATATAGGTTGTTTTTTTACGGAATTCGTATTTATTCAAGGGGGGGTGCGTCGGGTTGTTTTCTCTTCTTGCTGTTGCATTTTGTTGTGTTCTTGTTGCTGTTCTTGTTATTGTTGAAAAATAGTGAGGCACACGCGCGGTCAAGGAGTAAATGCACTTTTATTGTCATTTTTGTATGTTGGCAGCCGGGACGGCTGCAAGCTATGCGGGGAGGGGGTGATGTAGGGGTGTTAAAGAGAGGGCCCGTTATGCATGGCAGCCTATGGAAAACACAGTGGGCGGGGCTACGTAAGTGCACGAGGAGGTGCCCTCTACGACGTCCGAGCCAGACACCCTGGGGGGGGGGGCTGGTTCGAACGTTATGATCCCCCGGGGCCCCACCCCTCAGGGAGGGGTTGGGTATAAAAGGGGATGTTTCAAAGGGCTCGGGAGTTATGTTTTAAGCTAAAGGAAGAAGACTGAAGACGTCTTAGATAGAGCCCTGGACTCCCCTAGTTCGATGTCCTTTTCAGGGCTGGACAGGACTGAGCCAGCGGCGTGGTCCCGAAAGCCAGAGCCGGTGCTCTTGTAAGAGCTGGTCTGGAACTCCGGGTACGGGGCCCGACTTACCAGTGTCGGGCCAGATAGCCTCCCCTAGCCCATTAGTGGAGGACTCGGGGCTAGGACAGAGTTAGCTAGGGGTGTATCCCGAGTTATACGGGTGAGGGGGCCGATACCCCCTCGAGTGTTATATGCCCACTGTCGTATTGTGAAATAAATATACGTGTGCCTCAACCTCGGTGTCAAGCGTCCTCACCGGTACTTCACATACATAGACTGACACACACATAGCCCTACACACACATACACATGGACTGTGACACACAGATATCTACTTTAGATACACAGACATGGATTAACACACATGGACTAACACACAGACGCATTGACTTACACACACACATAGTGACACACACATGTATAGACTTACACATGTGGACTAACACACACATATGGACTAACATACAGATCGACGTACACGCACACAGATCGACTGACACACACACATGGACTAACACACACACATAAACACTTTTGACGTTGTCCGTTCGAAAAAGACACCCACATGGAGTGAAAGACACGCATGGCTCTACAGGCACACACATATGGACTCAAAGACACACACATGGACTCACACACACATCGACGGGCACAGCAATCCCTGATGATGGCACAGCTATCAGTATCGCAGGACTACGTATGATTAAATAGCGTGACGTGAGCGATGAAAACAATAGAAATGCATTGAAGAAATAAGCAGAAATCACAAACTGGCAGTAGACCGTGGCAGCATTATAAAAGCGCATCAAAAAAAGGGGAAATTGAGCAACCCAAAAATCCAAAAAGAGTTTTGTGTACACAAACATAATTATTGTAACATGTCAACTCGTTTCATAATGGTAAACAATAAACCTGAGTAGTTATCTTCACAAAAACATAATTATTGTAACATCTGTGAACCTGTTTCATAATGGTAAACAATGAAGCTGATTTTTTATCTGCACACAAACATTATTACTGTAATGTTTGTCAACTAATGTGTTTAACAATAATAAAAATAGACTTGAGTTGTTAGCGTAAGAAGCAAGGAAATTTGTACTTAGCATAGGCGTGTTGAGGCCTTGTGCGATGCGTAGCCCCCGTCCTGGCCTACCTTGGTGAGGCGCGGAGTTGGCACGTTGCCAGGCTAGGGGCTGGGCCACTACCCCCTCTCCAACATCCGCCGCCAGTGCAAGAATAATGCTATGTAAGCAGTAAAATATTATTATCTACGGAGTCTGTAGTATAAACTGAACGCATCGTGTTGGGGGGGGGGGGGCGAAGAGGACATGACACTGTGAATAAATATCTGCAGCGTCATGTGTGTACGTGTGGACTGTAAAACGCGTAAAAGAAAATGTCTCCCGTGAGCTGGAGTGAACGCGCATGACTTGGCAGGGTCCGCCCCCCCCACGCAATTGGAGTCACTTGTTACAGTCGATGTCGTGCAATAAGTAAATAATTAATAATATAAACGGCACAAATGTGTTAATTAAACTACTTTAAAGTTTACGGACGGGAAAACGGAATAGCCTATACCCACCACGGGGCTTAGGGCGTGCCGCCTGGCAAATTATTTCAGTGTTAAACACCACCGTCCGAGAGCCAAATCCCCCGCAAGCGCGAGCGCACAGAGACTTTTATATATAAGATTAATTGTATAGTGAATATACAGCAGTGTGATATACAGTAGGGTGGATAGAATAATACATCGTGTAATATTACACTATGTATTATTCTAAGGTGGTGTATAGTAATAGTAATCTATATATATAAAATCGTGAATCTGTCTGTCTGTGTGTGTGTGTGTCGCCGGACCATACGCAGTTTCATTGGACGAAATGTCAGGGATTTGCGACACACGATTGGTCCGCCGGTTGCCCCTGCATTGCGACACACGATTGGTCCGGCGGTTGCCCCTGGCAACGGCTAGCGACGCATTCGCCATTTTTAATTCCCGTTAAAAATAGGCGCACGCATTAACACGCGACTCTGACGTTAATTCATGACAGTTTCACGTCCTCTTCAGTCCCCTCCCACCCCAATGTGTTCTATTACTGTTATAGGCTCCGTAAATAATTAAATAATAGCGATTAGACACTATTATTGTAGCGCGGGGGGGGGGGGGGGGAACGCCACCCGTACCCTGCCTCTGCCGGGTGGGAAATTTAGGCGAGGCCGGAGGCTCTGCACGCTACTAGGCCTCGACACCCACCACGCGACTCTGAGGTAAATTCATCAAAGTTTCACGTACTCTTCACTCCCCCCCCAACACAATGTGTGCAATTTATATTACTTTCAAACCCTACGCGCCAATAATCTATTCTTTAAATGGTGACTGTACAAATAGTCATTAAGCTGGGTGAGCGTACTGATAGTCCATAATGTATACTGTAGCCTGCTTATTAAATTGCCTGAGTCTACTGGCAGTCTATTATGTAGACTGTAGCCTGCTTATTAAGCTCCGTGAGCATACTGCCACTCTATCATGTTGACTCTAGCCTGCTTATGAAGCTGAGTGGGTGTACTGGCAGTCTATAATGTAGACTGTAGCCTGGTTATTATAATCGATTCTTTAAATGTTCTTTGTACAAATAGTCATTAAGCTGGTTTAGCGTACAGCCCGTCTATTATGTAGACTGCAGCCTGCTTATTCTGCTGGCTGGGTGTACTGCCAGTCTATCATGTACACTGTAGCCTGGTTATGAAGTAAAGTTTGTCAATTTGTAACACGTACGCCGATTCCCACTCACGGCCACCACCGGTGACGATTATTTCAACCCGACCTGGGCCTCCCCTAGGTCGACTCAGCCTCACACGAGTAACTGCTGTGGCGTATTAACATCGCCACTGGGGAGACAATGGCGGCCGGGCGTGGTGGTTCCAAGTCCCGGGCGAAGCCGGGTCATGTGTATGTGTGTATGTGTTTATGTGTATGTCTGTGTGTCTGTATGTATGTGTGTATGTATGTGTGTGTATGTGTTTGTATGTATGTATGTGCGTGTGTATGTATGTGGGGTTTTTTTTAAGTGTTTATGTGTATGTCTGTGTGTCTGTATGTATGTGTGTATGTACGTGTGTGTATGTGTTTGTGTGTATGTGTGTGTGTATGTGTAGTGGTGGTGTTGACGTGCGCCGACAGTGATGGATCACGGGGCGCGGGGTTGGGCACGCGATGTGGGCGTGGTATGAACGCGCGCGCCGGTGGTGAGGCGCGCTGACACAATCGGGGAAAAGAGGATCGTAGCCAGCGCGCGCAGGGATTGGTCAAATACGATGGGTGCTCTCAGCGACGTCCGCAGGAGGGGCATAAAGGGAGACGTGCGAGAGCACTCAGGGGGGTGTTAACCAGTTGAAGACCGAAGACGGAGTGGAGGAGGTAGTGGCCCGAGACCCCTAGTCCCGCCGTCCTTGTCAGGACCGGGGGCCCTGTGTGGCTCGGGGCCGAGACTGGGGAACCCGTAGTCCGACGCCCGCGTGGGTCGGGACGGTGGTACCCAGAGCCGAGACGGACACCCCAGCCGGGTGTGTTCCGGAAGGCTACGGGGCGTAAGAGCCCGTGTCAGTGTAGCTGAGTGGATGTTAGTCACCCGTGTAGCTAAGTGGGTGTTAGTCACCCGTGTAGCTGAGTGGGTGTTAGTCACCCGAGTAGCTGAGTGGGTGTTAGTCACCCGAGTAGCTAAGTGGGTGTTAGTCACCCGTGGAGCTGAGTGGGTGTTAGTCACCCGAGTAGCTGAGTGAGTGTTAGTCACCCGTGTAACAGTTTGGTGTCAATAAAAAGAGTGTGCTACCCGTGAAGTCGTCTCCCGCCGAGTTACTACTTTACATATGTATGTGTGTGTATGTGTTTCTGTGTATGTGTGTGTATGTATGTGTGTTATGTGCGTGTCTGTGTGTCTGCATGTATGTGTGTGTGTATTGTGTATGTGTTTGTGTGTATGTATGTGTGTGTTTGTGTGTATGTGTATGTCTGTGTGTATGTATGTGTGTGTATGTGTTTGTGTGTATGTGTGTGTATGTATGTGTGTATGTGTTTGTATGTGTTTGTGTGTTTACGCTCGCATTACACAAATGTGTTGCAGGTCTAACGCGTTCCTCGCGCAGCATTGCCGCTTTATTATTTCAGTCGTTTACTGCCGTACGCACCCTGAAAGTCGTGTGTGTCTGCAGCAAGCGCGTGTATGTGTACCTATGGACGCGCGCAAGTGTGTTGTGTAGGGGGAACGGTAGTGTAGTGGTTAGCGTGCTGTCTGTGTGTGTGTGTCTGTGTGTGTGTGTCTGTGTGTGTGTCTGTGTGTGGGGAGCGGTAGTGTAGCGGTTCGCGCGCTGCACTGCGAACCTGGCGACCCGGGTTCGATTCCCGCTCACGGAAAGCACCAGTGACGATTATCTCAACCGGTCCTGGGCCCTCCCCTAGGTCGACTCAGCCTCAAATGAGTACCTAGTGCGATGTGTAAACATCGCCGCTAGGGAGACAAAGGCGGTCGGGCGTGGTGCTGGCCACCCACCCCCTCGTGTGCCGTTCCGGCCTTCATAGGTGCTCGCTAACAGCACTTGCCCCTACAGTCTGTTAAGGCTATATGGGGGATCTTTGTTTGTTTTGTCTGTGTGTGTGCGTGTGTGGTGTGTGGGGAGCGGTAGTGTAGTGGTTAGCGTGCTGTCTGTGTGTCTGTGTGTGTGTGTCTGTCTGTGTGTGTCTGCGTGTGTCTGTGTGTGTCTGTGTGTGTGTCTGTGCGTGTGTGGTGTGTGAGGAGCGGTGGGTGTAGTGGTTAACGCTACGCTGCGCTACCAACCCGGCGAACCGAGTTCGATTCCCGCTCACGGCCACCACCGGTGACGATTATTTGAACCTCCCCTAGGTCGACTCAGCCTCAAACGAGTAACTGGTGTGGCGTATTAACATCGCCACTGGGGAGACAATGGCGGCCGGGCGTGGTGGATCCAAGTCCCGGGCGAAGCCGGGTCATGTGTATGTGTGTATGTGTTTATGTGTATGTCTGTGTGTCTGTATGTATGTGTGTGTATGTGTTTGTGTGTATGTATGTGTGTGTGTATGTATGTGTGTGTATGTGTTTATGTGTATGTCTGTGTGTGTATGTATGTGTGTTATGTGTGTGTCTGTGTGTCTGCATGTATGTGTGTGTGTATTGTGTATGTGTTTGTGTGTATGTATGTGTGTGTTTGTGTGTATGTGTATGTCTGTGTGTATGTATGTGTGTGTATGTGTGTGTATGTGTTTGTGTGTATGTGTGTGTATGTATGTGTGTGTATGTGTTTGTATGTGTTTGTGTGTTTACGCTCGCATTACACAAATGTGTTGCAGGTCAAAGGCGTTCCTCGCGCAGCATTGCCGCTTTCTTATTTCAGTCGTTTACTGCCGTACGCACCCTGAAAGTCGTGTGTGTCTGCAGCAAGCGCGTGTATGTGTACCTATGGACGCGCGCGCGTGTGTTGTGTAGGGGGAACGGTAGTGTAGTGGTTAGCGTGCTGTCTGTGTCTGTGTGTGTGTGTCTGTGTGTGTGTGTCTGTGTGTGTGTCTGTGTGTGTGCGTGTGTGGTGTGTGGGGAGCGGTAGTGTAGTGGTTAGCGTGCTGTTTGTGTGTCTGTGTGTGTGTGTGTCTGTCTGTGTGTGTCTGCGTGTGTCTGTGTGTGTGTCTGTGTGTGTGTCTGTGCGTGTGTGGTGTGTGAGGAGCGGTGGGTGTAGTGGTTAACGCTACGCTGCGCTACGAACCCGGCGAACCGAGTTCGATTCCCGCTCACGGCCACCACCGGTGACGATTATTTGAACCTCCCCTAGGTCGACTCAGCCTCAAACGAGTAACTGGTGTGGCGTATTAACATCGCCACTGGGGAGACAAAGGCGGCCGGCTGTGAGTGGTGAGGGAGGGAGAGTGGTGAGGGAGGGAGAGTGGTGAGGGAGGGAGAGTGGTGAGGGAGGGAGAGTGGTGAGGGAGGGACTCAGCCTCAAAACGAGTAACTGGTGTGGCGTATTAACATCACCACTGGGGAGACAAAGGCGGTCGGCCGTGGTGGATACAAGTCCCGGGCGAAGCCGGGTAGTACAGCTAGTACAGTATATAATTGAATGTTGGGTTTGTCTATGGCAGCATATAGTACGGGATAGACCCTTGTGATGTAAGGGAAAAAAGTTTAGCTGGAAGCATATAATATTTTTTGCGACATAGAATTGTCATTTATTACTTACTGTTAGTAGCTCAGCTTATTGGAGAGTATATTTAGTATACTGATGATACTATGTAGTTAATACTTTAGTTTTTTACGTGGTTGTTTAGTTACTGCAGCTACATACTATTAACATTCCTTCCCTTTATTAATGCTACCCCTATCCCCTCCCTTTGATGCTGCTAATCCTGCATAATGCACGGGCATAATATGACTTTGAAACCCCCCGCCCACCTACTACGAATTTCACAAGTAGTACCAATCACATGCCTGCATTTGCCATAAATATGCTAAATTCCTCTTGATATGCAAATTCTTTTGTCAAGGCGCCCTTCCCCCCTTCCAACCCAGCTTAAATATACGCTCCAAGCGTGGTGGTGTTTCATTCAGACGCTGTCTCCCCGACAGACCTGGTCTTCACCTGAGGACGGCTGCTTGCATTGTGGCCGAAACGTCGTGAGAATTATTTTATTATGTTTTATTTTTATTATTTTATTACTTCCCTTTTTCGTGACTTTACCGAAAGAACCAAGAAGATGACACTGGCATTATTTATGTAAATCATTGTTTTTTTCAGACATAAAAAAAAATTACTATTTAAGGGAGCCGATTTAACAAAAATGTAAAAATTTTATTCGACCAGGTAAGGCCAACTGAGCTACATAGCTCTTATTTAGAAGTGACCTGGCCACAAATTATAGCCCAATGAAGTAGCTTATTGAGTGTAAATTTATACCAGACAAATACTTTAAATACATGTTTTTAAATGTGGAGGGAAAAACCGGAGGACCTGCAGTAAAATCCATGCGACCACGGCGAGAGAGACATGCAAACTCCAATATACAGGCATCAGGGTCTGGATCGAACCCACAGCCTCTTGTATACTAGGCGAGGTATTTAACATCTTGTCACCATCTCGATTATCATAACCATCATCATACTCTTTAGATCTTTCGGTAAAGTCACGTAGGTATAAAATATAATAAATCACGATGTTTCGGGCGCAACACAAGCGTCCGTCATCAGGTGGGAAAGCATGGTCTGCTGCTGAGGCAGACTGTTGTAAAAGGTTTGCAATGGGTGTAGCCCAAGGGTCATAAAGAAGTGGTCGGGGCTAGTGATGTTAATGTGAAAAATTAGCATGTAACTATAAGATAGGAGAGTGTCCTCCTCGACGAGGGCACGAAATTGATTTTTCCAAGATGGAGGTACTCTGCAAACCTACCGGCTATCTTCAGAGATTTGTTTATGAAGCCATCCAGATATATAAACACAGACACACTTCAACCGAGAGGATGGGTACAAACTGAGCAATCATTGGAAGGACGTTATTAACCAGGTAAAGTATTAACTGACTTTGATGTTTCCATGTCGGCTGTTATTTCCAGCCCCCTCATACCGCCCCTGCCCCCCCCCGCTCCCCCCACCATCGTGACCCCCCGCCCCCCCCTCGCGACCACCCTTGCCCCCCATTGCTCCCCCATAATCCCCCATGCCCCCCTACCCCCCCCCCCCTCGTGACCCTCCTTGCCCCCCTGCCCCTCCCACTCACAACCCCCCATGTCCCTTTCTCACGACTCCCTCCCCACGCCCCCCCAGCCCCCCCTCGTGACTCCCACCATGCCCCCCCTCGCGACCTCCCCACGCCCCCCAGCCCCCCCTCGTGACTCCCACCATGCCCCCCCTCGCGACCTCCCCATTCCCCCTCCTGCCCCCCTCGTGACCCCCCATGACCCCCGCGCGCCCCCTCGCAACCCCCCCATGCCCCTCCTCACGACCCCCTCATGCCCCCCCTGCCCCTTTCCTTCCTGACCCCCCATGCCCCCCCACCCTCCCCCTCGCGGTCCCCCTCATGCCCCTCCTGCCACTCCTGCGCCCTCCCTCGTGACCCCCCATGCCGCCCCGCCACCCCCTCGCGACCCCCCTTGCCCCCCCATGCTCCCCCTCAACCCACAATGTCCCCCTACCCTCCCCTTCATGACCCCCCTTTGCCCCCCGCCCTCCCCCTCGCGGCCCCCTCATGCCCCCTGTGCCCCCCTTGCCCCCCCTCAAACCCCATGCTCCCCTACCCTCCCCCTCGCGACCCCCTTGCCCCCCCCCCAGCCCCCCCTGGTGACTAACACCATGCCCAGCCTCGTGACCCACCCCATGCCCGCTCCTGCCCCCCTCGTTACCCCCCATGCCCCCCACTCGCGACTCCCCCCATGCCCCCGCCCTCCCCACCATCGTGACCCCCCTTTTGCCCCCCATGCCCCCCCCTGTCCCGCCGTCGCGACCCCACCCCCCTTTCCCCCCTTCCTGGCAACCCCCGCCCATGCCCCTCCCCCTCGCGACCCGCCCCCTCACCCCCTCATGTCCTACCCCCCTCCCCCCGCTGCTACTTCCGCTTAGGCCTTGGCCGAGTGGAGGCGGCGCGTGCTGTGGATTGTGGGTGGCGAGCGGCTGATTTGAATTCCCGCTCACGGCCACCGTCAGTGGCTCGCGAAAGCTTCTGAAGCGGCGGCTCGCTGGGCCTCCTCTACGTTGACTCAGCCTGAAGGTGAGAACCTCGCGCGGTGTGTCCACATCAGCAGTGGCGGCGGCGGTGGGGGGAGACAGAGGAGGCGCCTGGCCCACAGCCGTCACGTTCTGCTGAGTTCACGGCGCAGCTTCAAGCAGAGCTCGGCCCTGCTGCTGCTGCTGAGAGGCACTCCCAGACGGCCCTGTGGCTGATGGGGATTATAGTTGTGGTTACATTATAGTTGTGGTTAAATTATAGTTGTGGTTATAGTTGTTGGTCGTGGTTATTGTTGTGATTATAATTGTGTGGTTGTTATTGTGGTGGTTGTGCAGCTGGTGGCACACAAGTTAACCCATAGCACCAGGGTCTAGCCCTCCTCTTGCAGTCAACCCATGGCACCTGAGTCTGGCCCGTGACCTCCTCCTGCACTTAGCCTGGCACAGCCGTCAAACCATGGCACCTGAGTTATTGTGGTGACGTCACCACCACGTAGTGGTGAATGGCGACTGTTGATGTGTGTATGATGGTGAATGCGTGAGTATGATGGTATCATGGTAAGTGTATCATGGTTAGTGAGTAATATTGAGTGTGAGTTTGACTAATTCTCCCCCCTCTCGCTGTCTCTGCTTCCCCCCCTAACTTCCTCGCCTGGTATACAGGAGTTTGGGTTCGATCCCGATCTTGATGCCTGCTGTATATTTGGAGTTTGCGTGTCTGTGTTTTTCCCCGTGGTCGCGTGGATTTTTCTCCGGGTCCTCCGGGTCCTCCGGGTCCTCTTACCTCCACATTTAGAAACATTCGTTTAAAGTTTTGACTTGACTGCAGGAATTCATGTTCTTGGTTCTTTCGGTAAAGTCACGTAAATAGAAAAACAAATATTTGTTTTAAATATATTTTTGAATAAAAATACAAAATAAGATATATTGAAAATAATAAAAGCAATTTATTATATTTATTTTATTCATATTTTTTTTATTTTTTGGTTTTCTATTTACTTGACTTTGATGATGAACCACTTCGTTGAGCTATCATTGGTGCCAAGTCGCTTCTGAATAAGTAATATTTAAAAGTACTTTTTTAAAAACTCGCTTTAATGAAATGTACCGTACGAGTAATGGCAGAACTCCACGACTCCAGGAAGTTGCCCCGAGGCTTGCCATAACGTAAGGGACCGTGGTGATTTACAGCCAACGTCAGTTGAGCGTGGACAATTAAACCCAAGCCGAATCATCTATATATATAAAATCGCAAATCTGTCTGTCTGTCTGTGTGTCGCCGGACCATACGCAGTTTCATTGGACGGCGGTTGCCCCTGGCAACGGGTAGCGACGCATTCGCTGCGGGGTGGACGCCATTTTTAATTCCCGTTAAAAATATGCGCACGCATTAACACGCGACTCTGAGGTAAATTCATCAAAGTTTCACGTCCTCTTCACTCCCCCCCCCCCACCCCAATGTGTGCAATTACTATTATAGGGTCGGTAGATAATAAAATTATAGCGATTAGACAGTATTATTGTAGCGCGGGGGGGGGGGGTTAACGGCCCCAGTACCCAGCCTCAGCCGGGTGGGCAATTTAGGCGAGGCCGGAGGCTCTGTACGGTACTAGGCCTCGACACCCCACGACACTATAGGCCGTACATATTACTGCACAGCGGCCGAGGAGATCCTGGCTGGGGGGGGGGGGGCAGGGGTAGCAGCCCATCTGTGTATATATGTAAGGTTTTTAAGAAATATATTTTTCACCCGGGCAAAGCCGGGTACTTCCGCTAGTAACATATAAAAATGAATGTTTAAAAATACTTTTTTTTGATATAATCTAGTTTTGTCATCAGTATGACATAAGTATACCAAGTTTGCAGTCGACACCACATTGGGAAGTGGGTTAAAATTGAGTTACAAGATTTGAGGATACGACAACAACAGAGTCAGTTAAATAAAAGCGTGTAATAAAATGAGATGTTTAGCTCAGTGGACCTTACTTGGTAAAATGAAAATCGTTGAGATTTTAGTCTAGTTTTGTCTCTCCTTCTCGAGCACAACAACAAGCAGGAGCAGGGGGAGGAGCATTCTCCACTAAGTGGTGGTGACGACACCATGGCACTTGTGCCAGGATATGTGCACCACATATATCCATCACATAGAGACCCATAGAGTCATCACACATAGACCTATACACTCACCACGCACAGACCCTCAGACTTGCACAGAGAACCATAGACTCACCACAGAGACCCATAGACTCATCAGACAGAGATCCACAGACTCAAACAGAGCCCTATAGATTCACCAAACAGAGACATAGACTCATCACAGAGAGACACATAGACTCACCAGACAGATACCCATAGACTCAATCGTACCCATACTCACATAGAGACCCACAGACTCGCCACACAGAGACCCATATAATCACCACACAGAGACCCATAGACTTACACAAAGGCGCATAGACTCATCACACAGAACCACAGACTCAAAACACACCCACGGACTCGCAGAGTAAGACTCGCAGAGGTCTATGGACTCACCACACAAACACATAGACTCACCAAAGAGACCCATAGACTCACCACATAGATTCTAGATTTGAAGCTTTCGTGACTGCAATGATTCATATTCTTAGGTTTTTTCGGCAAAGTCACGTAGGTAAAACATTTAAATTAATAAAAGTAAAATAAAAATTAAAATCACGACGTTTCGGAGGCAACACAAGCTTCCGTCTTCAGGTGGAACCGTCACAGCACGATAGTTGTATCAAGTGAGAGAAATTCCAAGAACACAGTATTTGTATATATACTGGTTGAGGGTGGGAGGAGTCAAGGTAGGCCCTGAATATTATTTTTGTGAGGTTCGGTGCGGCTGAAGCACGCTGTTAGGAATGGGCCTTTGTTGTGTAAACTAGGTGCGGATGATGTAAAGTTGCGTGTAAAAGGACTGAGCCTTTTTGTTATGTAGAGATGATGCGGCTGAAATCGCTGCCAGGAAATGAGTCTTTGTTGTGTAGAATGATTGACTGAGCCTATTATTATGTAGAGGTGATGCGGCTTAACTCGTTGTCAGGAAATGAGTCTTTGTTGTGTAGAATGGTTGACAGCCTATTATTATTTAGGGGTGGTGCGGCTGAAATCGCTGCCAGGAAATGAGTCTTTGTTGTGTAGAATGATTGACTGAGCCTATTATTATGTAGAGGTGGTGCGGCTTACATCGCTGTCAGGAAATGAGTCTTTGTTGTGTAGAATGGTTAACTGAGCCTATTATTATGTAGAGGTGATGCGGCTTAACTCGCTGCCAAGAAATGAGTCTTTGTTGTGTAGAATGGTTGACTGAGCCTATCATCAGGAGATAGTACCATGTCCTTGACCATAGAGACTAATTGGGTTGAATTGAGTACTGCCGAAGAGGTCTTGCCTGTGAAGGGAAGCAGAGTATCTCATAGAAACTGGGCCAGTTTGTACGTAGGAGAGTTGATGGTCGACACGATGGGTCATAGCGGGGTGCCTTCTTTATGGATCGTGGGAAGACCATAAAGTCATTGCTACAACGCTGTGGGCTCTCATGAAATTGTCTTTTCCGAGACTAAGGTGCTCTGCAAGCCTCCTGGCTACCATCAAAGGTTTGTACACGAGGCCATCCAAATATACAAACACAGACATAATTTCAACCGTGATGATGGGTACAAACTTAGTAATCATTGGAAAGATGTTATTAATCATGCAAAAAAGATTTAACTTCCCATATTTGGAGCATTCCTGGCAGCGATTTCAGCCGCACCACACCCCTACGTAATAATAGGCTCCGTCAACCATTCTACACAACAAAGACTCATTTCTTGGCAGCGAGTTAAGCGGCACCACCTCTACATAATAATAGGCTCAGTCAACCATTCTACACAACAAAGACTAATTTCCTGACAGCGAGTTAAGCCGCACCACCTCTACATAATAATAGGCTCAGTCAACCATTCTACACACCAAAGACTAATTTCCTGGCAGCGATTTCAGCTGCATCATCTCTACATAACAAAAAGGCTCAGTCCCTTTTACACGCACCTTTACATCATCCGCACCTAGTTTACACAACAAAGGCCCATTCCTAACAGCGTGCTTCAGAGGCACCGAACCTCACAAAAATAATATTCAGGGCCTACCTTGGCTCCTCCCACCCTCAACCAGTATATATACAAATACTGTGTTCTTGGAATTTCTCTCACTTTATACAGCTATCGTGCTGTGACGGTTCCACCTAAAGACGGAAGCTTGTGTTGCCTCCGAAACGTCGTGATTTTTATTTTATTTTTATTTTACTTTTATTAATTTAAATGTTTTACCTACGTGACTTTACCACATAGACCCATAGACTCATCAGACAGAGACGCATAGACTCACCCCACAGAGACCCACAGACTCGCAGAGAGATCCATGTACTCGCACAGATACCTATAGACTCACAGAGAGACCCATAGACTCACCAAACAGAGACCCATAGAATCATCACCTAGACCAGGGGTCGGCAACCTGCGGCTCCGGAGCCGCATGCGGCTCTTTTGAACCTTGACCGCGGCTCCGGGGCGGATGCTAGCGAGGGGAGGAGGCGCACTGTGACACCTGCTCTGGCGTCGCCGCTCCGCTCCACACTGCCCGCCCGGTGACAGGCAATAACGTTGCCGTTGCTAGGTAACGCAAAACATGGCTGCCTCCATCAGCTCCGCTCCTCATGGACAGACTCATTCGCATTCTCTACTGACGAGACTGGTTTACCAGTATGCTTAATATGTGGTGAGAAATTTGCAAACAACAAAAAGTCGAATATTGCAAGACATTTCCAGAATAAACACACAGCCTTTGCTGAAAAATATCCAGATGGAGATGAGAGACGAAAAGCCATTGCAGAACTTATGAGGAAGGTTAATATGAGCAAAAATAATTTCAAGAAGTGGGTGAAGACTGAAAATTCCACAACATATGCTAGTTTTGTGGCCGCTCAGGAAATAGTCAAGCACGGGAAGCCCTTCACAGATGGAGAGTATATAAAAGAAGCATTCATTAATATTTCGGAACATCTATACATGGACTTCAAAAACAAGAATGAAATTGTGCAGAAAATCAAAGACATGCCTCTCTCTGCGAAGACTGTCAAAGACAGAACCCTAAAAATGGCAGAAAACATTAGCAAACAGCTAATTCAAAACATTAATTCAGCTGTGGCGTACTCCATCGCCTGTGATGAGTCCAAAGATAAAGGTGATATTGAACAAATAGCGCTGTTCTGCCGATATGTGAACTCTTTTGGGCCACAGGAAGAACTGATTGAGCTGATACCACTAAAAGACCAAACAAGGGGTGAGGATATCTGTAAGGCTGTCCTGGACTTTTTAAGTGCTAAAAAAATAAACACCAACCACCTGGTCTCAGTGGCTACTGATGGGGCACCGAGCATGAGAGGAGCACAGAAGGGCTTTGTGGCTCTACTGCAGAAGGCGCTGGGTAGAACGCTGCTGTCATTTCATTGCATCCTGCACCAAGAGGCATTGTGTGCTCAAACATTTCCCCCGGAATGCACAAAAGTGATGGATGTGGTCATTCAGATTGTTAATACGATAATGGCAAAGGGTTTAAACCACCGCCAGTTCCGTTTGCTATTGGATGAGGTGGAAAGCATATATTCTGACCTCCTGCTCCACAACAAGGTCCGGTGGCTGTCCAGAGGCGAGGTGCTAAAACGCTTTGTCACATGTTTGGAAGAAGTAAAAACCTTCCTGGGCAGCAAAGAGCTCACCTTTGCTGAGCTGGAACAGCCAGAGTGGCTGGAAAATTACATTTTATGGTAGACATGACAGCACATCTAAACACGCTAAATACAACCCTTCAGGGGAAAGGAGGCACAGCCCTGCACATGCTGGAGGAGGTTTTGGCATTCGAGCGCAAGTTGACAGTGTTTGTCAAAGATTTACAGAGAGGTACACTGTCTCACTTTCCCTCTTTGAGAGAGTTCAAACAAAGTCATGATAAGATATATTTGGAATATTTCAAGTCTGCAATCACCACAATTGAAAGTTCGTTTGGGAAACGATTCTGTGAGTTCAGAGAGGAAAAAACGACATTATCCTTCCGTGTCTCTCCCCTGGCGATCGATCCATCCCTATTGAATATGACTGCATTTGCAGGTGTAAGTCAACCTGATCTTGAGATGGAACTGGCCGATATAGCCGACAAAGATATATGGGTGTCCAAGTTCAAATGCTTGACCGCTACTCTTGAGGATGTTGCCCGTCAGAAGGCCATTATGGCTCAGAATCATAAATGGAGTGATATT